>NW_022900935.1:1334812-1369048 GCF_012274545.1 Fukomys damarensis
TTTTTTTTTTTTTTTTTTTTTTTTTTGTAGCTCAGGCTGGCCTGGAACTCGGCAATCCTCCTGACTCTGCCTCTGGAGTGCCTGGGATTACAGGAGTGCACCACCATGCCCAGCAGCATTTGTTATTATTTGCTTTCTTGTTGATGGCCATTCTTTCTGGACTAAGATGGACCTAGAAGAGGACACAGTTGTCACATTCTGTGAGGTGGAAAAGGCCTATAAAGGCCTCCTAGCGCCCTGCAGTAACTGGATTTATAATCCCCCAAGTTCCTGTTATGCTTCCTCCTCCTGGGCTTGCGTTTCCAGTCTGTAAATCATCTGACTATGGTGTGGGCCTTGGGTGGAGGCAAGGGTCCCCGCATGTCCTTGGTAATAACGCTGTGATTTAGACAGTGACTTGGTGACCGTTTCCTTTAGCAGCTCCCCAGGAGGTGGGGGTGCACTCGTGTTGGAGGCACAGTAGACCGAAAAGGGAAGTGAGAGATGAACGCAGAGCCGTGGAAGGCGCCTAAGCGTTGAAAGACTAGATCCAGCGAGAATGGAAAACTCCTCCCCTCTGCCGTGCCAGTGTCACGCCACACCGAGTGTGTGTGCTTGGAGAACAGGGCAGGGTTTCTGCGGGCTCCTGCTTCTGAGCTGCTGTGGGAGAATGGAGAGAATCCTGTGCACTGTGTGCTTTGCAGGCCTCCAGCTGGCACTGGGCCTCTGGTGCTGGCCATGTCTCTCCTCCTCTGAAAGCCATGCTTGTGGCCTGGCCACAGGCTCTCCCTGGGCAAGGGCTCTGGCCGCACGAACGGGACCATTAGTGGAAGCACAGTGTTTTTTTGTTTGTTTTGGTACCGGGGATCAAACTCAGTACCTTAGGTGAGGCAGGCGCAGTGCCACTGAGCTAAATCCCTGTCTTTTTTGTGTGTGTTTTGTTTTCTCAGTGCTGAGGGTCGAACCCAGAGCCTCACATAGGCTAGTGCTTTTCATGTCCACTAAATGGTGGGGCTGGTCATTTTGGGATCTCATGACTTCTGCTTCTCAGGCAGGGTGATGTTTTGTTTTGTTTTGTTTTGAGACAGGTCTCACGGTGTAGTTGAGACTGACCTGGAACTCACTATGTAGCCCAGGCTGGTCTCGAACTCACAGCGAACCTCCTGCCTCAGCCTCCCAAGTGCTGGGATGACAGGCGTGTGCCACCACGCCCAGCAGGCAGGGTGATTTTTGAGTCCTCTGGCCCCATTGTCCACGCTAATTGGTTGTCATTACAAATGAGTATCAGAGCAGGGGATTTAGCTCAGTGGTTCCACCGCCTGCCTCCCAAGCTCAAGGACCTGAGTTCCATCCCCAGTCACCAAAAAAAAAAAAAAAAAAAAAAAAAAAGCTTTACCAGCAAGAACACTTACAGGACTCCCTGAGACATGTAGGAGAGTAAGTCAGAAGCATTGCGAGTGGGTACAGTTTGGGGAGCTGCAGATACCCAGCAACTGAGGCCTCTGCCACCACCCTGATGCTGTCTAGGAAGGGAGCAACAAGGACTTTCACAGCCCATGATGGAAGCCCTGGGGTGGCCGAGGACCCCTGCTATTGAGCCGTCTAGGGAAGACTGGGACGTGCACTTCCCCGATGGTCCCTGCAGCCTCTGCCACTGCGATTCATCCCAAGGGGGTAGAAACAGACAGAGCTCCAGGATCAGCCACGTCCATGGTGCATGAGTGCACCTGGCTAAGACGCAATGAAGTAGGGTCACCGGACAGAGCCGGGAGGCACAGGAGGCGCCTCCGCCTGGCCTGTGAAACAAGGGCACTGGCCAGGTGCTTACTTTTCCGGTTGCCCAGCATGCTAGTAGTCAGAGTTTCACGCTCAGATAACCTTCCTCTCCCGTCTCTCCTTCCCTGTGTGCGCCCTCCTATACAGCACTCTTACTGAGGCCTCAGGAAACTGCTCCACAACCAAATGGTTCTGCAGTCCTGCAGCCCTGGCCCCCATCTGGCCTTCCCGAGACCCCTGCGCAGACTCTCCGTGCAAATGCGTTGGTGGTGCCTTCCATCCCTTGGTTCATGTAACACAGACATGATTGTTCTAAAGAAGCTTTGCTAAAACTGAAAGGCCAAGACCGGCCTGGTTGCCTTGTTTGTGTAGCTATTATTTATTTGCTTTCCTGTTTGTCTCACAGCACCAGCCTGTCCTTTCCAGTGTGCCGGCATCTGTGCCTGAGGCTGGTGCGGATTGCTAATGCGAGATCAGGGTGGGCGTGCTGTTACGGTGACCGCCCCAAGGCCCTTTCGTGAACCAAGTCCAGACCAGGCCTTCTGCGGGATCCCTGTCTGAGGAGTCCAGCCATCAGGGTTGGGGACATCCGCTCTCCGGTAGTAACAGCATCACATGGCTGAGCTTGGAAAGAGCGCAGCAACCAGAAGGCGGCCCATGACAGGCCGCGTCCCCTCACCGCCCACAAGGCTCGCCCTTCCCTGGGGCACTGCAGCGCCACCCGGTGGGAGGCAGCCTTGTACTTGCAGGCAGCCGCTTGAGCCCACTGAGTCACCCACTCAGTGTTCTTTAAATTTGGATCGATATTTTACTATAGCTGTTAACACATACTCATTGTACGAGTTAGAAGGCCGCACTCTGACATCACCGTGTCCGCGCAATACTGCTCTGTCGTGTGTAGAGGTGACGTGAAGGGCAGTCTTTCCACCCCTGGCCCCGGACGAATAGTCTGTCCTCACAGTCTGTCGTCTGAACACACTGGGGTCTCCACGGTGCAGTACGAAGGCCGCCGTTACCTGGTGACCTCGTCCCCAGGCAGACAAGGGGCCGTGCCCGAGGGTGCCAGCTCTTTTTCTCCTGCGTCCACAGGCCCGCGTCCTCCGTGGGTGAGCAGGGACGGGCAGGTGCCGTGTGGCTTCCCATAGTGGCCATCCTTGTGTACGGCCCTGTGCGCCCAACCTGGCAGGCTCTCGTGACCTGCTTGGTCAGGTATTTGTCCTGCCCATACATAACTGTAGGAGTGCATCTCACCCTGCCGGCCCCAGGACGGCCTGTGAGTCAGGGCCAGGCTTGGAATGCAGATCTCCCATCTGTCCGTCCGGATGTGCAGCGTCACAGCTTCTTTTGGTCCTGACTGGCCAGGGAGAAAGAAAGGAGGTCACCTGCAGCCGACTTCCTACATGGCCATTTATCTTTCCCAGCTCCATTTGAATTACCTACTGGGACCAAACTGGAAGGGTTTTTGGATACCAGCCACAGTACTAGATTGTGTTTTGTGGCTTTTTGTCCCTAAGAGACAGACAACGGGACCATGTGTGGCACAGAGCAGAGAGTGGGACTAACCCTAACTCAGATGCTCTGCCTCCGGCGTTCCTTGGCCATCAGACGTGTGCCACCCACATTTCCCAGAGGCTGTGGGGTCTGCTACAGTATGACCATGGCCAGTCCTCAATTCTGAGAGCACTGCCCGGCTCTCCCCAGCCCGGGTGCCCGAGCACACCCCCAAACAAGGCCAGAGCTGGGCATTTAGCTCAGTGGTTCTGCTGCCTACCTTGCAAGCACAAGCACCCGAGTTCGATTCCCAGTACCAAAAACAAAACAAAACAAAACAAGGCTAGAGAGCTGCTGGGCTGCTTTAGGGTGTGGTCTGAGAACAGACGTGCTTTTGGGTCGGGCCTCAGCATCCAGAGCCAGCAGGGGAGAAGCCGTGGCTTTTTAAAATGACTGAATCCTTCTCTTCATTCTCAGCCGGTCTTGACGTTCCCCGTCCCGTTAGAACTTTTCTTCCTTCCACACTCCGGCATTCCGGACTGCCTCGTCGGCTCTTCTCTGTGGCCACCCCTCCCCGACAGTGGAGCCTCCCTCTCCTTCCTGTTCTCCTCCTCACTGCTCCCGTTTTCCCATTGCCCTTTTGGCAGAACTGGCCCTAGGCATTTTCTGTATTTGTTTTCTCTGTTTCATTCTTTCATTCCCCCTCCCTCCCTCCCTTCTTTCTGTCCTTTCTTGAACTTGCAGTGATCCTCCTGCCTCAGCCTCCCAAGTGCTGGGCTCACAGGTGTGCTCCATCATGCCCTCCCTCCCTCCCTTCTTTCTGGCCTTTCTTTCTCCCTCTTTTTCTCCTTTCCCCTTCCCTCTTCCCTCTCTCCTCCTGCAGAGAATAGATAGATACAGGCCCCAGGGACCTCCTCTTCCAGCCAGGCCCCACCTTCTACCACCACCCCCCCCGTGGTGTCACGGGCTGGGACCAGGCCTTCAACACACGCATCTTGGGGGACATTCCGGCTCCAAACTGTGACACTCACCTCCATCAGGAAGGCCCTGCCCCTTCGCGTCTCCTGTGCCTCCACAGCCAGCCCTGTTGGTCCCGTTGTCTCCGTATCCTCTGCACTAGTGGGCACCTCCTAACCAGTGTCTTTCCTCTCTCACTCCCTTTCCCTCTCTTTATCTCTCTCCCTCTTTCTCCATTTTGTGTGGTGCTGGGGATTAAACCTCGGGTTGCACATCTGCCAGTCAAGCACTCTACCATGGAGCTATGTCCACAGCCCTATTTTTATTTTATTTTGAAACGGGGTCTTCCTGTGTTCTAGGCTGGCTGCAAATCTGTGTGACCTTCCTACCCTCCTGCCTCAGCCTCTGGAATAGCTGGGGTTATAGGCTGCACCACCACACCTGGCTCCCAACCAGTCCTTCTGCTCCTGCAGTGGCCCTCCACAGTCTGTACACCACACGGCCACAGCAGCCTTGTGCCAGGCATCTGACCAAGCTCTTCCCCCGTTTTCAACCCTCTGGCAGCTTCCTCTCAGGCTGGTGATGAGGTACCAAGTCCCGAGGGCCCGGGTGGCCGTGCTGGCCTCATCTGAGCTTCGGCTGTATCGGCCTCCTTACTGCTCCTGCCTCAGGACCTTTGCATCAGCTGTGCCTCTAAGTGGAAGCATACCCTTCCCCCGGCGCCTTGCCGGTCTTCTCTGCCCCAGTGGTATACCGGCCCACACCCTGCTTTCCTTGTTTTTATAGCACTTAGTCGCTCCCTCCCGCACTGTGATACATTTACTCGCCCTTGGTCTGCACTGGCTGACTGAGATTCACAAGGGCGAGAACATGCAGAGTCTGTGTAGGGGCAGTGGACTCCAGCACATGCAGGAGGCGCTCAGTGATAGTTGCTGTGCTGTGTCGTTGCCCTTCAAGGGCTGAGCCACCTTCTGGGCACTGTGGAACTGAGCTTCAAGCAGGCGGCCAGCCCGGCTTGGCACGACTGTGCACCGCTTGCCACCCCTGCACAGCGTTCTAGGCCGGGGGTCAATGGCATTTCTGGAAAGAGCTGGATAGTGCCCAGGTTTGATGGCACACAGCCCAGCCCCAGCTCTCAGGAGGCGGGAGGACGGCTGTGCCGAGCCTGAGCTGCACAGTGCGACCCTGTCTCAAACAACGAGTCATACAGTGAATCTGTAGCCTCTGTAGGCTGCCTTGCGTAGTCTCTGCTGCATCTACTGAATTTGGCTATTATTGAAGCCAGCTACAGGTGGTACATAAACGGGTGTGTGCTAGTAAAAGGTTTTGCTGTGTTTGCTTTGTTAAGGCAGGGTGTTACCACGTGTGGCGAACGGTGGAGGACGTGACCACCCGAGCAGGCCGGTGGGAGGCAGAGAGGCACAGACCCACCGAGGACGTCAGCCGGCCATCGTGTCACACAGACCTGAGGCGGGGCTTTTATAGGGGTCAAGAGAGGGGCCGGTGCGGATGTGTAGTCGGAGTCCATGCAGTGGTCCAAGCAGGAAAGGTGTTGTTCTCCCCTTGGCGCTCCGTCCTATGTCTTATCTGATTGAAGACAGCGTGGCCTGTGTCAGGAGAAGAGAGCCCCGCACCACCTGCATCTGTTGTGAGCTGCGGTTTTGGCTGTAGCCTGGAATTAAGCAGCCTCTCTATTAACCATTTCATGACCAGAGCAACCCTGACATTATGTAGCCCAGGCTGGCCTTAAACTCACAGTAATCTTCCTGCCTCAGCCTCCCAAGTGCTGGGATCCGGTGTGTGCCATGACACGCGGCCAGTAAGACTCCTTATGAAATAGGAGGTGGGCCTGTTGTCAGGGCTGCTAACCCTTGCTTCAGATCCTTCTGAAGTTTTCTGCCTCTTCCCCCGATCTGCGGGGACAGAAAGGAAACCAGGACGGGTTGGCAGCCCAGAAGCAGGCGGAGGCCTCTCAGGAGTGGGGAGCCCTCCAGGGCAGCGAGTCCTGTTTTACTAAACAAGAGGCCCCTCGGTCCCGGGGAAGCCAGCTCAGGCGGAGGGCAGCGGGTCCTGGGCTGATTTTCTCAGAACCAGCTGGGTGCTCTCCTCCTCTGTCTCCAGGAAGCAGAGCTGCGGCAGACACAGAGCTCACGCCTCCGTGGGCCTTGTGGTTCTGATGGGAGAGCGGGCACTGCGTTTTTATTGCTGTTGTTTTGTTTTTGGTACCGGGGATCAAACTCGGGACTTTGCACTTGTGAGGCAGGCAGCAGTGCCACTGGGCTACATCCCCCAGCCCCGGCACTGCGTTTTTACGGCTACAACACCCGGCTTCTCCTGAGACACGTCAGAAAGGATGTACCACTGTCTGGCATTTTCTATGCATTATTCATTCAGGAATCGTAAAGCCAGGTTTGATAAACGGGCTCAGCTACTTTCTAGCCCTGTGACCTACTTCCTGGGGTTGCTGTGGCAACTCAATGAAGTACTGTTTCTGGCCTCCGTCATCATCCTCGTCTTCGGAGGCATCGCAGCTGCTGACGCGTCCTGTTTCCAGAGTGTCACGTACTTTATCAGTACGGTGTGACTTACCCGAGCTCTCGGGACAAGAGCCTCTCGAGGGACAGTACTGTCACGAAGCCCGCGTCCCAAAGACAGAAGACGATTTAGAGGTTGAGTGCCTTGTCCGCGGCCACACGGTGACCGAGCAGCACAGCCCACGTTCAGACACGTCGCGGGGCCCCAGGGTCCGCCCCTCCTAGTGCGCGTCGTGAGCGCTCCGTGATGTGATGACGCTCTGAGGGGCCGGTGCGGCTGCGGAATGTGGCTGTGACTCGCGCCGGCTGCCTGGGCCGTGTCGGTGCCGGTCCTGCGCGTCTGCGGGTGGGGTCTCGGTCACGTGCTGCCTGCTCTCCTCTGCTGCTCGTCCTCAGGGCCTGCTGTTCTTGCTCAGGAAGCGGCTGCGCCCCCTCTGTAGCTCGGGGAAGGTTCCTCCGCTGTCTGTTGGCGTAGCTCCATGAGCCCTTGCTTCCCCGACTCGCCCACGTCCTTTTCCTTCTTCCTGCTCCTTTCAAGGTCCGTGCTGTTGGCAGCATCTACCAGGATCTTCTGGGATGATGGGCGGTGGTGACCGACCTGGTTCTGTAAAGCCCAGGAGTAGGCTTTTGAGCCACCTGCCGGCCGACAGAGTATTAGTTCCTGAGAGCAAAGTGGGCCGTGTCTTTGCTCCTGAATTTATGTTTAGCCAATTGCTTGTGGCGGCATCAGTTTGACCAAGAACGGTTCCTTATTGCTCCTGTGTCTGCCAGTGTCTGCGGAGCGCTTGCTGGTTAGCAGACCTGCTTTTCGTGCTTTCTGTCCCTCAGTGCCCTAAAGCAGCAGCATCCAGGAGAACGTGCTTCGGGGGTGGAAATGCTCGAGGCTGCACTGATAAGTAGCCATCTGCCAGTGTGGCTGTTGAGCGTTTGTAAGGTGGCCAGTAAAACCGCAGCTGACTTGTTCATTTGATTTCGTCTTAAATGGCCACTTACGGGGAGAGACTACTTACTACACGGTCAGCTTATATCTAAAAAGTCCTTTAAAAAATCAATTAAAAGACCTTTTAACTTGAGCGATAGACAGGTGACAAAAGATGAGAGTCAGAGGGTTTGGTAATTTCCCAGTCAGTGTTTCTAAGCTGCACTGGGACCCAGGCTTCTGCCTCCTGAGCCTTCTCCTCACCATCATGGTTGTACTCTTTGTATTGTGCTTTTTGCAGAAGATGTTTTGTGCTTGCAGTTTGCTCCCTAACTCCCAGTACCATGTGTAGATATGCAACCTATCTTAAAGTTAAGGTGCAAGATACACACACACACCAAAGGATATAAAAGAAATCTTGAATAAATGAAGGAGGACCCATTTGTAATCAGCCTGAGTTATAACAAATCCAAAAGAGAACTTTTTTTTTTTTTTTTAATGGTATTGGGGGGTCCTTGCACTTGAGAGGCAGGCTGCACAAAAGAGAACTCTAATGATATTTAATTCTAAAAGAATAGACTAGAATAGCCGGGTGTGGTGGCACATGCCTGTAATCCCAGCACTCAGGAGGCTGAGGCAGGAGGATCACTGCAAGTTTGAGACCGGCCTGGGCTACATAGTGAGTTCCAGGTCAGTCTCAACTACATAGTGAACCCTGTCTCAAATAACCCCCCCCAAAAAAATTAAATTAAATTTGCAAAAATAATACATAAATTAAAAGAATAGATTAGAATGATTGAAACAGTTTTTGCAAAAGAATATTGGGTGGGGGACAGGGGGCGATGCTCCAGATGAGGTGAATTTAAGAATCAGGCACTGGGACAGGAATAGACAATAGAACAGCAACATTAAATCGTCCAGAAAGAGTCAAATCAAACCATATATCAGTAGAAGTGAGGCTGAGCCACTAGTAGATAAAAGGAAACCAGTTATCCATCCAGAAAGAAAGAAAGCTGTGTGCTAGCTTCCCATCAGTATAAACATGTACACATAAACACTGGCTGGGGTGGCTGAGAGGTGGACCCGCCCGTGACATGCAAGGCCCCAGGCTCAGTCTCCCCCACACACACTTACACATGTGTGTGTGTGTGTGTGTGTGGGTATGTTTTGTAATGGAATGGGAAATGCAGGAAACTATAAAGAATGACAGACTTGACCGCAAAAACTTAAACATTTCTCAATAGGGAAAAAATCAACATGTTCAAGATATAAAGGTCATTGGCACTGGGGAGGTAATTATACAATGCAGTAAACTGGGTTTAATTTAAACAAAGAGCTGCAACAAATCAATAAGAAAAAGGCAAGTCTCTTATTGGGCATGTTATTTATAAGCAGCTCATAAAAAAAATGGTTAATGAGTATGTTTACCTATGATTTTAACCAGAGAAACAACTTAAAATAATTAGGTACTTAAAAAAAATATTAGCTGAGAAGATCCTAATAAGATTACTGACATTGAGAAATGGGAAGAAAGGAGCTAAAGGTGTAGGGAAGATGGGACGGGTAGGGGAAGGGTAAAAAGGGAAAAGGAAAAAATGTGAGATAGTGAAAAGATGGAAATAAAGTGTTTGTAGATGGGGAGGGGAGGAGGGGGTGAAGGGAGGGCAGGGACAAGGGGAAAAAATGAGAACCAAGACCTGTCACGTAGAGGGACAAGATCCCAACAATGAATGCAACTGTACTGTATCCCTAAAATGTACCAATAAACTCAATTAAAGCTGAAAAAAAAATATTAGGTGATGTTTTTCACCAGTTGGGCTGGAAAAAAAATTAGACTAGTTATATCCAGTGCTGGCCAGTGAGAGGGCAGTATAAATGTATCCATCGTTCTGGAAAGGCAGAAGGCAGGACCCCGGCAATGGTAAATGTGTAGGTCCCTTAGCAGCAGCTCTAATGGTTGGTTTTGTTTGGAGCCAGGATCCAGTCATGTAGTCTGGGCTGGCCTTGAGCTTGTACTCCTGGCCGGGGTGTAGCCCAGGGGCGCCGGTACCCACGGTTCCGAAACGCACTACTCACAAAGGGGGAAGAGAAGAGTGCGCTGCTGCCTGGGCCCAGAAGCTCCGCTTTTTCTTTTCGCTGGGAATTGAACCTAGGGCTTTCATACTGAACTACACCCCCAGCGCTTTTTAATTTCTTGTTGTGAGACAGCTTCTCACTAAGTTGCCCGGTGGGGGCTCGGCTCCGCCATCCTGCTGCCTCATTCCTCTAGAAGGCTGGGGTGGCGGAGGGCACCGCCGCGCCTGGTCTCAGCAGCTTACCGCGCAGCGGCACACACACAGGGCAGCTCAGACTTTGTTGCAGGGTTTTTTTGTTTTTCTTTTTTCTCATTGAGTTTAACTACACAGCACAGTTCCATTCATCGTTGGAGCCTTGTGCCTTTACGTGCCAGGTCTTGGTTCTCATTCTTTCCCCATCCCCTGCCACCCTTCACCCCTCCACCCTCCCCTATTTACAAAGACTTTGTTTCCATGTTTTCCTTTTCTCATATTTTTTCTTTTCCCTTCTTTCCTTTCTCCTCCCCTTCCCACTTCCCCTACACCTTTAGCCCTTTTCTTCCTATTTCACATTGTCAGTTACATAATTTGGATCTTACTTACACTTTCAGTTTTTCACACCACAGAAACTTTGGTATTTACACGTGTGTCTTACTTATTTCATTTAAGAGTATGATCTCAATATGCATCCATTTTCCTATGAATGACTCTAGTTTCTCATTCTTTATGGCTGAGTAGTATTCCATTTCATAGAAAAACACAACTTCTTTATCCAGTCTCCAATTGATGGGCAAACGGGCTGTTTCCAAGTCTTAGCTATTACAAACTGTGCCACTATAAACATGGGTGCACATATATCACTGTGGTAGGATTCTTTTAATTCTTTTGGGAAGAGAACCAGCAGAGGGATGGCTGGGTCAAATGGGATCTCTAATCCTAGTTCTTGAGGTAGCTCCATATTGATTTTCACAGTGGTTGCACCAGTCTGCACTCCCACCAACAATGGAGAAGGGTTCCTTTCCCCCCCAGCAACCCCGCCAACATTTGTTATTGATTGATTTCTTGATGGCAGCCATTCTTTGTGGGGTGAGTTGGAATCTCAGTGTTGTTTTCATCTGCATCTCTAGAATGACCAGTGATGTTGAACATTTTTTCATATGTTTATTTGTTGCTTTTTTTCTTTTTTTTTTTTTTGAGACAGGATCTCACTATGTTGTTGAGACTGACCTGGAACTCACTATGTAGCCCAGGCTGGTCTCGAACTCACAGCAATCCTCCTGCCTCAGCCTCCCGAGTGCTGGGATTACAGGCGTGCGCCACCACACCCGATGACATGAAATGTCTGTTCATTTCAGATGCCCATTTTTGAATTGGGTTTTTGCATGGGAGGGTCTGATTTTTTGTCGTTCTTTATATAGTCTAGATAATAGTCCTTTGTCTGAAGAGCAGCTGGTAAACATTTTTTCCCACATTGTAGACTGTCTCTTAGCTCTGTTGGTGGTTTCTCTTGTAGTACAGAAGCTTTTTAAGAAAGTGAGATCCCAGTTGTTGATTCCTCTGCTAGTTCCTGTGCTACTAAGGATTTGTTCATAAAGTCTTTTCCTATGCTAATGTCTCTGAGAGTTCTGCCTAATCTATCTCCAGCAAGTTTAGTGTTTCTGTTTTAATATTTAGATCTTTAACCCACGTGGATTTTGGTTTAGTGCATGGTGAAAGATAAGGGTCTGGTTTTAATGTTTGGCAGTTGAGATCCAGTTTTCCAGCCCATTTATTAAAGAGGCTGTCTTTCCTCCAGTGAGGGTGGTTGGCTCCTTTCTCAAGAATGAGGTAGCGGAGTACAGCTGCAGTCATTCTGGGTGTTGCAGGCTTTTGGTGCATGACATCAAGGATGAGAGACCATGCCCATGTGGGGCGGGAGTTGGGCTGGGGGTAAGGCTCGGCAGTAGAGCAATCCTCCGCCCTCAGAAAGACAAAACAACAGCAAAAATCATTCAGGTATGGTACATCACGTTTTTAATACAATGCAACTATGAAAAATGAATATAGTGATCTGTGTGTAATCATACGGAAATACATGTGATGTATCTTCAAGTCAAAGCAGTATTCAGAACAGTGAGCATATCCTGATCTTACTTTACTTTTTTATCTTATTTCTTTGGCTCTGAGCCTGCGGGAGAGTGAGGGGATTCCCGCACTCAACCGGTTGGCCCTGGGAGCGGGGGAGCCAAAAGTCCTCATGCTCTCTAACTCATAACTTCACATTGGCTGCATTTTTACAATAAACAGACTTTTTCGGCATGACTTTTTAAAAACTGTCGTGTCCTGAGAAAGGAATCTGAATTCCTGCCTTGGGTCTATCTTTAGCAGAAAGTCACGTTGAGGGGTTTAATCTCTTCTTGCCTTAGCCGCCTTCTCTGTTTGTAATATATACACACATCCATGCACACATGTTTTCCTGTTTCTCAGGTGCTGTGATGACTGTGGCTACTTTTATAATAGAAATGAATACATAAGCCTTCATTTGCTTTTTTCGTTTTGTTCATTAGTTTGTTTTGCAGTACAGGAGATCGACGTGCAGGGCTAAGCATCTGCTCCATTGAGCTCTGGTTTCCAGGCTTGTGATGCTTTTTATATGAGGAAGTTATGCTATTATCTGTAAGGAGCCTTTTACCTTTTCTGTGTATCTAAGAGCTCTGATCTCAGATTTTGAAAATTAAAAAAAAAAAAACAGGCGTCTCTGCCCCTGCTTCTAGAAAGGACTTGAGAACACATTTGTCCCAAGAGCTTAAACCCAGATTCAGGGATCTGTACTCTCTTCTAAAAATAAAAAAAAAAACAGGCGTCTCTGCCCCTGCTTCTAGAAAGGACTTGAGAACACATTTGTCCCAAGAGCTTAAACCCAGATTCAGGGATCTGTACTCTCTTCTTCTGTTCTTGCGCCTGTCAGCCACTGGACAGTGAGTCAAACAGGATATGCTAACAAGAACTGGCCAGACTTTTCCCCCAGAGCCTTGCTTGGCTGCAGGAGCTCAGTCCCAGTCCCCTAGCTATGCAGATCAGCTGTTCTCGCTTGGTGGGCCTGCTGCATGCTGGGGACCGTCCCCCCTGCTGTCCAGATCTCTGTGTAGCAGTCCGTTCTAGGAAGTGTCCTTGGTGCAGGGCCTCACAGGAGCCTGGCACCCAGAGTCACACTCAGCCTTGCCAGTGTCCTCGGGCACATCTAGTGCCCATGTCAGCCCCAGCCAGCAAGGTCATGGGAGCAGCCCCATCAGCCCTTACTGTGTGCAGAGGGCAGCCCCAAGCAGGGCCAGCGTGTTGTAACTCTGTGCCTGTGATTTAAATAGGTGGCCCTGTCTGTGGCGGCCCTGGAGTTGTGCATCACCAGAGTGCTCCTGCGGGCCTTTGGCGATGAGGCTGGGAGGAGGCGACCTTTGCCCCCTGGAGCCCCAGGGCAGGTTGAGGGGACTCTGTTGGTCATTATGGATGCATCATTCCCTGATGGTTTTCTCAGCCCCCTTTAATTCCAGACATCTGCAGCCTTCTTCTTTATCCCTTTATTTCTCTCTTCCAGCTGCAGAGCTATTTTGCTGCATGTGAGGATGAGACCCCCGCCATCCGGAACCACGACAAGGTCCTGCAGCGCCTGTGTGAGCACCTGGACCATGCGCTGCTGTATGGGTAGGTGAGGGAGTTCCAAGTTAGCCCAGTAACCTCCCCGGCAGGACGGAGTGACTGGGGAGAGACGGGCTGAGGGTGCACTGGGTGCCCGGGGAACCTGTCGCCTGCCGCTTGCTGTAGTTGCCCCACCCAGGCCCCAGCACCGTTGTCCTGTCCCCCCAGACTACAGGACCTGTCCTCTGGCTACTGGATACTCGTGGTGCATTTCACCCGCCGAGAGGCCATCAAGCAGATTGAGGTGTTGCAGCACGTGGCCACCAACCTGGGACGCAGTGCGTTGTGGCAGAGGGACACGGGGTGGGGACCACCAGGCCCGCACTCTAGGAGGCTCACTGCTTTGTGAGATGCAGTAGCAGTAGAGCTAAAAGGCCAGCACCCTACACGAGGTCTCTTTTCCCCTGTGTGTGAGTCTGTGGATGTGTCAGTAATGGGGTGAAAGGCATTCCACGGAGGACAGAATTCCTCACACCCCGGACGGGCTCACAGGAGGAGCCCGTTTCTCTCCAGATCAGGGCCCAGGTTAGCCCACAGGCCAGAGCCGTGTGCCTGCCAGTCTCGGCCCGTGTGAAGCCACCTGCCCTCTTCGTCTGGTCTCACTTTCCTTTCTGCCCTTGCTTGGCAAAAAAAGCTACACCCTGACAGACCTTCTTTGACTTACTCCTGCCTCCGTTTGTAGGCCGGGCCTGGCTCTACCTGGCCCTCAACGAGAACTCACTGGAGAGCTACCTGAGGCTGTTCCAGGAGAACCTGGGGCTGCTGCAGAAGTACTATGTCAGGTGAGCGTCTGCAGTGCTCTCTCACCTGGCCTGTGGCTTCCGCGGCAGGTGAAGCCCATAGCCTGCCAGTGGAGGCCTAGCCCAGCATCCCGTGCGGAGGGTGCCGCAGTAATGGCCGGACAGCCGTGGGAAGCCTGCTGGCAGTGTGGGGCTTCCTCCGGGACTGCTGAGCTCCTGGGCTCCTTGTGCAGTTTCAGACGCCACCTCTGCCTGATCCCCCGCCCGGGCCTCAGATTAACCGTGTGTTCTAGCTTGGCCCCGGCCTTTGCCAGGGTTGCTATGGGGCAGAGTATTTATAGCGGCCGCTGAGCGCCTGCTGTGCCTCATGCTGCAGGCCCTTCTCGGGAGCCCCTGGCAAGCGAGGGAAGTGTGGAGAACCGGGAAGGGGAGGCGTGGGGACGGCGTCACACTGGGTGCCGTCCAGGCTCAGCACTCTTGGCTCCATCAAGGTTGGGTCCAGCTGGTAACCAGACCCAGAAGCACCATGGGCGTTTCTCGTGCCTTGCAGGAACGCCCTGGTCTGCAGCCACGATCACCTGACCCTCTTCCTGACCTTGGTGTCTGGGCTGGAGTTCATTCGCTTCGACCTGGAGCTGGTGAGGCGCCCTCCTCCGGGAGGGACCGGGCGGGCGGGGGACAGGAGCTTCATCTCCCCAGTCCTTCGGGGAGATTGCTGGGCACGGTGAGCTTGAGCAGTGCCCCCTTGTTCAAGGGAGGGAAAGCTTTCGAGTCCGTGGAATTGAGTGGAGGGGAGGGCTTCTCTCTCGGGGCCGACTGGTCGCAAGGAGTCCTGGGTGGGTCAGGTAACTCCTTTCTATTTCCGATTTGGAGAAAAGCCGCGCTGCCTGAAGTATCTCATCCCGGAAGGGTTTGCCGCGATGTTTAGGACACGAGTGTGTGAGAGGAACAGTGTGAGCTTACCCTGTGTCTCCTAGAGTTCTGGCAGCCGGCACCGGACCCTGCTTCCTGCCCAGCGCACTCCTGCTGTCCTCTGTGGGCCCCCTGCCTCCCTGTACTCCATGGACTGTGCAGTCCTGCTGTCTTACCCGTGGGCACGTGTTCTGAGGCCCATGACTGCCTAAAACCGCGGAGAGTTCCAAACCCCGTCCACACCACGTTTCTTCCTGTTCTTATAAAGTTAATTCATAAATCAGGCGCTCTAGAAGATGATAAGCATAGCTAATAGTAAAATAGAAAACTGTAGCAGTCTGCCGGGCGTGGTGGTGCACGCCTGTCATCCCAGCCCTCAGGAGGCTGAGGCAGGGGGATCGCTGAGAGTTTGAGACCAGCCTGGGCTACATAGTGAGTTCCAGAGCAGTCCAGACTACATAGTCTCAAAAAAACCCAAAAACAAACAAAACAAAAATTGTAGCCATATGTTATTTAAAACTTAGGAATTTTCTGTTGTTATGAATTGTTTATCTCTGGAAGTTGGCACCTAATACTTTTGGACTGTGGGTAACTGAAACCACAGAAAGTGAGACCGAGGACAAAGGGAGACTTCGTGCAGGTGAAGTGCTGGCCCTGGGCTGCAAAGCACTTCCCGAGCTCAGGGCCCCTAAGATGAATGTGCTGCCCTATCTTTGCGGGGGGCACTGGGGATCAAACTCAGGGCCCTGCACTTGTGAGGCAGATGCATGGTACCCTGAGCCACATCCCCTGTCCTTCCCTGTCTCGACCAAACTGCCTTCCTGGTCCCTGTCCCAAAGCACATCTGAAAAAAGAAACAGCAGCAGAATGTGAAGAAAATGAGCAATTTTAATAGTAAAAAGGATCGAGGAAGCATCAGAGGGCACTTGTGGGTTTTGACAGCTCTTCCTCTGTATGTGCGTGCTCACCTGCGGCAGTGGTGGGGGCTGGAACTCAGGGCCCTGCGCATACTAGGCAGCACTGTGCCCCTGATTGCCCTTTTCCCTGTCAGCCGGAGTGCATAGCTGTACAAGCTAGAACAGTTCACCACACTGTCTTCAGCAGCCTGCCTCTAAATTTCCTGCATTAACCCCCTGAATCCCAAAGAAAAAGAGCAGGGGAGAACATGACAGATCTGCGTCTCCAATCCTGGATTCTGCTGTGAGGCCCCTCCAAACGCCCCTCTCTCACTCTCTCCAGGATGCCCCTTATTTGGACCTGGCCCCTTACATGCCCGACTACTACAAACCTCAGAACCTGCTGGACTTTGAAGACCGCCTCCCTAGCTCAGTCCATGGCTCAGACAGCCTGTCCCTTAACTCCTTCAACTCTGTCACCTCCACCAACCTGGAATGGGATGACAGTGCCATTGCCCCATCTAGTGAGGGTAAGTGGCCCCTGGTGGGAACGAGCTGCACTCCTGCCCTGGTGTGGACTTTGGAACTGTCTGGACCTGGCTGGTGGTGTCTCCCTGGCAACTGTGACCTGGTGGTTAGACTGCAGTTGAACAGCGCTGGCTGTTTCCCAAGTCTAGATTTCCTCAGAGTCCCTGTGGTGGCAAAAAAAAAAAAAAAAGAATTCCACGCCCAAAAAGCCAAAATAAGATTTTATGAAGTTTAGACACTTTTCCTGAAAGTTCTAGTCACACACCCAAGGACACTTTTCTGAGCAAAAAGAAATTAGCAGCAGTGGCCTGGAAACTTGCCTGGCACTGTAGGCTGAGTGTTGCCTGCTCTGGGAAGGTTGTCTTCCCTGAGGCTGTAGACAGGAAGTGGCTGAGCAGCCCGTGAGGAGACAGAGCCGGGCGGGTTCGGAGCACAGGACACACTCGTGGTCTGTTGCTGTTCCTCACACACTTGCTGCAGTGTAGGGATGGTCGCACCATTGCCTCAGAGACCGAGGGAGAATCTAGGTCGCGTCTGATTCTGTGACTTAGCAGAACAGCCTGGTTATTCCTAAACCTCAGGCTTTGGTGTTCACATATAAAACTGGCCATTTCTCCCACTTCATCCCCATTGGATGCCGGTCACTTCAGTGAAGGGAAGGGGATCCGACCATAGGTTTGGTCCCGAGGCTCCCTGGACTTGCCTCAGAATCAAGACCTTGACCTTCCTCTTTCTTTCTGCTTGTGCCGTGGGTCATATGTCCCAGGAGGGGTCGGCTTCCCATTTGCTGTCACCAAAACTTCAGGGCTCATCCAAGCAGAAGATGGCAGCCCAGTTTCCTCGGGTCGGCCTCGTGGTCTGCCTTAGAAAAGTCAGGGGAGGGCCGGGGATTTGGCTCAGTGATTCTGCCGCCTGCCTCGCCAGCGCAAGGACCGAGTTTGATCCCTGGTACCAAAAAACAAACAAACAAGAAAAGTCAGGGGAACAGGCCTTGAAAAAGCAGCCAGCAGCCAGACGGCTCATGGTCTGTCTCTGGCTCCTTAAGCCCCTCATCTTAGCACTTGAGGTCATGCCGCGGGAGCTGTGAGGCAGGACCTCGTTACCCAGGGGCTCATCAGGAAGAGAGCTAAGGGGTAAAAAGAGGTTAGGTCCAAGGAAACCCAGGGTGCCCTCCTCCATAGCCAGGTTCTCGGTTTGGACGTGAATGGCCCCCAGAAATTTCCCGAAGTCAGACCCCGGGCCCAGTGCCTGAGCTGAGCAGCAAGGCTCCTAGGAAGTTCCCTGAGGTTGTTAGAGGAAATGCAGAAAATTCACATTTTCTTGTTTTCTCGTGTGTCTCCCAGCCGTTGCCTTCACCCTCCTCCCATTGCCTGTGTCTCTAATCTCCAGTTTTGTCCCTCGTTTTTATAGATTATGATTTTGGAGATGTGTTTCCGGCAGTGCCGTCTGTACCCAGCACAGACTGGGAAGGTGGGACCGAGTCCTCTGGGACCCTTTCTTCCTGTTTTGCAATGTTTCCATGCCAAGCTTGCTGCATGTTTCAGAACCAGCTCCTTATGATTTACAGTAATGCCCGTGATCATAATAACCCCGTCTGGCGCTCTAACAGATGGAATTCTGCAGCAGGAGAACTTGGCCTGTAGCTCTAGGTCAGTCCCTTCTCAGTGTCCCTAAGTCTCTACACGTGGGATCCAGGTCACCCTCCATGACTCTCATGCATGTTTATGGGGTACCAGTTAGCCTGACCGAGTGAGGGAGACTCATTCTGGAAAGCAGTTCCCTTAAACATGTCGGTTTCAAGCTCCAGATGAGCACCCAGCAGCAAGAGGGCTTGGATTCCTTCACTGTGGCAGTCCACTCCTAATGCTGCTTTCTCCGTTTTTTGTTTCATTTTGTTTTCTGAGCACGGGTCTCGCTGTGTCGCCCAGGCTGGGCTTGGACTCAAATCTTCCTGCCTCAGCCTTGTGAACACCCAGGTTAACAGGCACGATCCCACTGTACTCAGCCCACTCGGGTAATTTTTTTTTTTTTTTTTTTTTTTTTTTTTTTTTTTTTTTTTTGAGACAGGGTCTCACTATGTAGTTGAGACTGCCCTGGAATTCACTGTGCAGAATTGAACTCAGGACCTTGCGCTTTCCCTGACCCCCCCTCAGGTATTTTTTAAAAGAGATTGAGGTCAGTCCGGGGATTTAGCTCAGTGGATCTGCTGCCTGCCTCACAAGTGCAAGGTCCCAAGTTCAATCCCCGGTACCAAAAAAAAAAGAGAGAGAGAGAGATTGAGGTCTAAGTGAGGCATAGCTGAAACTTCATATAGGGAGATTCACTAAGAGGTTTTAAGGCAAATTAAAATAAAATCTGGGGCTGGAGATCTAGCTCAGTGGTTCCACCACCTGCCTTGCCAAGTGCAAGGACCTGAGTTCAATCCCCGGCACCAAATAAATAAGTTAATAAAATGAAATAAAATCTGTCAGACTTCTTCCCTGTTCTCTGGGCAGTACAGGGTTTCGGCGTTTTTCTGCTGTACCCCACTGCTGGATTTGTGTAAATTCATCAAGTGATTCCCCAGGTTGCTGTGATTATTCAAAGCACACGTATTTCTGACCAGGCAGATAGTTCCCCTTTAGATCTGAGGCCATCCAGATTCCCTTTCTTGAAGAGCCTCCTGCTTGGGGGTCATTTCCATCCTGGAGGGTGGCCCCATCCTGAGAACTAAGAGATGCATTGTCTGAGTAGTGGTGACAGGTGTCTTTTCCCAAGTGAGTCTGAAACAAGATCCAGCCCCAGGAAACCTAGATTATGTCACTTGGCCAAGAGAGCAGCATTACATTCTCGTAGTTTTAGTTACCTTAGCCTGGAGCCCAGAATTCCATCATAATGCCGTTGGCCCTCAGCCTGTCTTATAGCACATGTGCTGGGCGTTTGGGTTTTCCCTCTGATGCTAACAACTAACCCCGCCTTCCTGATGTGCCTGTTGTGGTCACTTGCCAAAAGGGGCCTCACCTTCCTTTACAACCTTCAGAGCTCCCCGAGGCCTGAGCACTAGCAGCCGGTTGGGTGCTTGCTTAGGCTAGGCCGTGGCCCAGGGCAGGGCGGTATTTCTCTCAGCCCTGACCTACTTTCCTAAGTTCCTGGGTACTGAAGCATTTCCCTGGCACGCCCTTGGCAGCTCACTTGGGGAGGCTCTGGAGGAAAAGCAGGAAGGATGGGGCGAGGGTGGCTGCTCCATGGTCTTTGGCTTTGTTCTAGAGCTGGGGGGCATCCCAGCCTGATGCCCTCGGCCTCTCGGGACCCCTCCCTAAGGAGCTGCAGGAGCTGAGGAGGAGCAGAAGTCTGGGAACAACTCAGGCTTTGAGGGACTCTGGAGTCACAAGGCAGGGTTTTGTGCCTCAGAGAACGAGGCAATCTGAACTCTCACAGGTCGCTCCTGGCGGAGCTGGCAGTTAGGTCTCCCTTGTCCTCGTATCAGAAGGCATGTGCTTTTAAAAACGAGGTGATGGCTGTATGAGCAGGCAGCTGCCCGGTGGTTGGCCCGTGGGGCTGGGAGAAGTACATTTCCGCTGCTTCCGGGAGGTAACGGCTAGCGAGGTGGACACACTGGCAGGTGGAGCAGGGCAGCCTGTGTCCACGCTTAACCTTCGCCCAGGCTGGTGGGTCGGGGCCTCCTTCCTCTGCTTGGACAGGTCCTGCCTGCCACTGACACAGGGCCCTTTCTGTTCTGGGTACTTGGGTGAGTGGGGGGTCGGACCAGCTCTCCTGCAGAGACAGCAACGTCGTCCCCTCCCGAGGCCCGGCCATGGGTGACGTTGTGACAGACAGGTTTGCATGAAATGGAGGGCATCTGGTCCTGACCCCAAGAGCAGATACTGGGGAAGAACCACATCCTCCGAGGGTGCAAGTCGTCTGGGGCAGCCCCTCCCACACTGCCTCTCTGCACCTCACTCTTGTCACCCCTGTCCTGTTGTTTCACCCCGTTCTGTCTCTGGCTCCTCTGTGCTTCCCCCAGGCCCTCCCCTCTGGTACCCATCCTACCCTCTCAGCCTCTGCCCCTCTTTTTCTCTGGTCTCTTCCTCTACTCTTGCTTCCTTTCTGTTGCCTTTTGTGTGCAAGGGATCCTTCAGAGAACTTGGGGTACTGCTCAGCCCTGCTCGTGGGAACAGTGCTGCAGGAGCTGCTTGGACCCCCATCCTCTGACAGTAGGGCTCCAGGGCTCACCATTAACCTAGAAGCCGTGTGCCTGTGTCCTCTTCATTGCTCCCAGCCACCCTGGAGGTGCCAGGGTCGCCTGCCTAAGGGCCTGACCATGGGCTCTTACCATTAACCTGGCCAAATGGTGGGCTCGGGTGGGCTCCCAGGGCAGTAGAGGCAGAGCCGCCCCAGGTTTCTCCTGGGCACAGATCTCTGTCCCATCAGGTTAGGGTCACCTTGGTCAGGCTTCCCTGGGGAGGCCTCACTCCCCCGAGACAAGCACACGGGGGACCCCGGCTGAGCCTGACAGGCTGCCTCCTGTCTCCTCGCTCCCGCAGATGGAGACCTCACAGACACTGTCAGCGGCCCTCGCTCCACTGCCTCGGACCTGACCAGCAGTAAGGCATCCACCAAGAGCCCCAGCCAGCGTCACAACCCCTTCAACGAGGAGCAGACCGAGACGGTGTCCTCCTCTGATACCACCCCGGTGCACACCACCTCCCGGGATGGGGAGTCCCAGGTCCTAGAGCCACCTGATGCCTGCACAGAGCTTGAGGTCATCAGGTCAGCAGGCAGGGCCAGGGAGAAGCTGGCCAGTGTGCTATGTCCCTGTGTCCCCTGCTGGCCTCACTGTTTAGTCCAGGGGTTGCCTGGAGGGCAGTGGGGCATCCTCCCGAGACGAAGAAGTAGGCCCTCCCCACCCTTACTCAGTTTGTGTTTGGACTTTTGTGGAGGGTGAGGATTGAATGCAGGGCCTTTGCACTGAGCTACATCCCCAGTCCTTTCTAAAAATTTTTTAAATTTTGAGACAGAGTCTTGCTAAGTTGCCCAGGCTGGTTTTACCTCCCAGGCAGGCACAGCCAGCTCAATTTTATCTGCTGAAGTCATGGACCTGCTCAATGGTTCCCCTGGCTACTGGCATCTGTGCATCTCACCTGCCTCTGCTGGCACCAGGGAGCTCTCAGAGCCTGGCCTTTCCCTCACGCTGCCCGGGACATAGTCTCTGGCGGTACCCTTGGAGAGCACATGCCCAAGGTCGCTCCCTCCCCAGCTGCTCCTTGGAATGGCCCTCAGCTGCTCACTGCTTCCCCGTCTCTGCTCCCTCAGGGTCACCAAGAAAAAGAAGACCGGCAAGAGGAAGAAGGTCAGACCAGGTGAGGAAGCGAGTCCTGTCCACCCACTCTGCAGCCAGCAGACGAGGGCCGGGCAAGGGGACGGCGACAGCCTGGTCAGCAGCCTCGGCCTCGGGCAGGATCCGCCGGATACCAGCGTGGCCTCCCCCGCAGCTGCCGAGAGCAGCGAGCACTCCGAGCTCGGCCAGGCGGGCCTGCTGATCCCTGAGATGAAGGACACCTCCATGGAGCGCCTGGGACAGCCCCTGAGAAAGGTCATCGACCAGCTCCACGGGCAGCTGGACCCCAGCACCTGGGGCTCCCAGGTCGAGCCCCCAGACCAGTCCTTTCGGACCAGCTCTCCCGGGGAGGCCCCGGAGAAACCAACACTTTGCGGCTTTAGTGAGGGGCTTCCAGCCGCCATGGACTTCTACCGCTTTACCGTCGAGAGTCCAAGCACTGTTACATCAGGTGGCGGCCACCATGACCTTGCAGGGTTTGGCCAACCGCTGCATGTTCCTGGTGGCCCTGCGACTGCTAGCCAAGAAGAAGAGGGAGGAGGAGGAGAGGGACAGACACCTGGGCTCCTAGAAGACGGGCCGAGGGCGGCTCAGGAGCTGGAGACCCAGGAAGAGGCCTCCCAGCCGCCCCTGGTCCTCGAGGGGCCTAGGTCCAAGCCCGAGCCGCAGACCCAGGAGACTCCCTGCCTGCTCAAGCAGGACCAGCCCAGCCCGTGTCTGAGTAGCGCGGAGGACTCCGGAGTGGATGAGGGCCAGGGAAGCCCTTCTGAAATGACCCACTCCTCGGAGTTCCGGTGAGCAGGCGTCCACCCTGACGCAGGGAGGGGACAGGGGCCTCCGACCTCCCAGAAAACCAAGCACAGCTCCCTGGAAACAGCCTGGGTGGGAAGAGGTGTGGTCTCGCTGCCACACACAACTCTTGTCCTCCCACACTGCCCCTCTCACAGGGTGGACAACAATCACCTCCTCCTGCTGATGATCCACGTGTTTCGGGAAAACGAGGAGCAGCTATACAAAGTAAGTTCCAGGAGCTCAGAAATCACGGAGACCAGGCAGGTGGGGTGGGTGGGAGGTGGGCCCGAGCGCCTGTGCTTCCCCCTCAGATGATCCGTACGAGCACCGGCCACATGGAGGGCAACCTGCAGCTGCTGTACGTGCTGCTCACGGACTGCTACGTCTACCTGCTCCGCAAAGGTGCCTGCCACGCCCCTGAGAGCAGGCTAGGGTTCCGAGCGCCTCTCCCCGGCCCTCTCTCCTGAGTGGGGTGAAGTGGTGTAAGCAGATCCCCGGGAAGGTGTGGCTAGCCGAGCCTGGGGTCCTGCCCCTCCATTGGCAGGCAGGAAGGGTCCTCCCTGTGAGGGACCAGGTCCTAGGAACGGGCCGGGGGAGGCAGTGGCCACGGCATAATAGGCTTTGGGGTCTCCTCTCTCAGGGGCCACAGAGAAGCCATACCTGGTGGAAGAGGCCGTTTCATACAGTGAACTTGACTATGTGTCGGTGAGTGCAGGCTCCGCAGTTGGTCACAGGACTTCCTGGGCCACCCACCCTCAGAGCGGCAGAGCAGGGCACGTCCCAGGGCTGGGCACAACCGAACTCGCAGAGAGGCCCTGGACATGTGCCGGGGACGGGCCCAGCGTGAAGACACCCCTTCCCGGGCCGTGTGGCTGACCACCTTCCCTAGGTCCTGCCGGCCCAGGCCTCGGGAGCCCAGTGACCCCAGGGCGTGGTCCCGCCTCTCTGCCCGGCAGTGGCCAAGCGCCGTGCGGTGTCTTCCGGCAGGTTGGCCTGGACCAGCAGACGGTGAAGCTGGTGTGCACCAACCGTAGGAAGCAGTTTCTGCTGGACACGGCAGATGTGGCCCTGGCTGAGTGAGTGTCAGCCCCGCCCTCGGCGGGACCCGAGAGCTGCCATCTGCCCTGTGTGCTCTGGCGGGGCGCGGGGGGCGGGACAAGGGGGCCACACGGACTGTCCCCGACACACCGGTCTGCGTCAGCTTCGTGGCGGGGGCTAGCGTGAGTTATCAGAGAGCCTGCTGCTGGATGGGAGGTGCCCTCGGACGCTTACGTACAAAGCTCACGTGACGAAGCCGGGGCCTGCCGGCCAGCACCCTACCCTTCACGTCAAGATCCAGGTCCCCCGGGCCATTAAGAAACAGGCGGGCCTCTTCTGGTCGCCATTTGCTGGCCAGAAGCTACACATGAGCGCTTTCAGTCAGGCCGCTCCGTCAAGTCACTGGCCCGTGCAGACAGCAGCTCTCAGGACGAACCCTGTCCTCAGGCCCCTGACAGCGGACCTCTCCCTGCGCAGGTTCTTCTTGGCCTCTCTGAAGTCAGCCATGATCAAAGGCTGTCGAGAACCACCCTACCCCAGCATCCTGACGGATGCCACCATGGAGAAGCTGGCCCTGGCCAAATTTGTAGCCCAGGAATCCAAATGTGAGGTGAGCAGCTAGGGAGACGCTGGGTGGGATCCAGACGGTCTCGGGTGGGGTCCTGTGGTACTGGGTTTACAGGATACAGACAGCAGTCTTAGTCACCCCCGGGAGGGTGGGTTACCCTCTGAGCACCTGCCGCCGCCGCCTGCCTGGCTCGGGCCTCACCGCTTTGTTCACCGTCCCCACCTGCAGGCGTCCGCTGTGACGGTGAACTTCTATGGGCTCGTGCACTGGGAGGACCCCACGGACGAGACCCTGGGCCCTGTGTCCTGCCCCTGCTCACCTCCTGAGGGTGCGATCACCAAAGAAGGTGTGCTGCACTACAAGGCGGGCACCTCCTACCTGGGCAAGGAGCACTGGAAGGCCTGCTTCGTGGTGCTCAGGTGGGCACCCAGCGACTGCCCAGGCTCAGCTGGCCCAGAGCAGAGAGGCTAGGGGAGGCCCCTTCCCCCGCTTCCAGCTTCGGGGTGAAGCCAGCCCCAGCGCTGTCCCCTTGATTCCTTCTTCAGTCTCCCTTGCACAGAAAACAGGGCCCCAGCCTCCTCTGCCTCTGGGGTTCATGGCTACGTCTGGGGGCTCTCTGGGGTCTGGACTCCGCCTGGTCCCACTTCCTGCCCAAGCCTCACCTGTGCATTGTGCCCTGCAGCAATGGGATTCTCTACCAGTATCCCGACCGCACTGATGTCACCCCGCTGCTCTCGGTGAACATGGGGTGAGTGTCCAGGAGGTGGGGGCCAGGCACTGCTGCCCGTGCTCCCTGTCCGTCCCTCATCCCTGCCCTCCCCACGTGGCAGTGGTGACTTAGGGCCCTGGTGTGATGAGCTGAGGCTGTGAGCAGCTCGGGGAGGAAGATGGAGGAGGGAGGCTGCTGCCTGGGGAGCACCGCGGGGAGGGCCCTGTCTGGCGGCTCCCACAGGAGGAGGCGTGGAGTAGGCACCGGTTCTGAGCCGCGAGCTAAGCTGGTCTGTCTCGCCCCTTGCCTGGCCGTGTTCTGGGGTTCGGAGGGATCCTGCAGTGACGGAGACCGAACGAGTTACGTGGGAAGGGTGCTGCCATGCGGGGCCACAGCCCCTGGGGTCCGGTCCGCCGTCCGTGGCTCTCCACATCCACGCGCCGCCCGCCCGCCCCTGAGCTCCCCTTTCACCCTCCTCCTCTGGCCCAGGGGGGAGCAGTGCGGTGGCTGCCGGAGATCCAACACCACGGATCGGCCCCACGCCTTCCAGGTCGTTCTGGCCGACCGGCCCTGCCTGGAGCTGAGCGCCGAGAGCGAGGCCGAGATGGCTGACTGGATGCAGCACCTCTGCCAGGCCGTGTCCAAAGGGGTGAGTGCCTCCCTCCCCAGCGTTCAGCTGCTGGAGCCCATCCAGAACCCCGGTCCATCCCAGACCCACACCGATCACAGGGCAGCCTCCAAGGACGTGGATGGGGGACCCCGGAGCTCGGGACCAGCGCGCCTTCCCCTCCCCACACTCCTGAGCAGGCAGAGCCCGCTGGGCCCCCCGGGCTCTGGCACAGACCCCTGCAGAACTCCCCTGCCGTGCCTCAGGTCGTCCCCCAGGGGCTCACCCCCAGCCCCTGCATCCCCTGCTGCCTGGTGCTCACCGCGGACCGCCTCTTCACCTGTCACGAGGACTGCCAGACCAGCTTCTTCCGCTCACTGGGCGCGGCCAGGCTGGCCGACATCAGCGCCGTCTCCGTGGAGCCGGGCAGGGAGTACTGCGTCCTGGTGAGCCGGGCAGGCTGCGGGCAGCAGAGGCCTTCGGGGGGAGGCCAGCTGCTCACCGGGGGCCTGCTCCCTAGGAGTTCTCCCAGGACGGCCCACAGCTCCCTGCCCCCTGGGTCATCTACCTGAGCTGCACTCCCGAACTGGACCGATTCCTATCTGCACTGAGCGCCGGGTGGAAAGCCATCTACCAGGTACCGACGGCCTGAGAGCCCCAGCTGCTCCCAGGACGTGTCCTGGCCTCAAGGGTCCTGGGGACAGCAATGTGCCCACAGTTTGGGACAGACATAGACACTTAGGGCTCTAGGGGTAAAGCGCTGCCTCCGTCTGTGGCAAAAACTGGAAACAGAGCCGGGAGATGCACTTCCTGACCTCCGCTCCCTTGAAGAGCATGAGAAGGCGCTTGTGTGGGCCTGGAGCGGCCTCCCCGGCCTGGAGGAAGGGTCTGGAGCTGCGGCTACCCTGCAGCTTGTGGCACAGAGGCTGCTCCAGGGAAGGCGTGGAGGGACGGGAGGCCGCGCCCAGGTCGGTCCCCGGAGTCCTGAGCCTGCAGCCCCCGCACCGCTGCCTGCCCCACACAGGTGGACCTGCCCCGGAAGGCGATCCATGAGGCCTCCAGCAGGCAGAAGTTCGAGGACGCCCTGAGCCTCATCCACAGCGCCTGGCAGCGGAGCGACAGCCTCTGCCGAGGCCGAGCCTCCCGGGACCCCTGGTGCTGAGGTGGAGATGGGCGGCGGGCTGACCTGATGCCCCTGCCAGCCCCACACGCATCCACAGCCCGCTGCTTCCTCAGGCGGCAGAACCACGAGTGAGGCTGGAGACGGGGACCCCGGCTCCCAGGGATCCTGCCTGACGGGTAGTGGCTCGCGGTGGCCAGCGCAGAGAGCCTGAGCCCTGTGGGCTCTGTAGACGCACGCTGCCTTCCCGGGCCCTACCATCTGTCCGAGATGGCGATCATAATGCATCTGAGGGGGAGCAAAGGGCCGGGGGGCGGGGCCTGGACAGAGGCTCAGGGCCTGCTGGGGTCCCGAGTGCCACTACTTTGTTCGTTTTGGAACACTCCTGGCTGTCTGCATGCCTCCTCCCTGCTGATCTTCCCCGTGTGCAGCTGCTTGCCGGGGCCCTGCATGCCCGCAGCCTGCCCTGCCTTTTCCTAACCCCGGAGAGCCGGCAGGAACGGGGGAGCGGAGGGGCAGGGCCAGGCAGAGGAGCAGCGCGCCCCCAGCCCGAGGCCCGCCTTGGCACCTCCTGACTGTCCGCTGCTGGCTGGAGCCGGGCCCTGCCGAGTGCTTTGTCAGAGCCCTCGGAGGAAGGGGTCAGTGGTTTGGGCTTTGTTTTTTAAATAAAAAGATACGTTACATTGCCGAGACTTGTGGCTGGTTCTTCGAGCAGGGTGGGGTGGAGGGTGGTAGGGCCTCCCGTTCTGCGAACGTCCGTGCACCGTCCCACCGTGCTACCTGGACCTGGACCTGGACCTGGAACTGGGTCAGCCTCAGCCTCAGGACAGCAGCCCTCGGAGGCTCTCAGCCTGACCTCCCCTCCCGCTGTGTCCCACGGCTGCGCTGGGGCAGGGGCGGTGGCAGCTGAGTCCTTATGACCATCACCGTTCTCCTCAGGGCCCTGACATTTGGGCGAATAGGGCTGGGGTGCCAGGAGCCAGAGACCCTTCTGAAGGAGGTGAGGAGCCCGCCGGGGGGCGTTCAGGAAGAAGCAATTCTTAAGGGTTCGCTGGTGCACCGTTCTGAGCGCTGTGATAGCTCCCTGTCCTGTCCTCCGCGGGTTAGGCCTCTGTCCAGTTTAGCCGTGCTCTCACCACCCGCACGTCGGGTTGACTGTGGTGCTGTCTCGTGCCTGTGTCCAGGTAACACTTGCCTCACTTAGTAACGGCCCCAAAACCCAGACTGGTGCTTTTTCTTCTCCTTTCTCCTTTCCCCCTTCACCCACTGCCCTTGCTAGGGATGGAAATGGAAGCCAAGGTCGCTCACACGCTGTGCAAGTGCTCTAGCATCCCCTGCCCCGAGTGCTCCTTTAAATGAACAGAGAAGGGAAGCCAGGGGCCACAGCCCGCACCTGTGACGCCAGCCCCGAGGGACACTAAAGAGGGTAAAGTTGAAGTCCCACCTGCAGGACTTAGGCCCCATCTCCAAATTTTAAAAAATAGGAGCCGGGGATTTAGCTCAGCGGTTCGGTGGCCTGCCTCGCAAGCACAAGGACCCGAGTTCAATCCCCGGTACCAAAAAATAAAAAAATAAAAATAAAAAGGGCTGGGGATGTAGCTCAGTGCAAAGGCCCTGGGTTTAAGCCCATACTATAAGGAGCAGAACGGTCACAGCAGGGCATAGCTGGGTTTGAGCCCCAGCACTGAAAGAAAAAAACAGAGTTCCCTGAGAAGGAAGGGAAAACAGCCCTGTGGCGGGGTTGGTGGCCCTGTGATGAGAACTCACATGGGCTTGGTGCTGTCTATGGTCTCGGGCATCCACTGGGGTCAGTGGGGTCGCTGCGTCGCCACTGTGTCAGTGAGCCGGCTCGGAGAGGAGGTGATTTCCCAGGGTCACGAGGGCTCCCAGGATTCCAAATATGTCCTGCAGCTCAGGGGAGAGTGCTGGCCTAGCGTGCATGAGGCCGTGGGTTCCATGGCACACGGGGGAGGTACGCCCAGGGATTTAGCTCAGTGGCAGCGCGCCTGCGTGGCAAGTGCAAGGTCCTGAGTTCGATCCCTGGTACCAAAAAAGGAAAAGGAAAAAAAAGGTGTTTTTTTTTTTTTTTTTTTTAACTCCGCAAGGCTCCAGGGTCCTTCTCTACTTTACCTTAAAGAAGACTGAGGCCAGAGAGTCAGCTTGGAGGAGCAGAGATAAGACTGCCCATCCAGCCCATGCCAGGGCCTTCCGGGACACTTGCCCCACGTCTAGGGCTCCCAGCCAGAGCAGGACAGGGCACACAGGAAACACAGAAAGACGCAGTCTCAGGAGAGGGAGCTGCCTCTGGGCCACCACCTTCTCCCTGCCCTTCCAGGCCCAAGTGACCTTTCTCCCAGATCCCAGGGTCCAGGCTGGGGGCCAGAGGCTTCAGGGATTGGTCAGGGCTGGAGGGGCGGGTCTGGCTCTACAGACCGTCTGCTGAGCCTAGCAGGTGCATTTCCGGGATAGAGCAGGGCTGCGGGGCAGCTACCACCTCCAGCCAGGACCTCTGTCTTCTAGACATGGGCCGGGGGTCCCTTGTTCTCTAGGACCCTGGCCCTCCAGGAGTACAGACAACCTAAACACTGCCAGTTTATGGCCGTGCCATGCCCGGGACTCAGGCACAGCCGGCCCCTGGCCCGGAGGCCATGGAGCCGGTTCCCCCGGAGTTGGACCTGGTGCTGGGTGCCTCGGCCTGCTGCCTGGCCTGTGTGCTCACCAACCCCCTGGAGGTGGTGAAGACGCGACTGCAGCTTCAGGGAGAGCTGCGGGCCCCGGGCACCTACCCTCGGCTCTACCGCGGCTTGGTAGCCTCGATGGCCACTGTGGCCCGTGCAGATGGCCTTCGGGGCCTGCAGAAGGGGCTGGCTGCCGGCCTCCTCTATCAGGGCCTCATGAACAGCGCCCGCTTCTACTGCTACAGCCTGGCGTGCCAAGCGGGCCTCAGCCAGCAACCAGGAGGCACTGTGGTTGCAGGCGCCGTGGCTGGGGCACTGGGAGCATTCGTGGGGAGCCCTGCTTACCTGGTGAGTGCAGTCCTCCTACCTCTACCACTCCTGGGCCAGCCCTGCCGGGGCTCCGGCTCCTAGGGCTCTGCAGCCTCGAGTGGGCGGGGCGGCCCGGGAACGGCCAGAGCAGAACCTGCCCTTTGGCCCGTGCTCTGAGGTCCCTGCCTCGCCAGTCGTGAGCCAGGGGCAAGGGCAGAGGGTGGCAAAAGTTGTACAGCGCAGAGCCTGGCTTGGTCGTGTTTCTTCCTGTGGCCCGGTGTAAATTGAGAGTCAAAGCTGCCTCCAAGGAAGGGCTTCCGTGTCCTAAATCTGGGCCCTGGGCCCCTGGGCCCACTCAATCCTCATGGGGTGGCAGAATCAAGCACAGAGGGGTGAGGGGCTGGCTGAGTTCCACCACGGTGCAAACCTAGGCCCTATGCCATGCTGCAGGGCTCAGGCGCACCGTGCCCTTGACACACCCAGCTCATCATCCCCGGGCTCTGTCCCTCCTGCTTTCCTAGGTCAAGACGCAGCTGCAGGCCCAGACGGTGGCTGCCATGGCTGTGGGCCACCAGCACCAGCACCAGGTAAGCAGCCCCTGCCCAGAGCTCTGCCTGGGCTGTGCCTCTGGGCTCCCGGGTTAGCAAGGGCACTCAGTGACCCGTGCCTTCTCCCCACAGAGCGTCCTCGGTGCCTTGGAGACCATCTGGCGGCAGCAGGGCCTGCTGGGCCTGTGGCGGGGTGTGGGAGGGGCGGTGCCCAGGGTCATGGTGGGCTCAGCTGCCCAGCTGGCCACCTTCGCCTCCGCCAAGGCCTGGGTACAGGAGCAACAGGTGAGGGGCTGAGCGACCACCCGCCTCCTACACGGGAAGTCCAGGGGACACATGGGACCCCTTAGAAAGTTGGAGCATTGGCTGTCATCAGAAAGGTGACCTACGGTCAGCAGCAAATTTTAAAGCTGAGAAGGAATCAGGGTGGTTAGCGGGTGGGGAATGGCTCGGGGAGTCTGGTCTGCTCCCTGACCCCAGCTCTTCCAGGCCCCCTGTGCTGGGGGTTGGGGAGGTCACCCCAGGGGTGGGAGGAGGGCGGCTGTAGGGTCAGCAGCCTATGCCATCCCCACAGTGGCTTCCCGAGGACAGCTGGCTGGTGGCCCTGGCAGGGGGCATGGTCAGCAGTGTGGCTGTCGCTGTTGTGATGACCCCCTTGGATGTGGTCAGCACACGGCTGTACAATCAGCCCGTGGATAGTGCTGGCAAGGTGAGTAGGGGACAGGGCGGGGAGACTGGGGAGCCGGAAAGCCCCCCCCCCTCGTGCCCTGACTGATGAACGTGTGAGTCCCAGGCATGTGCTTTGGCATCTGGATTTTATTTTTTCCTGATGAAGAACTGAGGCTCAGAGAGCTCGTACGACTTGCCTGAGGTTACCCAGTGCGGGCACTGCCGGCCTCACACATGCGCCCAGGACAAAGGCCCACTGACCAAGCTAAGCCCCGACAGAGGGCTGTGCCTGCCCGCAGGATCCTCTCTCTAGACTCACACCCGTAGAGCTGCCTGTTCAGCATTTGCCTTCTCTGACACACCAGCACACGCCTGAACATACAGATATGCGTACTGGTCGTGCCGGCTGGGGCCTCCTGTGCCTTCCAGTGATACCCACACCGTGTCTGTCCCAGGGCCAGCTGTATGGGGGCCTCGCTGACTGCCTGGTGAAGATCTGCCAACAGGAGGGCCCCTCGGCACTTTACAAGGGGCTGGGCCCTGCCTACCTGCGCCTGGGCCCTCACACCGTCCTCAGCATGGTCTTCTGGGATGAGCTGCGAAGGCTGGCCAGGTGGCCGCAGCAGCGGGACACCTAGGCCCCAGCCCTCAGCCCCTCCTGACCGCCCTGCCCTTGGCCAGAGCGATGGCCCGAGACCCCTGGCCCAGGGCCGCACAGGTCCAGGGAGAGTGCAGCCCACTCCGCCCGATCCAGCCCCAAGGACTGGAGCATCCGCTCTGAACCACCCCACCCACCCCCTTCATCCTGGCCACCGTGCCCCAGCACCTGGCTTGTTCTCAGGGGAGCAGCTGCGGAGCCAGTATCGCCACGAGCCGAGCCTGCTTTGGCTCCCGGACTCTGTGACGCTGTGACAGGGAAGCCGCCACCCCAGGGAAGCTGAAGCCAGGAGAGGAGACGGTCCCGGCCAGAGCCACACAGCCTGAGGTGGTGGAGTCAGAACTTGAACTCAGCTCTGCCCACCCGGACCTGGGCTTTTGGCAAGAGCACTAGTATACCAGGACTGTGGGGCTGGGACACCCCGAGGGGTCTGTCCAGGTGAGGAGACGCTGGTGTCTCCCGTCTTGTTTCTAGGGCTGCTCTAATAGGGCGCCACACTGTCAAGGACTTAAACACTAGAAATTTATTTTCTCACATCTGCAGGCTGCAAGCTGGAGACTGAGGTGCTGGTAGGGCTTGGTCCTTTCCTCCCTGCCTCTCTCTGCTCCCCTCTTCTCCACACCCCCAATCTGAGATGCTGAGCGCGTGCTGGCCTATCGTCTACCCCTGAGCTGCACCTAGCCCGGGGCTACTTCCTCCTGAGACTTCTGATCTTAGCTCGTACAGGCCACCCCTCCTTGTGTCCCCCGTGGTGTCCTTCTGTGTATCCGGTGTCTGCGCCCTGATCTCCTCTTAGAAGGACACCAGCGTTGTCGGAGTCGGGCCCACCCCACCGACCCCACCTTAACCGAGAGGTGATTGCGCCTCCCTCCGTGTGCCTGGGGTCCTGGGGTGGAATCTGGGAGCACAATTCACCGACACCATCCGAAGGCCTTTGCCGAGGGCCTCCTGACGATTCCAAGAGAGAGCTCGGAGACACCACTGCTCAGAGGAGACGGACAGCCCCCTGGAGAGAGGCAGGGCAGAGCCCGAGCGGGGTGAGGCGGAGCCCGGCCTTTTCTCCAGAGACAGCCGCACTCTGCCTGGGTGCATCCGCCGGCCTGCACAGACCTCTGTACTGGACACAGTGCCGTGCCAAGGTGGACAGCCCGAGTCACAGCTGCGGACCCTGGCCGCTGCACCCCGCCACAGCGCGTGCCCTGCCACACACTCCAAATCAATAAAGTTTTTGATATTTTGGTTAGTTTGGCGACTCCCCTCCCTGAAGGTCTGTCCCCACCTCCACGCTGCCCCCCGCACCTGGGGAGGGAGCTGCGGGCCAGGCCCAAGCCGCCTGCCCCCTAGCGGTCACAGGAGGAATGGCCACGGGACAGACAGGCACCGGCGGGTCAGCCCAGACTGGACCCACATCTGGGCCAAAGCCAAAGCCTAGGGAGAGCGGATCAGACCTCACAAAGAAGGCCAGAGCCTGACCTGCCCGGCGAGGAGAGATGCCCCACTCCAAACCTTAGGCTCAGAGCACTGAGTCTACACTTCTGGCTGAGAGGGGCAGGCCCCTGCCCTGAGTCTGGCAGAACACAGGGACTGGGCTTCTGGGAGGCATTGTGGCTTCCAAGCCCTTTGGGAGAGTACGACAAGCAGATGCCAGGCCAGCAGGAACGGAGGGCAGAGACCCCTCTGCCACCCACAGGGGGAGCAGGGACAGCTGCCGGCCCTGGTGTCCCCGGGCCCCTGGAGTGGTGCCTGCCTCCCTGCAGGCCGGAAGGGTTAACACCCAGCCCCTCCCCTCCTCTCCTGGGCCTTTGACCCCTGCCAGCTCCTCCCTGCCTTCCACTGACACCTTTGCCCGTGATATCATCAGTGTGTGCAGACCTGGCCTGAGGCTGGGCCGGGTCCGGCTGCCATGTTCTCCCTGCTGACCCTCCCCTCCTGGCTCCCCGGCCTCCCCTGCCTGGAGTGGGGCTCCAGCCTCCTTGATGGCCTCCTGCGAGGTGAGCTCCACAGGCCCTCCCTCCCCAGGTATGAGCTGGGCCCCACCCACTTGGGCCTGGCCACCTGGCCGCCCCCAGCTCTGCCTCCCCGCCGCTCTCCTGATGCCCGGCCTCGGCCTCCTCCCTCGCCCTCCGTCCTCACAGGCCTGGTCGGGGCCTTCGGGGTCTCCGTTCTGAACAGCCTCCTGAAGGTTTACTTCTTCGTGGGCTGTGCCAAGTGAGTGCCCCCTGCCTGCCCCCTGCCTGCCCTCACCTCTGTTCAGCAGCTGAAGCTGCGTCCCTGCCCCTCTGCCCCACAGTGACCCCGAGCGGCGGGCAGAGACAGAGCAACTGCAGGCCCAGTGGGCCCTGCTGGAGACGGTGCAGCTGGCGGGCCTGGCCCTGTTCCTGACCGTCGTGGGGGCCCGGGTGGCGGCCCTGGTGGTGCTGGAGTTCTCCCTGCGGGCCGTGTCCACACTGCTGTCCATGCGCAAGGTGAGACTGTGGGCAGGTGGGTCGCTCCCCGCCCGGTCCTGGCACGGGGAAGCTGGCGCCTCTTCCCTCAGCTGAGATAAGGTTTCCGTCTGACCGCCAGTCCCCAGAAAACAACACAGCTCTGTGCAGAGCCTCCCGGAGCCAGGCCCTGCACAGGCTACTTTGAGGCGAGGTCTGTGGGGCTCTGGGCCACCTCCCTGCAGCTCTCAGATGGGCAGGGGATGGTGCCAGGGTCCCGTCAGGCCCCGGTGGCACAGCACAGCCAGCGCCCGCCACTCCCCGCAGGGCTCCCGGGGCCCC
>NW_022900935.1:1369187-1377217 GCF_012274545.1 Fukomys damarensis
TCCTCAGAAGAGTGCTTGCTGCCTAGCTGGCAGAGTGATGGCATTTGGACGGCATGGCTGACCACACCTTGAGCAGTCCACTTACGTGAAACGAGGCAGGGGAGGTTCAGCCGGGGCCTAAAGACTCCCCGGGCTGCTGGGCCGCGCCCTGGCCGTGGCCTTCACTGTGGGCAGCTTGGCGGCAGTGGCCCTCATCCAGCAGGACTTCCTGAACACCTCGGAGGCTGTGCGCTTTTGGATGCCGCTCAGCATCTGCTACACGCTGCTGGTCGTCCACATGCAGGGTGAGGGCCGGGGCTGTGCTCAAGGCGGGCTCAGCGGGCCGCAGTGACCCCGGAGGAGCTGCCACTGGGCCCATTCCTAGGGTGACAGCAGGCAAGGGGTCAGTGGGCAGGGACAGTACAGGTGCCAGGGCCCAGAGCGAGAGTGGCACCTTCACACCACCGACGGGTCCAGGGCATCTGTGCCGTCATGGGGAGGCGTGAGGCTGATCAGGTTCCCAGGGACCTGCTGGGAGCTCCGGCCATCCTGGCTGGGGAGCCCAGTGGGAGACCCCGCAGGTTTCTAAGCGGGAAGAGGGATCCACTCAGATCTGGCCATGCAGAGTGGAGAGATGGGAGCAGAGGACCAGGAAGGGTGATCCACTCAGAGATAACAGAAAGTGCAAAGGCCCTGAGGTGGGAATAAGCAAGAAGCAAGCTGGGCTGGCTGCTGGTGGTAAGCAAGGGGGAACAAGTCAGAGACTGAAGCTAGGGGTGGACTTGGGCCAACTGTCCGCCAGCCAATGAGGCAAGATGTCTTTTTCTCCAGATGTAGTAGGAAGACTCAGAGGGCTTAAAAACAGGGTTGATCTCATGTAGTGGACATGACTGGAAGGTCACTTTAGCTGCTCAGCAGACACTGGACTTTAGGGTCACAACCAAAGCTGGAAACCTGGCGTGGTGGCACACCCCCCCCCGTCCCAGCATTTGGGAGGCTGAGGCAGGAGGATCACTGTAATTCAAGGCCAGCCTGGGCTACAGGGCAAGACCCTGGGGAGAAGGCTGCTGGCAGGCAGAAGGCAGCTGGGACCAGGGTGAGATTGGGGTGAGTTTGGTAGAGGTTTCCGGACAGAGTAAACAGGGACCTGCAGGAAGAAGCGTGCAAGGCTCTGCCCCAGACGGGTAGGACCCAGGCTGTGGGGCGGGCAGAATGCGCGGGGAGGCAGAGTCTCCGCGTGCACAGAGGACTTGGGGCCGGTGCGGCGGTGGCGGGCAGTGACAGGCCCTGCATCCCCAGAGGAGCAGCGGCAGCAGCGCCTCAGCATGAGGAGCCAGGTGCAGATGGTGCTGGTGCGCACGGGCGGCCTCTCCATGCTGCTGCTGACCGTGGGCCGCTGGCTGGACCTGCCGGGCCTCCTCCTCTCCCTGCTGGGCGAGCTGTGGTGCCTGGCGGGCGTCCGCGTCCTGCTCGACCTCTGTCAGATCCAGGTGGGAACCTCCCGCCCAAGGGAGCTGGGGTGACCTCTCTGGGGGTGTGGGGCGGGGCCGCCGGCTGGGCTCTCCTCCCGCTCCCGAAGGCAGGCCCAGGAGCAGGGACACAGCCCGCCTTCGTGGGGGCTCCAAGTGGGGAAGGTCCCCAGGAGCCGGGGGCTCCTCATCCTGCCCGCCCCACCCCACAGGACTTCCCGTCCCAGCCTGTGGTGTCGGCTCCCAGCCGGCCCAAGCCCCAGAAGACAGCGCCGTCCTGATCCACCACAGGGAGGGCGGAACTCATTCTCAGGCCCTCAGAGCCTGAGTTTCCAGGCCGTGACCTCTGGATGCTGCCCAGAGGCAGAGTGGCGGGGCTGGTTCCGCCTGGACCTCGGGACAGGCCCCGGTGTGTGGGAAGGGGAGCTGGGGGCTGGGGCACCAGAGGTCCCTAACTCCAGGTAGGCAGCGTCTGCAGCCCCTCCGGCCTGCCTTCCAGGGCAGGGGTGGAGAGTGGGGATGCCCGAGTCCTTGGAGCGGCTTCTCCCTCTACCGACCTCCCTTCCTCTCTCCATGAACAATAAAAACGAATTTCTCAACCTGTGTTTAAAATTACAAAGTCATGGAAAGGGAAGGAAACTATTTTTTTGTACACCGGGGACCCAACTCAGCACCTTACGCTTGCAAGTTAGGTGGTGGAACCACTGAGCTATGTCCCACCACTTTTTTTGGCTTTCTGAGCTAGGGCCTTGTAGTTCAGGCTGGCTTTGAACTTACTATGTAGCTAGCTAGGTTGGCCTTGAGCTTGTGGCGGTCCTCCCGCCTCAGCCTCCCAAGCGCTGGGGTTATAGGCGTGCGCCACCACGTCCAGCGGAAAGGACTTTCTGAGACCGCACAGACCGGAGGGCTGCGCCAGGCCAAGTTCCCCCCGAGGACAGGAAGGGGTGAGGAGGTGAGGGGTGGCGGGTGGGTGCAGGGCCTGTGCCCCCTCGAGCCTCTGTGTGCGGAGCCTGTGGCTCCTCACTCCAGCTGGAGCTTCAGAGGGCTCTGCGGTGTCTGTGGGTCCCTGCCCTGCTCAGGGCCAGCATCGGGAAGGCCGATCCGTTCGGGCCTTCGTCCCTCTGCCTGCCCTCCGCCACTTGGACAAGCTGCTGCCCCAGCCTGTGGGAAGGGCGCCCTCCCTGTGTCGTGTACTGCTGCGTGCTGAGTGCCTTCATTAGCCTATTTCATTTTGCCATCGGCCCCCAGAGGTGGGCGCTGTTACCCCTTTTTACAGATTCAAGGACGGAGGCTCGGAGGGGAGGCGACTTTCACACTCTGCACGCTGTCCTCGTCAGGTTGATGATTCGGGCCCGGACGCCAACAGGCCTGGGCACGAGTTCCGAGGCAGGTCTGTCCAGGCAGCCCGAGGCTCTGCCCCACAGGGATCGAGGTCCCCAACCCAGCAGAGACCCACAAGGGAGGGGAGGCTCCCTGCCGACGGCCTCCTCGGCATTGGAGTCATTTGTCTGAGAGTCTCTGAGTAATGGGGTCTGAGGAGGTTCGCCTAAGGAGGAAGTGGGGACCTCAATTTAGGTTCTGTGTTTTGTTTTATTTGCTCGTGTGTTTGAGATAGGGTCTGGCTGTGCAGTGCAGGCTGGCCTTGAACTCTCTATCTAACCCAGGCTGGCCTCAAACTCGAAAGGTTCCTCCTGCCTCAGCCTCCCAGAGCGCTGGGATCAGAGGTGAACACCGCATCTCATTGCAGAAAAGCATTCAGGACCATCAGCAAAGAATCCTGAGGTCATTTAGGAGGCAGAGTGAGTAAGAGATAACAAGCAGGGCACTTGAGTTTGAGGAGCTGATAGGCACAGCTCCGACAGAGAGGTTCGGAGACCACTTCTATGGCTTTTCCAGGGTGGGCTGGGCACTTGATCTTCATCTCAGGCCTGGCCTTGCAAGCTGGCCCTGATCCTCTGCTTGGGGCCATCTCAGTCCCCCACCCAGGCTCAGCCAGAAGCCAAGGTGACCACTGGAGATTTCGGGGCACCCTGGAGGTCAGATGTCCTTGTCCTCGGTGTTGGAGGGGATGGAGCAGGTCGCGTCAATGCAGGACGAGCTGACCTTGAACCGCCAGCCTCTGGACCGGAAACACAGAAGGAGCCTCTGCGCAAGGCTGGGGGATCCAAGCCAGGGTTTCCGGGGATAAAGACACCAGACACAGAATGGAGGTCCAGCTCTGCTCGGCTTTGAGCTAGCTACTCCCTGCGTATCTGCAGGCCAGAGTGAAAAGTCACCGTCTTCGGCTTTAGGCTGCCTCGGGAGAGAACTCAGCCACGCTTTCAGTGGGGGACGGGTTAAGGGCCAACAGTGAGTGTATCCTCTGTCCCCGCACTGATCCCTAGCTACCTCCAGCGGAACTGAGGCCCGGTGAAGGTAGTTTCAGGGTTCCAGGCTCTGATGGGTTCCTTACTCCCTGCAAAGGCCACCACGGTCACCTGAAGGCTGCCAGGAGCAGGCAGGGCCTGGGCTCCAGACCTCCACAGGACAGGCTGGACCCAAGAGGGGTGAGTGCCCCCAGCTCCACCCTCAGGAATGGGCATCACTCCAGGTACGGGTGCAGGGGGCGGTGCCCAGGGAAGCCCCTTCCCTAGTATGGCCCTGTTGAGCTGCCAGGGAGCGGGCACTGTCCCTCCGGACAGGAAGTGGCCTGGCCTAGAGGAAGCGGCCAGGCAGAGTGGGCCCAGGGCCAGCCCTGCCAGACCAGACGAGGCTCGGGGTTCCAACCAGGGCTCCATGTTTTTGCTGGAAGTGGCCGCAGCGCCTCAGTCCCTAGCATGGCCTGGGACCCATTGGGACAGGCCTGGGAGGGGACTGGATCAGGAGCCTCTTTCCCTTTATGGGCAGAAGGACCATTTTCCAAACAAAGTCTGGGCCACGTGGGCTAAAATAAAATTCTTTTCTTATCAAATTGTTTTTTCGAGGTCACAAGTTAGATCCCCAGTACCCAAAACAAAACAAAATATTAGATCCCTCTCAATGAGGCGTTTAGCAGATCTCCACACCAACTGTGGAAAAGCCAGCCTGGTCCAGAGTGGAGGGCAGTCGGAGTTGCATAGTGAGTTCCAGGTCAGTCTCAACTACATAGCGAGACCCTGTCTCAAAAACCCAAAAAGAAAAAGAAAGAAAGGGGAACACAGTTAGCTCCAGGAGAGCCAGAGATCTTCTGACACGTCCCCAGGCAGTTTCCCAGGCATGCTTACTGGAAATACCCCTCACTACCTCTCAAGCTTTATCTGCCTTCCCTCCCTGCCAACAGCACTCTGGAGCTCCCCGCCACTTCTGTCCCCGCTGTACAAATGCAGCCTGAACATGAGTCTTGTGAAGACCTCAGTGTGGGTTTCATTAACACCTCAGTCGGAGGGCTGGGGATTTTACTCAGTGGTTCCACCGCCTGCCTCGCAAGCACGAAGTCCCAAGTTCCAAAAAACAAACAAACAAAAAAATACCTCAGTAAACTCCCCTCGTGCTGAGACAGCTGGGAGTCAGCAGGGATCCAGGGTCCAGGCCACCGGTGCACTTGGTGCCCAGGAGGGAGAGGCCTCTGACCAGGGTGCTGGACAGAGCTGTCAGGCAGGCAGACGGCCGGGAGAGGAGGCGCCCGTGGGATGGGCTTCGAGCAGGCAGGGACTCAGCGAGTGGCAGAGGACGACGGGCAGCCCAGGACCCTCTGAGTGCCCTCCCCAGCACTGCCTCCCGCTGTGCGTCCCAGAGGGCCCCTCTCTGCCCATCCTGACCGCCAGGCCTCTCAGTCCGTCGTTTGCCGATCAGACATCCGGCACGGAACCTGGCAGGCCCGGCTGGAGCCGGCTCAGCCCCAGACCAGGAGGACACCGAAAGCTCAGACACTGTTGTCTCAGCCGGGTCACCAGAAGCCCGGCCCCGCCTGGGCCAGGGAGGCGGACGTGGGTGTGGTCTCGGCCCTGGGGTGGGGGCTGCGGCTCAGGGAGCTGTGGGGGACCAGCTCCCACTAGTGGAACAGTACCTGAAGGAGAGAGTGAGGACTGAACAGCAAAGACACTCTAGGCAGAGTGGAGACAAAGGACCGTCTGCTTTATTTGAGGCAGACCTGGTTACTTATACGCACATTATCAGCAAAATCTACAGAAGAAACATCTGCAGAAAGACACCACAAGAGAATGTTTAGACACCATCATATTTTACGATTCCTAAGGTCAAAAGGTATTCACATGCACTTGGGGCTGGGATGTTCTCTTTATTTGATCCCAGTGGCTTCATTAAGTTGATAGATTAGCTCCTTGTTAACCACTTCTAGTTTTCTGCACACTATTGTTAGGTGAGAGCTTCAGTTTCCCCACAGGGAGCCCAGGAGGAACACGGTGGGAGCCCCAGAGACGGGGACACCTCGAACCTGCCCTCTGCTCCGTGTGTCCCATTCGAGGGTGTGGGCAGTGTGAGAAGGATGGACGGGGACAGAGGCAGGAGTGGCCAGCAACACTGTTCTCAGGTCCCAGCTGTGCATGGCCCAGCTGCGCCCCCTTGGGGCATGTGTCCCCTGGACTTCCCCATCCAGGTCGCGAGGTGACAGGCGGTGCACAGCCTTGTCCAGGTGAGGCCAGCACCAGAAAGCTGGGAGTTGAGCCCAAGTCCACCCACAGAGCCCTATCCCCCGTCACCTCCAGGTGGAGACCACCTAACCCACCTCTTCTGACTCAGTCCCTGGTTTCCTCCTTCACAGCCCACCCCGCCCCCAGGGGTGGCCAGGCTGATTCGCCTTGATGTCCCTGGCTGCTCTGTGCACCCGGGGTGTTGAGGACGGGTGATGGCTGGACCCCTCTTGGCTCCCTGATGGGTGCCATCTGTGCAGTGCAAGGCCTCTGAGCCTGGCAGGAGATGGAACCCCTTGCCCGCTGGGCATCTGAGGTGGGAGAAGGCGCCGGCCTGAGCCTGGCAGCAGGGAGGCGGGACAGGGCCTGGGAGCGGCAGACAGAGGGCGTGGGTTCCCCCGGGCACTTCCTGGGTTTCCGGTGCAGGAAGTGCAGCACCTGCCTGTCCGTGACACCAACCCCAGGGCTGGTGAGGGAGACTGTTGGCCTGGGCGGGCCCCTCCATCTGGAGCAGCCCGGAGGTGGGACAGGAGGCCAGCGGTGCTGGACAGCTGGTGAGTGGTGCAGCTGGGTCCCCACCCTCCCTTCGGACTGTCCCAGAGCAGGTACAGGAAGCCTGGATCCTAGACAGTCTCTGTGACCTTGGGTCAGGCTGCAAGCCCGCCCTTGGGTGCCTGGCAGTCCCCTCTGGAGAGACAGTGGCGTCCTTACGAAAGCCGTGCGGTGCATGGGGCCGAGGGGGGTCCTTTTTAGCTGACTTACATAAGCTCCTGGGTCACCAAGCCCTTGCAAAGGGTCCTACAGCCCCCAGCAGTCCTTCCCACCTCTGACCAGGGGACCCTCCGCCCTGCAGCCAAGGCCGCGGGGCACCTTCTCCTAAGGGTGCTTTATAGCCAGAGCCCACAGTGCCAGCTGGGGTGAGCCCCTCCAGGCACGGGCACCATGGGGCTCAGGCAGCCTCAGCTCCTGCCTCTGTGGAGGTGGCACTGATTCCTGTCCCTGTGACTACAGAGCAGGGTTCCCGGGGCCCCCGCTGGTCTGGTTTGAAGGCAGCTCTTGGGTGAACCCTCAGCCCTTGGATGAACTTGGGCCTCTCAAACCTCAGCGCTCTGGCCTACGGGGCGGAAATGACCAGCCCTGGAGCTGGGTCCATGGAGTCAACTGGGCACCTGAGAGGTACCCATGAATGGCAGCCACGGTGGCCCCCGCCTTGGTTACTGCAGGCGCTTTGGGCGGGGCAACCATCAGCGGTGAGGGACTCGGGAAGAGGATGGGACAGAGTGCCAGGCAGCCCCCTCAGGACCCCTGTGAATGTGAGACCCTAAGTGGGGTAACAGCCATGCGGCTGCAAGACAGGGCCAGATCCCACCTGGCTGCCACCCAGATGGCCCTGGGTCGGGCGCTCCCCTGGCCCGCACCCCTGTGGCTGCAATCAAAAGAACAATCTGTTTGCTTGTGAATCAGACCCAGATTCCTTTTCCCAGCAAAGTTCCTGAGGCCTCCAGGGACCCAGAGGCCCATCCCGTTCCCAGTCAGGGCCCCAGAGCCCAGAGCCCGGCTGCGCACCCCTCCCACCAAGTCCCGGCTACTCCAGCTTGGGGAAGGGCGGGCGGGAGAGGACAGGAGGGGGGCAAACAAGCCGTCCGCTTGCCAGCTGGGCCCACCCCACCAGGGACCCGAGGACACACCTGCAGGGGTCAGGAAATCAGGGCTGCTCTGGGGGGTCTGAGCTTCCATCCCCAGGGCAAGCTGGAGAGGTAGGCGGCGACACCCTCACTCTCCAGACAAGACGCCCAGGCTCAGGGGGTCCCCAGCGCACAGGTTTAGCTCGAGGCAGGAGAACCCAGGTCTGCCCGCCTTTTAAGAGCCTGGCGGGTCCCAGGGCCACACTCGGGCCAAGGACCTCCCACCCGGCCCAGATCCCGGAAGGCGGGGCCGTCGATCCCGGTGTCCTGGGGCGGGCGGCGGCGAGGAC
>NW_022900935.1:1377901-1386380 GCF_012274545.1 Fukomys damarensis
TCCGGCTCCTCTGGTGGGGAACTGTCGGGGAGGGGGAGGGGCTCCGCCGCGCTCTCGGGGCCCAGTGTCCGCCGACCCCGCTCCACACCCGTCAGCGCCGAGACCCCGAGCGCCCTGTCCCCTGCCCTTCGGCCACTCTCAGCACCGACCCCTGTTCTCAACTTTTTGGACCAGGCCCAGAGAGGTTGGATGACCTGCTCTGGGGTTACCCAGCAGGACAGAGGTGGGGCGCAGCTGGAGCCCAGCTCTGTGCCTGTTCCTGTCCCTGAGTTAGGGGAGAGGAGGAGGTACCCTTCCCCAAGGCTGCGAGGTTCCTTAGGGAGCAGCGTCGGGGTGCACCCCCCCAAGTTTAACCCCGGGCCCAGACGCAGGCTGCTTTATGGAGGCCTCGAGGAAGGAAGTTGAGAGCTGGTTGCAGAGGTGCTTCTGGGTGGAGGGGACCAGGCCTGGGACGGGGCAGCCCTCCCCCGGCCAGCCCTTCTCCTGCCGCCGCTGCTGCCTGCAGCCCGCGCCTGCCAGTGGCTGGCTCGTCCCAGCCTCCTTCCTTCCTCTTGGCAGGAAATGACTTTCCTTTCCTTTGTTCCCACTTTCTCTGCTTACCCAACTGGATCTCTGACTCGCTCTCTAGGGAGGAAAGATGGGGGTGGCGGGTCCCCCGGGTGCCCCAGGCGGGCAGCTTGCTCACATGCCCGCTGGGTGACCCGCCCAGGGTGAGCCTTGACTGGGCTTTGAAAATCCTTGGCTTCCTCCCCTGGGGCTTGAGGTCCCTGCTGTCACCCTTGGGAGGGGCTTCGGAGTGTTGACCAGCTGTGCGCATCTGGCTGGACTCCTTCCGAGAAAGCAGGCAGATTGGCTTCCGGGAGTAGGAGGAGTGGGTCGGGATGAGTGCAGAGAGGAGGGAGTCCCAAAGGTCCACAGCTGCTCTGGGACCTACCCTGCAGCACTGAACACAAGGAACCAGTCTGAGCCGTTCAGCTCTGTGGTGAGAACTGATTGGGGACTTGGAGGTGGGGCACATCTGCCAGGGATGAAAAGCACCAGGTGTGATGGCACAGCCTGTAATCCCAGCACTCCGGAGGCTGAGGCAGGAAGATCACTGAGTTAGAGGCCAGCCTGAGTTACATAGTGAGACCCTAACTCAAAAAATAAGTGTGGGGTGGGGTCTGAGGATGCCCTGAATTTCCTATTAGAATCCAAAATCTGCCTGTGGAGCACCCGAGAAATTCACTTAAAGTCTCAGGTTTATGAGTTGAGGACAGAAATTACCTTCCCACGGCAGGCTTAAGAATCTTGTGAGTTTTGAGGAACACAGAACTCTGAGTACAGCTCCTGGCACAGCAAGTACTATTGTGGTTTCCTCTGTAAGTCTCTGAAAATTGTGTACAAAAATAGATTCTTAACCTGGGAGGCTGAGGCAGGAAGATTGCAAATTCAATCCCAGGGTAGGTAATTTGATGATCTAGCAAGACCTTGTCTCAAAATAAAAAATAATAAAAGGACTGGGGCTATAGCCCAGAGTGAAGGCCTCGGGTTCAATCCCTGACACTGGAAAAAAAAAACAACTTTGAAAACTGTGTCAGTATCAGACTGGCTATATGCATTTTTCTTTTTGGGGGTATGGGGTAATCAAACTCAAGACCTTGTACTTGCGAGGTAGGCTGGGTGCCGGGTACATCCCCGGCCCGGCTCTATGTATTTTTAACCAAAAGTCTAAATGGACTTCAGAAGAATTTGGGAGTTTGCTGCTGTTTTTGTTGCTGTTACTTTCCGTTCATCACCCAGAGAGCTCAGGGGCCAGTGGGCTTGGAGAGTGGCTGGTAGGAGGCTCTGTGCGGGCCACTCAGACTCTCTGTGGCCTCCAAGTCCACCATCTGGGCCCTGGCGTCCTGCTGGGCCTGCAGCCCTGTCTTCTCCACCCTCCCTGTGCAGAGCTGCAGGATCACATCAAGGTGCTCCAGCCACAAAGAGGGAGAGAGATAAAGGACACATTTCTAGCCCTGGGCAAAGTCTCTGGGTGCCCCACTGGACTCAGAGCTGAGGGCGGCCCCGCACTGTGTTCCTGGCCAAGTTGCCTCTCTCCGGGAGGCCGCCCAGTGCCAGAGGAGGAAAGGACCCTTTCCTGATGTTGGGGGCCACCTGCCGCAGTCCTGGGCCCTGTACTGGCCCATGGAGAAGGCCGCTGGAGGCATCGATAGTGTCCGGCGTGTCCTGTGGCGGCCGGCATTGAGGGGCCAGGCCCAGCGGTCTGGGAGGCCACGTGGAGGGGGTGACGCTGGAGCCGGGCCTCCAGAAAGCTGAAGACCACTCTGCTGAGCGGGACGGGGATGTGAGGACATGGTGCGGCCGGTGAGGGGACGAAGACAGGGAAGGGAGCGCTGTGGGCGGTCAGTGGGGGTGCAGCTCAGCCCTCAGGGTCTGCAGCGCTTGGCTGGGCACACAGGCCCTGGGTTCACCCAAGCACCAAAGAGTAACAGAGGCCGAGGCCCCGGAGTGAAGCTTCGTCCTCAGGTAGTGGGTAGGGTGCCTTGGAAGACAGGAAAAGAAACTGTGATTGGCGAGCTACAAAGATGGATGCTCTCGAATAGGGAGAGGGGTCCAGCCACCACCCCTGCTGCTACCCAGGCCTGAGCCGGGGCCATGGTTTGGGAGATGGGGCTGGAGGACGCTGGTAATAGGGGACCAAGCAGAGGCCGGGCCGGGAGGGAAGAGCTGAGCGGGGCCTGGCGGGCGCCTGCGTCTGAGCTGCTGAGCAGCCGGCCAGCACCCAGAAGCTCTGAGCTCCCGCTCTTGTGCCCTGTGCCGCAGGATTCCCGGGACCCACAGGACCTCAGCTCCTCTAGGATTTGTGACCCCAGGTGAGGGACGGGGTCTGGGGATGGCCCTGGCTATGAGGACTCCCCTTCCTCAGGTTGTGAGGCCAAGAGAGCCATCCCGGTGCAGGGAGGGCAGGGAACCCTGTGCCCTGGCTGGACGGGGCGCCGGCAGGGTCACCAGCTCGCGGATCGGGGTGGTAGCCCCGTCCTGTTGGAGGAGGCCCCAGCCCCAGCCCTCTGGGACCTGGTGGGCTGTGCCGCCTGCCTCGCCCTGAGCTGCTCTGCCCGTCCCTGCAGGACCCGGAGCGATGGCCTTGAAACCCGAGAAGAGAGTCGCCTCCTCTGTGTTCATCACCCTGGCGCCCCCACGCCGTGACGAGGCTGTGACCGAGGAGGTGCGGCGGGTGTCTGGGGAGGCCTGGCACGGCCGTCCCCGGGAGCCCTCTGTCCCCCTGAAGGCCCCCGGGAGACCCTGGAGCCTTCCTGGCCGGGCCGCACCCCCACGGCTCTCCAATGGAGGTGAGAGGGGGGACGTTGGGGGCAGAGGGGCAGCTGGCGCCCAGTCATCCATCCATCCGTCAGGGCCTCTGGGTCCCCAGGCAGCTCTGCAGCCCACCTGCCCGGGGGTGAATCCCAGCCCCTTCATTTCCCAGCTGGTGACCTTGGCTGGCCACTTAACCCTCTGTGCCTTCGCCTCCCAGTCTGTAAAATAGGAATAAAGAGAGCATCTCCCTGAGAGGCCAGCTGCAGGGATGGAGCGCATGAACACGTGTGTAAGGTACCTTCACGCCTGCCAGGCAGAAGGCGCCGCGTTTGTAGTCTTACCGCTATCTTTATGCTGGGGCTGAAAAGACAGAAAACATGGCCGAGCCTGTCATCCCAGCACTCGGGAGACTGAGGCAGGAAGATTGTCAGGAGTTCAGAGTCAGCCTGGACTACAGAACGAGACCCTGTCTCAAAAATAGAAAAGAAAAAAAAAGACAGACAAGGTTTTCAGCCTGTATAAAGCTTACATCTCAGTGGAAGAGGTGGAAAAAATACAATATCAAATACCAGATCGGTGCACGTACTAGAATGGATACAACGTGCTGAGGTCAGGAGGCTGGTCAGGACGGCTTCTCTGAGAAGGGGGCCTTCAGCTGAGCTCTGCACGGCAGGATGGTGCTGGCCAAGGGGAAGTGGAGCTTGAGAGGCAGCAGAAACAGCAAGTACAAAGGCCCTGGGGCAGCAATGGATTTAGCAAGTTGAAGGATCTGGGTGGGAGTGGATTCATTTTTTGGCTTTGCTCCTTTCGCTATTTTCCTCAATTTCTACCTCAGCCTCCTTTTCTGGAAAATGGAAATTAGGTTGCAGATGTGACTGACTGGTCATAAATGAATACTTCCTAAATGAACGTTCCTTTACCTGTGTGTGATCCCGGCTGACACGGTGACAGGGAACCTTCTCCACTCTTTCCTGTGACCCGCACCCCCAGGGCTCCCTGTCAGGTTGGGCAGCATCAAGGAAGGGTGACAGCCAGGGCCCTGGGGCAGGCGGTGGCTCTGGGCAGGCCACCAGCTGGAACAGGGAGCTACTGAGATGTCAAGGGTTACTGTCCACCCGGGCTGGCAGCTGAGCCCTGGAGCCCCCGGGTACTAATCTGGTGTCCTGCTGTCCCAGAGCAAGGCCAGGGCAGGCCTGTCTGTCCATCACCATGGAAACCAGCCGAGAGCCAGTGGGCGGTGTGAGCCGATGCCCAGGCTGGGGTGAGTGGACATTAGCGCGACGTCCTTCCTTTTGAGGGAAGCTGCCTGTGCCTTTTCTGTCTCACCCCAGCCCGGGATGCACAGGCCTCCCCCGCTGTCTTCCTAGAGGGGACCCAGACCGGTGACCAGCATGCTCTCAGCACGGCGTCCCCGTCGGGTGGCGTAGGTTCTGGGCGAGGGGCTCCTCCAGCTGCTGTGGTAGGGACCTGGGGCTCCCATCTCCGCGGTGACTGCCATCTGTCGCCTCAGCCCGCAGTCCTCGGGCACTGTGGCCTTTCTGTAGCTTGTCATCCGGGAGGCGATGCCTGTCCCACTGCCCCGCCAGGTACCCATCTACACCGGCCCGCTGCTGCCTGCTTGGGCATGAGTCAGTTTTTTTTCCTCAGCTTTTTTCTTTTCTTTTTCCTGAGATAGGATCTGGCTGTGTAGTCCAGCAGTCCTCCTGCCTCAGCCTCCCGAATGCTGGGATTATAAGCATGCTTCTTTAAAGAAACTGCTGTCCCTCTTCCTTTGGGGCCCCCTGAGCAGACTCGCTCTGCTAGGTGGGGAGCTGCCCATCCTGTATTTGTGCCCACCCCACACGGCCGCTGCCCTGAAACAGGAGGTGGCGGCTCTGAGCTCGGAGCTGACTCAGGCCAGCAAGAGCCGTTCCCACCCTGCACCCACCCAGCCCACAGCCTGTCACCGGGCCTGTTCTGACACAGCGGGGAATGTGCAGTTCTTACCACCTCTTCCAGGCGGTGCTGCTGCCCCAGTCTGGAGACCACACACGTGTGTGTGTGTGTGTGTGGTATTGTTACGGAAGGAATTTGCAAGTGACACACAGAGAGGCAGCAGAATGGAAGTAAAATAAAGTTTACTCCATCGATGGGGATCGATCACACCTAATGGCAGTGCCCTGATCGACTCCTCCACTGGGCTACAACTCCTTCTTTTATAGGGTTTTACAGCTTTGATCTTACTCAGTTGGTTACATTGCATTTTCACAGATACCCAAAACATGATAGCAAGGCAGCTGAATTCCAACCCGGATGCAGTTCTTTGTCAGGGAAGTTACCTTTTAGATTCATTCAATTGCCTACTCTAGCCAGGGGAAGGGAGCTTGTTTGATTAACAAAGCTAACAATGGTTCTTTTCACTTATAAACTTGTGTGGGGAGGCTAGGTGTCTCTGGTACCTGTTAATTCTGGACTCAGCAGAGTGAGGGGCACAAGTTATTTTACATTGTGGCATTTCCTAAGTTGTTTTCCCTATCATTATTAGGGATTGAACCCTAAGGAAGTGCTGTACCACTGAGCTAAAAAGGACCCGCAGTCCTTTTTATGTTTATTTTGATACTGGGTCTCACTGAGTTGCCCGGGCCGGCCTCAGCCTCCCAGGTAGCTGGAATTATAGGTACAGGTCACTGTGCCAGGCTTTAAAAAGTAATTTAACCCCCAGGGGCCTGCGGATGTGTGCTCAGGGTTTGGCATATATCAGGCCCTGGTTTTGATCCCTGGCATCATTTTTTTTTTAAATCATTTTCTCATTGTGTAGTTCAGGCTGGCCTTGAAATCACTATGTAGCCCTGGGTGGCCTTGAACTCAGAGCGATCCTCCTGCCTCAGCCTCCCGAGTGCCGGGATTACAGGCGTGTGCCCCTAGGCCCAGCCTCTTCTCTCTTCTTTCTTCCTCTTCCATTTCCTCTCTCTCCTCCTCCATTCTGTTTTATTTTGCTTCTTTGTCTCCGTTGCTGAGCCCGCCCCTGTGGGGTATTCCGAAGGGCACCACAGCAGTCACTGCCCGCCATCTGCAAACTTGTTGGGATGCATTTCTCTTCTCATCACAGTGCTAATGAAATTAGCTGGATGCCTTGTGATTATGTAGCACTTTGTCTGTAACTGAATTTCCTTGATTGTCATAAAAATGCCTTTTGACTGGGAGTGGAACAAAAGGTCGCATCTGGTCTTTTGGTGGTTTTTCTGTTTTTGTTTTTGTTTGAAACAGGAACTCACTATGTAGCCCAGGCTGCCCTCCAGCTCATGGTGATCCTCCTGCCTCAGCCTCCCAAGTGCTGGGATTACAGGCGTGCGCCACCATGCCCTGCATTTTCTCTTGAACTATATAATTCACTGAACTATTTCGTTCTCATCTATGAAATGAGCAGAACTGAGTGAGGTAATTAGTTCCCTGGTTCAGGATCTACATAAAGTCTGTGGCGGTACCAACAAAAATAGAAATCAAGTCTCAGATGCCAGCTATGGGTATAATCTGAAATGTTCTAATACTCACACTGAAAAAAGTTAAAAGACGTAAATGGCATTCATTTTAATATATATTATGCAATTCAATGTACTAAAAATATTTCAGCATGAAATCATAAAAATTCTTACTGAGGTATCAAACCCAGGGCCTCCAAAGCACTCTACCGTGAAACTGTAGTCCCAGTGCTTTTTACTTTTCAATCTGAGACAGGGTGGGGATTTAGCCCAGCGGTTCCAGTGCCTGCCTCCCAAGTGCAAGGACCAGAGTTCGATCCCCGGTACCAAAAACAAAAACAAAAAAATACATATTTTGAGACAGGGTCTCCCTAAGTTGCCCAGGCTGGCCTCGAACCTGCAGTCCTCCTGCCTCAGCCTCACAAGTCGTAGCTAGGGTTACAGGAGTGTGCTACTATACCTGGCCTACATTCTCTGCTGCCTAAACACTTGGGTTCCATCGGAGCACAGATCGGCCCTGTTTCGAGTGCTTGGCACCCACGCGAGGCTGGCAGCTGCTTCTGGGTCATTGTCTGCGGTGTCTCCTAACCCCAGAAGGCCCCACTGCCCTGTGGCCATTGATGGCTGCAGAAACGGGTCCTTTTCTCTACAGGGTCCCATCTCACATGCTGGATCTGTCCCTCTGCTTCCTGTGGTCTCATTCAGCTGTCCTCTTGTCTCCCACATTTATTGCAAAGGGAAGTCAATTTGAAGCACTGTTTGTTTAGTTGGGTTTTGGTGCTGTTTTCAGATAGATTTTGCTGGGCGTGGTGGCACACGCCTGTGATCCCAGCACTTGAGAGGCTGAGGCAGGAGGACTGCAGGTTCAAATCAAGGCCAGTCTGAATCACATAGTGAGACCTTGCGGGGGGGGGGGACTGAGACAGAGAGAGATTTTTCACTGTGTAGCCTGCGCTATGCTTGAACTCAGGCGATCCTCCTGCCTCAGCTTTCCAAGTGCTGGGGTCATAGGCCTGCACTGCCATGCCCATCTTTGATGGGTTGTTTGGGTGATTTTTGGTAAAAACATTTCCTCAGTGGTGCCCATAGACTCCTCTAGTGCCAGTTGAGTCCCTACAACCCTGGTGTCTCCCGGGGTTCCTCAAGGGCTTGGATGGAGACTGCCCAGCCCCTCCTTGGAAGCTCCCCTCAGCCCTTTGCCTGGATGCTGTCAGCACCTGGCGCTCATGGGGACCAGTCTGGAATCGGGGTGGGGGCTGTTCCCAGACTCAGCGGCATGAGGGTCAGCTGAGGGCTTGAGTGCCTCGTGTCCCCCCAAGCAGCTAGGCAGTGGCCTGGGCGGCCTGGGAAGCTGCATTTCTGGCAGGTTCCTGGGTGACAGCCAGGCTCGGGGCCCAGGCCCCAGGCTTGTGTGTCACACTGGCTCCCACGAGGAGGCCCTGGACCGGCAGGCAGGCAGCTCCGGGGCCTGGTCCCCTGCCACTCCCTGCCCCTCATGTCACCTAACCCTCCGTGGGGTCGATGCCCGTTTTGCACTGAGCCGTTTAAGGCTCAGGGAAATTCAGACTTTTCCTGAACACCCATAGCGCATGGGTGCAGAGTCAGGCGGAGTCCAGGGTGGTGGCGCCATCAGAGTCCTGAGCCTGCAGCCCCGCCTGGCCTCCTGTCCATCCGGTCTCCCCTCGGGCTACAGGGTCCCTGCCGCCCCCTCCGGCCCTGGACAG
>NW_022900935.1:1386669-1394820 GCF_012274545.1 Fukomys damarensis
GTGACTTCTGCCCACTCTGCGCCCGCAGGCCCCGGCCGAGCCCGCGGAGGAGGAGGAGCTGCCGCCTCCCCCGGAAGAGCCCCTGGGCATCCCCGACAGCGAGGTGACCGCAGGTACTGACCCTGCTCAGTGGCCACTGCACAGCGATGGGTGGACCCGGGCGCTGCAACCCCATGTTTATTCGCTGCTTTCTCTTCGTTTTGGGCGCTGGAGACTGAACATGGGGACTTCTCACTGAGCAACATCCCCAAGGCTTTTTATTTTGCAGCAGGGGCTTACTAAGTTGGTCAGGCTGGGTTTGAACTTTTAAATCCTCCTGCCTCGGCCTCCAGAGGACTGGGGTTATAGGTGTACGCCACCGGATTTAACCTGCTCTTTCTATATAAGTAAAATTGTTTAAATATTGATTCACACACCTTTTGCTGTGATCGTAAAACACGCCTTGTCGGGGATTTTTCCGGGGCACTGGTGCGCTCCTGTTTCCACTGCGACCTGCTGTGTGCATTCTGGGGTGGGATTTCCTGCTCGTGTGGCCTTGTTGGTGCGCAAAACATTTTGGGTTTTAGAGCGTCACGGATTTCGGGTGTTTGGACTTGGGATGCTTCACCGTGGCAGTGAATGTGCTGTCTCGTGTGCTGTGTTTCTGTGCCGTGTCCTGGAGAAAGTCCCCCTGAATCAGAGTGGATGGGGCTCCTTGCTCTTTTCTTTTTTTTTTTTTTGGTACCGGGAATCGAACTCAGGACCTTGCATTTGGCAGGCAGGCAGCGGAACCGCTGAGCTAAATCCCCAGCTCCTAGTCAGCCCTTTTGTAAGATGTTGAAACAGGTGTCACTAAGTTACCCAGGTAGAACTTGATTTTATGATCTATCTGCCTCAGCCTCCCAGCGTGTAGGATTACACATATTCCCTATCACAATAGGCAAGAAAATCTGCTTTTTACGTAGTCAGTTATACCAGCTCTTCCTTCTCTGGCTTCTGGACTTTGATGTCACAGTTCGAAAGGATTTCTCTGAGGTTATAGTCAGGTGTAGGGCTGAGGATTTAGCTCAGTGGTTCCGTCGCCTGCTTCACAAGCACAAGGTCCCAAGTTCAATCCCCAGTACTAAGAACAGTAGCCAGGTATAGTGCTGCACATCTACAGTCACAGCACTCAGGGAGGCCGAGGCAGGAGGGTTTCCTGAGTTCAAGGCCAGCCTGGGCTACATAGTGAGTTTAATTTTGTTTTTTTTAAGCAGTGGCTAAGTTTAATCAATAAAGTAAAAGTGAAGAGTGAGGGAGAAACTGGCTCTGCAGAGAGACCTTGGGCCAAGTAAAAGAAGAAAAAGCAATAAAAAAACACACCCTGGAGAAAGCAGGGCAGGTTACCGAGGAGAAAGTCACAATAGCTACCTAATGAATTTAGAGCCAGCCCGAATTAGTGAGGCCCTGTCTCAAAAAAACAAACAAACAAACAAACAAACAAAAAGCCCTGGGTCAGGTGGGGCTCCCTGAGGCCACAGCCCAGAAGTATTCAGGGCTCCTTCTGGGTTGGTGTGGGATTGGGTCCAGTCCTCCAGGCTGGGCTGCTGACAGGCTGTGTCCCCCTACCCCAGACATCTGTGCCTTCTGCCACAAGACTGTGTCCCCCCGGGAGCTGGCCGTGGAGGCCATGAAGAAGCAATACCACGCCCAGTGCTTCACCTGCCGCACCTGCCGCCGCCAGCTGGCTGGGCAGAGCTTCTACCAGAAGGACGGGCGGCCCCTCTGTGAGCCCTGCTACCAGGTACTGAGCTAGGCACTTCGGAGGTGTCAGGTGCTCCACTCCCACAGCCTCCTGGGAGGAACCTGACTCAGAAAGGGAAGCGCTTAGCCGTGCGTGGTGATGCACGCCTGTCATCCCAGCACTTGGGAGGCTGAGGCAGGAGGATCCCTGTGAGTTCGAGACCAGCCTGGGCTACATAGTGAGTTCCAGGTCAGTCTCAGCTACACAGTGAGACCCCGTCTCAAAAAACCAAAAAGAAAGAAAGGAAGGAAAGGGAAGGGCTTGGCTGAGAGGTTTAGCCACTTGGAATCCCAGCACTCTGGGAGGCTGAGGCAGGAGGATCACCTCTCTTTTGAGTCCAGCCTGGGCTACACAGTGAGTTCAAGGCCAAGTTGAACTACACAGTGAGACCCTGTCTCAAAAATCTAAAAATGAACAAGCAAACCAAAAATAGGTAGATAGGGTCCTGATCGTGGCTCTGAGGCCGCGCCCTCTGCCCAGGACACCCTGGAGAAGTGTGGCCGGTGTGGTGCGGTGGTCTGGGACAACATCATCAGGGCCCTGGGCCAGGCCTTCCACCCAGCCTGCTTCACCTGTGTGAGCTGTGCCCGGCGCATCGGCGCCGAGAGCTTCGCCCTGGACGGCCAGGACCAGGTGTACTGCCTGGACGACTTCTACAGGTACAGGTCCCTCACGCCCAGGCGCCCAGGCCCCGTTAAGGGATCCAGTTTATTACACGTGGAGACTGGGGCACACAGCACCCAAGACCCCAAGTCCCCCGGCGAGTGAGCGTTAAAGCTTTGCTTCCGAGCTGGGCCCGGGGTCACGGCTGTAGTCGCAGCACGCGGGGAGGCTGAGGCGGGGGGACCGAAGGTTCCAGCCCAGTCTGGGTTAATCGACAGCTTAGTGATGCCCTGCCAAAAAACACAGGACAGAGGATCGGGGACAGCGCTCAGCGCAGAGGCCATGGGCTCAAGCCCAAGTACTGCAGAGAAGGATAAAAGTGAGGCCGGGTGACAGCAGCAGGAAGAGCTGCCCAGCGAGCTCACATCTTCACTGCACGCCGTCACACTCCCTCCTCCTGGGCATCCGGGGCAGCGGCAGGGACCCGGGAGGGGAGCCCCAGCCCTCAGCTGACTTCTGCGGTTCCCTTCGCTGCAGGAAATTCGCCCCCGTGTGCAGCGTCTGCGAGAAGCCCATTGTGCCCCGGGACGGGAAGGACGCCTTCAAAATCGAGTGCATGGGGCGGAACTTCCACGAGAACTGCTACCGATGTGAGGTGAGCGCGGCCGGGACCCGCACCTGCGTCCCGCTCAGCCCTCCCGGCCTAGGACCCGAGGGCGCCCCGGGCTGGGCTGAAGTGCCTTCCCCATGGCCTGTGGGAGGCTGAGGCAGGAGGACTGCCGTCGGAGCCCTTCGGTGCCTGCGCACAGAAAGCCGGGTTTATGTTTTTCATGTTCTCCTGACTTAGGACCCCGGGGGACAGAGTGGGGACCCGTGCAGGGAGCTGTGGGGCTGGGGTGCTGAGCAGGCAGAACCCAGGGACACACGGGGCCGCTGTGACCACAGAGGGGAAGGGGTCCCCTCCGGGAGCTGGGAAGGAACTCCGTGAGGGGCTTCGGGCGAAGGAGGCCGCGGTGAGCAGTGGCAGGGAAGGCCAGGGAGCCACGCTGGGCCGCAGGGGACCAGGCTGAGCCCCGGAGGCTGCTCAGGTTGCAGAGAGGCGCTGGGAGTCAGCACGAGCCAAGTCAGAAGTTTCACACTTTAAAGCCCCTCCTTCTCCGCTCTGTTTGTTCATCGCATTGTGCAGCCCAGGCCGGCCTCGAACTCGGGGCGACCCTCCTGCCTCAGCCTCCTGAGTGCTGGGGTTACAGGTGTGCGCCGCCAGGTGTCCCCAGACAGGAAGTCCCAGCGACTCTCAGCCCATGGGTTATTGGAAGCTCTGTGCTGTCTGTGTGGACAGACTAGAGCCGGAGGGTGTTCACGGACCGTCAGGGACCCAGGAAGGTGAGAAACCGCCTGGTGCCCAGCTGTCCTGCAGGTCAGAGCTCAGGCTCCTGATAGTGCATCTTGAAAGACAGTGGGGGAGCCCAGGGCTGTCATCCCCGCCACACCCCAGGAAGTCGGGGCAGTGACTGGCGTTCTGAGCCCGGCCTGGGTGCCAGCAAGCCCCTGCCTGTCCCCTGCCTGCCTGAGGCTGCCATAGAACCCGCAGCTCAGGCTGACAGTGCTGTTTCAGAAGTCAGGACTGGAAACTGGGCGTGGTGTTGCCTACCTGGAATCCCAGTATCTGGGAGGCTGAGGCAGCAGGATCGCCAAGAGCCCAGGGAGTTCAAGGCCAGCCTGGACCCTCATAGTAAGGCCCTGTCTTCCAAAATAAGTGCTTCTGAGCCACATTTGTCTGGGCCACGTCTGGCAGCTCCTTCACAGACTCTGAGACCTGGCTGTGGGTGATGTGTTCTTTCCACCCGATTCTAACTCGGGAGAGGCCAAGCCGGTGGCTGCTGTGAATGCCAGGCACAGATCCTGGGATTCAGGGTTTTCTTTGCGACTCGGGTGGGGTTGCAGAGAGTGGCCACACGAGGGCGCACTGCTCCACGCCTGGCAGGGTGGCCGCCTGGGGCCCGAGTCGCCTCTGTGGGGACGGGGCCCCGTGCTCGCTGTGCCCTGACCCGGTCTCCCGACAGGAATCAGTCCCACTGCTTATCCAGCGTGTAGGGGTGCAAAGCAGTGAAGTCGTGACCCCAAGTCCTCCCCTCCTTCCGAAACCCTTTGCTGACTTGAAACGCTGGAGACAGTAATGTCAAAGCGGCTCAGCCTTGGGAGCCCCCAAACTGGGCGGTCCACGCCTGCGAGCCTGGGCCTGGGAGGCTGAGGCAGGAAGGTCACAAGTTTGAGCCCAGCCCGGGCAACTTAGCCAGACCTTGTCTGAGAATAAAGATGCGAAGGCCCTCAGTTTAATCCCCAATAGCACAAAGCCAGACCAAGCCCTCAGCTCAGCCCGGAACCAGCCCTGTCCCAGGCCCGAGCCGGCCGCCCGTGAAGTGGGGGTGTGGCTTGGGCTCCTGGCCGCCGGGCAGGAAGGTCACAAGTTTGAGCCCAGCCCGGGCAACTTAGCCAGACCTTGTCTGAGAATAAAGATGCGAAGGCCCTCAGTTTAATCCCCAATAGCACAAAGCCAGACCAAGCCCTCAGCTCAGCCCGGAACCAGCCCTGTCCCAGGCCCGAGCCGGCCGCCCGTGAAGTGGGGGTGTGGCTTGGGCTCCTGGCCGCCGGGGTGACCGGGCGCCCCTGTCCCCCAGGACTGCAGTGTCCTCCTGTCCGTGGAGCCCACCGAGCAGGGCTGCTACCCGCTGGACGACCGCCTCTTCTGCAAGCCGTGCCACGTGAGACGCAGTGCCGCCGGCTGCTGCTGAGACCCCGCTGACTCAGTTTCCCTCCCAGACCCGCTCGCACGCTTTCCTGCCGGCCTCCTCGGTGCGGAGGAGGTACAGGTCCCCAGGACCCCGACTTTGAGCTCCTTCCGTGGGCACCACGAGGCTCTCGCTGTCAGTTCCACACACCGACCGTTTGGGGTGTGGGGCTCCCCCGCCCAGGGGTGCTGGGCCAGCTGCACGCACAGGGCTGAGCTGTCAGAAGGACAGCTCCAAGGCTGCTGCAAGAGTGCTTTTTGTAGCTGGGCCTGGTGACACAGACTTATAATCCCAGTGGTGGGAGGCTGAGGCAGGAGGATGGCAACATCAAGCCCAGCCTTGGTAACTTAGTGACTTAGCAAGACCCTGTCTTAAAGAGTGAGGCTGGGCTGGACGTGGTGGCGCACGCCTGTCATCCCAGCACTCGGGAGGCTGAGGCAGGAGGATCGCTGTGAGTTCGAGACCAGCCTGGGCTACATAGTAAGTTCCAGGTCAGTCTCAGCTACATCGTGAGACCCTGTCTGAAACACACCCCCAAATAAATTTTTTTTTAAAGTCAGGCTGGGCATGGTGGTGCATATCTGTAATCAAAGCACTTGGGAGGCTGAGGCAGGAGGATCACTAGGAGTTCAAGGCCAGCCTGGCTACATAGTGAGACCCTTTTTCAAAAAAAACAACCAATAAATGGTTGAGGTCATAGGTCCCTGGGTTCACTCCCTGGTACCAAAAGAAAAATGGTTTTGAAACTTTCGAGGTTTCCCTAACGGGAAGCAGCCTCCCTGGATTTGGCTGGGAGCTTTCTTCCCTAGGGTTCCTCTCGTGGGTCTGGGTAGCACATCTCCCCTGGCCTGGTAAATGTGCGAGGATGTCACCTGGTGCCTCGGGGCACGTTTTGGAGCCCCCTCGGCTGTGTCACACTGGGGTGCGGCTGGACCTGGGCAGGGTGCAGGGTCCAAAGACAGCCATGGCCTTGCTGTGTCCTCTGCCGCAGCGAGCCCGGCCTCAGCAGACCCTAGGGACCGGACAGGGCCTGGGCGTCCTGCTCCCCTGACTGGGACTGTGCGCCCCCAACACGCGGGCCTCCAGGATGCACCAGGGCCTGTGTCCCCAAGCCCCACTCTGGCCCTGGCCTGGGCTGTCCCCTTACTACGGCTGCCAAAGGCCTCGTCCAGAAGCTCCCCCAACTCATTTTTTTTTTCCCTTGCAACATAAGGAATGGAACCTCACCCTGAGTTCCATCCCAAACTGTAAAAACATTTTTCAATTAACTGGGTGTGGTGGTGCCCGCCTGTCATCCCAGCACTCGGGAGGCTGAGGCAGGAGGATCACTGTCAGTTTGAGACCAGTTTGGGCTACATAGTCAGTTCCAGGTCAGTCTCAACTACATAGTGAGACCCTGTCTCAAAAAATACAATAAATAAATAAATAAATAACATTTTTCAAAATTTTGAAACAGGGCCTTGCTGAGTTGCCCAGGCTGGGAGGGAACCTCCTGCCTCAGCCTCCCTCAGTGCTGGGAGTACAGCCATGTGCCACCAGCCCAGCTTACTTTTTAAGGGATAATCACTTTTGTTGTTTCATAAATTCTGAGTCATTGTGCAGAACAAATCGAGCAACACGTGCTTTTGTCCCTGGGGGCGTCCCAGCAGCCAGCCTCACACTCTTGCCCAAGCCCAGGTCTCTGGCTCCAGAACCTTTCCCAGAGTCCTCAGCGCCTGGGCTGGAGCTCACACACACACACACACACACCCGCCCCTGCTGAGAGCGGTGTCCGGGCTGCTGCGCCTGCGCCGCTTCCCCTGACTGTGGCCGTCTCTTGTCCTGTCCGTCCTCCTGCTGAGCCATGTTCTTACACTGCAAATAAATTCGTACCAACCCGAAGGCCTTCAGTGCCATCTGTGACCTCGCATAGGCGATGCCAGCTCCCCAGTCATCCTGCCGGGTGTGTGGTGTGGAGCCGGGCGGGGTGGCCCACACCTGTGATCCCAACACTGGGGAGGCTGAGGCAGGAGGATCTCTGAGTTTGAGGCCAGCCTGGAATACACAACAAGACCCTGTCTAGAAAACAAAACAAAGTGAAAGTGTGTTGTGCATCTTCACGCCATGCCCTGAGTGTCCCAGAGGGCCCACACCTCCTCCCAAACCTGGAGCTCAGCGTGGCCACCTCCTGGGTGCGCAGGACACAGACCACCAGCGCCCACCTTCCCTGGGGCGAGCCACTGGGCAGGAAGGGCCTGTGGCTGTCGGCCCCTTGGGCTCAGAGCCTCCACATAGCTGGCTGGCTCCCGAGTCTGCAGTGCTGGAGGTCAGCTGGTGGTGGTCAGAGCTGCCTCAGCCTGCAAAGCTGGGTTTATTCTGCCTGCCGCTGGATGGGAGGCCCCGCGGCAGCACATGACCCCGGGGCGCCCCTGGCAGAGATCCAGGGGCTTGGGGAGGGCTTCAGGAAAGGCTTGCTCTGGGCGCCATTCAGGGCCAGCTCAGCCTGTGAGCCTCCATAGCTGAGGTGGGACAGCGGGATTCCTGCGGCTGGCCGGTGGGTGGGGCTAGGACGTCTTCGGCGTCGTGTTGCTTTGGACCTTGACTCGAGTCCTACTGTCGCAGAGCGACTGTCTGGTGGCTGGGAGGACCAGGCCAGCTCCCTACTCTCAGCGGCCGCTTGTCTCTTAGGGAGTCTGGTTTGGCTTGGCTTTTCTCTAATAAAATGTAACTTCGGGTTGTGGTTCCTGGTGTCCCAGCTTGCTTCTTGTTTTCTTTGGAAGCAGGATCTTGCTATGTAGTCCAGGCTGGCCGGAGGCCCAGGTGATCCTCCTGCCTCAGCCTCCTGAGTGGTGGGGTGACAAGTATGAACAGAAATTCGCACTCACTACCAGGCGGGGAGCCTTGGGGACGTGCACGGGGAGCTCACCCAGGGGTCGGGGGAGAGGGAGCAGGGGGCTCCCGGGGACAGAGCCTCAGCTGGGCAGGTCATGGGGCGGCCGCACCCCGGGGACGTCGGAG
>NW_022900935.1:1395779-1407862 GCF_012274545.1 Fukomys damarensis
CGCCGTGGGCCCGGTTCCCACGCTCCGAGCCCGGCAGGGGTCACAGAGAAGCGAAGGGCGCGGCGGATCTCCAGCCCGCTGGGAGGCTGAGGCAGGAGGATCACAAGTTCGATCGAGCCCAGCCGTAGTGATTTGGTGACTTACTGAGACCGTCTTTAAAAGGGCTGGGGAGGTAGCTCGGTGTGCGGGTCCTGGGTTCAGTCCCCAGTGCCTTTAAAAAACGTTCTGCACGTAGACCGCAGGCTTCCTGCGTGTAACTGAGCTGTGGTTTCCCAGCCTGCGTCGCGCAGAGAGGAGCTGCAGCCCGGGGTTCCCCTCATGTCAGGGAGGGCGGCTCCACCGTCCTCTCAGCGCCCCGTTCTGGGCTGCCCGGGTCGGGCCTTTCCTTGACCGTGAGCTCTGTAAGTTCTGTAGCCGCCAAGTCCTGTCCTGCCTGTTATCTGGTTCCCCTCTCCCTCTGGGGAAAAACCAGTTTCACCTCCTCTGCATGTGGACGTCAGTTTTCTTGCTGGCCGCCCTTTGAGCTGGGCTTAATGCCCACCTGGCTCCCTGCTTTAAAATTGTGTTTTTGTGGCCTGGCGTGGTGGCGCACACCTGCACTCGGGAGGCTGAGGCAGGAGGATCACCATGAGTTCGAGACCAGCCTGGCTACATAGTGAGTTCCAGGTCAGCCTCGACTACGTAGTGAGACCCTGTCTCAAAATCAAAACAAAACAAAAAAATGTGTGTTTGCTTTTCAGATCAGTAAAATAGTTTATTGCATTGTTTTTACTTTGTAGTTTTTTTCTAGGTAGATCAGGTTGTCCCTGAACTCACTACGTAGCCCAGGCTGGCGGTGACTCACAGTGATCCTGCTGTCTCAGACTCCTGGGTGCTGGGATCGCAGAGGTGGGCCTGGGCCAGGCCCGGCTCGGGAAGGGTGTTTGTGCTGGGGAGTGGCAGGGTGGGGAGCTCTCCTGGATCCAGGGCTTCTGGGTCAGGGTGACACTTGGGGCAGGGTGCTCGGGAGCCTGTGCTCTGTCCAGGGTCCCCTCACTCCCAGGGGGTGCGGGAGCCCAGCAGAGCGGCTTCCGGCTCCGGATGGAGCGGGTCCTGCACCTTCACCCCATGCCTCCTGGACAGGACGGGGCCCCCACTGTCCCTACCCCTAACCCTGAGAGGACAGAATCATTGTGCCATCACATTTACAGCGTCTGCGTTCACTCGGTGAGGTTTCCAGTGCTGGATTCCCGACAGAGCAGGACACTGGTGGAGAGGCTGTGGAGGTGACACCAAGCCCAGAGAGGGAGAGCTGATCCTGGCCAATGTCCTAAGTACATCCGAAGTTATTCCTGAATAATACATGTTTATTATTTAACAAAGTAGTGGGATAAACCTGGCTCACACAGGAGGCTGAGGCAGGAGGATCTTGAATTTGAGGTCAGCCTAGGCTACCTAGTGAGACCCCCGTTTACGGGGAGGGGGTGCTGCACCCTGAGCTGGGGACACGAGGCTGGGAGAGGCCATCAGGCGAGTCTGGAGCAGGGCAGGGGCTGACGGGGGCCGCTGCCCTCCACACAAGGACCCCGCTTGTTCTAGGCCTGGAGTGCAGCCGGGCAGTAGAGGGCGGGGACAGAGGCTGGCGTCCCTGGGAGCTCAGGTGTTACCGTCAGCAGCTGAGTCATCCTGGAGGACAGGATCAGGTGACCTTCGCTAGAGTGGGTGGAGGTTTTTCCTCATCTGTAAACGTAGCAAATGTTCCTCTGGGCGACACAGTACAGCCCTGAAAGCTTTCTGTTTTTTTGTTTTTTGAGACAGGGTCTCACTACGGTCCAGGCGGGCCTCGCAGCGATCCTCCTGCCTCAGCCTCCCGAGTGCTGGGGCTACAGGTGTGGGCCAGAGCACCCGGCAGCCCGGGGATCTTGGACTCGTCCTTTAAGGCCGGTGGGATCTGGCAAACCTCTGGCCCAGAGAGAGGAACCAACGGGAGCAGCACAGAAGCCGACGGGGGTCACGCAGAGGGCCAGGCGGGGGCCAGGCGGGGGTCAGGACAGCCGGCAGAGCCCTCCAGGGCTGTGAGTCTCAGGAGCCTCTGGGGTAGTCACCCACTTTCCCCGCTTCCCTCCGTCCTTCCTTCCTCCTCTTTTTCTCTTGTGGAGCCGGGAATCAAACCCACAGGCACTCTACCGTGGAGCTACTTTCCCAGCCCCTTTTACTTTTTATTTATTTTTAATGTTTTTTTTTTTTTTTTAATACCGGGGATCAAACTTGGCCCTTGAGCTTGCAAGGCAGGTGGCAGAACCTCTGAGCTAAATCCCCGGCCCTACTTTTGATTTTGAGACGGGAGTCTCACTAAGTGGTCCAGGCAGGACTTGAATTTGAGATCCTCCTGCCTCAGCCTCCTAAAGTGCTGGCTCATTGACCTCTCCGCAATGCCCATCTCTGCCCTGAGCACAGAGTTCAGTCTAACAGGGCAGAGAGAAGGGGAAACAGTCTACACTGGGGACGCCCACTGGCGGGTCAGAGAGGCGGGCGATGGAGACACTGGGGTCCAGGCTAAGCCCGGAGAGCGGGGTCGGTGTGTGCGGCAGGTGTGGGCGTCCTGGGTGCTGCTGTCTGAGCCACACGCAGCGTAACATGGATGGGGCACAGGAGCGGGCAGCGAAGCCTGACCGCCCAGCAAACCCCACCAAGGAGGAGAAGGGAAGCAAAGAACCATATCAGGGTCCCACAGGCAAGGGCCAGGCAGGAAGCCGGGTGGCAGCGCGTGCCCTGGGCCCCAGACTCCTGCGCCCTGTCCAGGCCTCGGACATTTCCATCCTGCCCCAGGCCACCTGGGTGGATCCTGTCCTGGGCAAGGGCAGCGGGAAGCTGTGAACGGCTCGGCCACATTCCGTGTCCCCCGCTCTCTCCAGGAGCGATCAGATATGGCCCGGGCTGCCTGGCCGAGGCGGCCAGGGAAGGGACCAGGGGCAGCACCGACGACACAGTACTGTGACACGCCAGGTGCTAGGCAGTGACAGCGCAGGAGAAGGCAGGAGCACTGTCCTCTCCTGTAGAGGAGAAGAGTAGCAGTCACCGGAGGGCGGTAACAGCACCGGCTGGGATGGCACTCAGGCCGGTGTTTAGAGTTAAAGGCAGGGACTGAGGGTCCAACTCAGTGCTAGAGCGCTTGCCTACCGTACACAAGGCCCTAGGTTCCATCCCCAGCATTGCAAAAAAGAAAAAGAGACGCATGTAACCCCAGCTCTCAGGAGGCTGAAGCAGGAGGATCTCACATTTGAGGCTGACCTGGACCACATAGCAAGTTCAAGGTCAGCTTGGACTCAAACCCTGTTCCAAAAATAATAAAAATATGGGGCTGGGGATTTAGCTCAGCGTGCCGCCGCCTGCCTCTCAAGTGCGAGGTCCTGAGTTCGATCCCTGGTGCCAAAAAAATAAAAATAAAATGAAGGGACAAGGCCGGCAGGTCGTGTGCTATTTCCAGTGTGGTATTTCCAGGGCTGCGCAGGCGGGGAGCAGTGGACACGGAGAAAGACCTTCCCAGAAGAGGTAGAGTGAGGGCTTCGGGCAGCAAGGGGACAGGGTCCGAGGCCCGCTGGGTGTCAGCTAGCGGGGAGGAGAGGGACGGAGGGCTGGGGCTGGCAGAGGCTGGGGGAGGCTCCGTCCCTGGACTTCCGGGAGATTTAGAACACGTTTTAACTGAGAGTCTCACAGAATACTTGACTGACACAGACAGCGGCCTTGGAGAAATTCCAGTCTCCTCTGTCCCAGCCACATGTGTCTGCAGAGGGCTAAGAAGGCTCTAGAAAAGGGGCATTGTGCCAGGTGCGGTGCACACCGGCAGTCCCAGCACCCGGAAGGCTGAGGCAGGAGGATCGCAAGTTTGAGCCAGCTTGAGATACATAACAAGTTCAAGGCCAGCCTGGACTGCATAGTGAGACCCTCTCTTAGAAAGCTAAAGAACAGATATATGAGGCTTACTGTGATCAAATTCAACCACTCACATCCAGTTCCATGGGTGGGTTGCTTATTTAACTATTTGAATTATTTATTTAATGAAAAGGAATCATGTGTTCCTGTTGTATTGTCTTTGTTTGAGACAGGGTCTCACCGTGCAGCCCAGGCTGGCCTCAAACTCATAGCGGTGGCCCTGCCCCGGCCTCCCGAGTGCGGGATCACAGGTGTGCACCACCATGCCCGGCTATGCCCCGCCAGGGTACTGGGAATCGAACTCAGGACGTGGTAAGTCCTTCACCACCTTTGTGTTGTCCAGATTCTTTATTTTTTTAGTTTATTGGTCCATTTTAGGTACACAGTACAGTTACATTCATCACTGGGATGTTGTCCCTCTACGTGACAGGTCTTGGTTCTCATTTTTTCCCCTTGTCCCTGCCCTCCCTTCACCCCCTCCTCTCCTCCCCATTTACAGACACTTTATTTCCATCTTTTCGTTTTCTCATATTTTTCTTTTCCCTTATTCCCTTTCCCCTACCCTTCCCACTTTCCCTACACCTTTAGCCCTTTACTTCCTATTTCACATTGTCAGTTATCTCATTAGGATCTTATGTACTATTACAGTTTTTCACACCAGAGAAACTATTTGGTATTTACACGTGTGACTTATTTATTTCACTTAGGAGTATATGCTCAATATACATCCATTTTCCCATGCAGATTCTTTAAATTAAGCACATACTAGGCTGGATGTGGTGGCACACGCCTATAATCCCTGCACTCAGGAGGCTGAGGCAGGAGGATCACCTGTTGAATTTGAGGCCAGCCACTACATAGTGAGATCCCTACCAAGAAAACAAAACAAAATAGTAAAGATAATAAAACAAAATTTGAGTTCAGGAGGAGAAGGAGTCCTGGGAAACAGGCCTGAGACCTCCCCGGGGTAAGTGTGTGACCTCCAGCCGGCCACGGCCCAGAGAGGGCAGGTGGGTCTGGATGGGCCACAGAGGAAGAGGAGAAGGCAGGAAGCAGGGCTGGGAGACGCAAGCTCAAGAACCCGAGTTCGATTCCCCAGGACCAAAAAGCCCAAGGCCATAGCCTCACAAGCAGAAGAGTTACAAGGCCGGACTCGGGGCTCCCGGCAGAAATGTCTGTCTGAACACGATTTCTGGAAACTCTCACCCTTCTGCAGAAGACGTGGCTTTGCTCACTGCTGTGATGTCCACAGCAGACTGGGCTCCACATCTGGAGTGCTCTGGCCTGGCTTTGGTGTCCGGCACTCAGACGCGGATGTTTTACACGAGAGGGAAAAGCAGCTCATTTCAGGCAAGAGGGTGAAAGTCTGAGAGGAGGAAGAATAAAGTCCATAGGTGATCGCACCAAGAAACCAACCAGGGGCCGGGACTTAGCTCAGGAGCAAGGTCCTGAGTTCCATCCCTGGTACCAGAAAGAAAAGAATGAAACAAACAAATTAACCCATAACAAATGCTGGAGCGGCTGTGGGGAGAAAGGAACCCCGCTCCACTGCCGGTGGGAGCGCAGACTCGGGCAGCCGCTGTGGGAATCTGTGTGGAGACTTCTTTCTTTCCTTCTTTCTTTCCTTCTTTCACTGTACCAGGGATCAAACTCAGGATCTTGCGCTCACGGAACAGTCATTGCCTGGGTCTCCTTGGGCCGGCGCCTGGGGCACTGGGCACGGACTGCCGTTTCGCCTTCGGTTACATCACGCCACGCGTAGTCGTGTCCATTTCTCTATCAGAAATCACCTCGTTCCTCGTTCCCTCGTCTGCTGAATTCCCCTCTAAACTGTGGCATAAGCGCACGAATCTTCCCCGCGGCCTTCTCCACCGCCAGGCACCCGGTAAGCCATACATTTTGGTCAAGTGAATTTTCTTTTGTGTTTGTTTGTTTTCTTTCCATACCGGGGATTGAACTCAGGACCTTGCACTTGCCAGGCAGGCGCAGTGCCGCTGAGCTACATCCTCAGCCCTACATACTCCATCTCTGATGGTGTTGACTCTGTAGCAGAGACGACTTTGGGGGAGATTTTATTTCGTGGCCCTTGGGTTGTACAGTGCGGGCCTTTGGTCTGCACCTTCCTGCACCTCCTCTGTCAGCCTGCACCTAAGGGGACCTCAGAAACCGAGTGAAATTCCCTGCTCTGTCCAGGCACAAACACAAGCCCCAGCCTCAGGGTGATTATCTTGGGGGGCGGAGGGATCAAACCCAAGACTCAAGAGAGCTCAGCCAGCGCGCTACCACTAAGCCATGCTATAGGCCCCGAGGCACAGTTCCAGCGTGTATAAAGCCATGTGTGTGGCACCCCCAGATTCAGGAGTGACAGCATTCCCGAAAATGTGTGTTTCTGTGCGCCAGTGCCTGCGTCCTCACCAGAGCAAAGTACTACTCTCGACGCTGTGTTTAGTGGTCCTTTCTTTTTGTTGTCGTAAGAATGGTGTTATAGCCCGGTGCAGTCAGTGGTGCCTGCCTCCATAGTCAAGTCCCAGCCACTCACTAGGGAGGCTGAGGCGGAAAGATCCCCTGAGCCCGGAAGACCCAGAACAGCCTGGGCAACATAGCAAGCCCCTGCTTAAAAACAAACAAACAACAACAGAAAAAAAAAAAAAAGCAGGGCATGGGCACAGCTGTAATCTCAGCACTCTGGGAGGATGAGGCAGGAGGACTGCAAGTCTGAACCCAGGCAATTTAGCAAGGCACTATCTGACCATCAAAGACAAAAAGGGCTGGGAATGCAGCTCAGTGCAAAGGTCCTGGATTCTATTCCCAGTGCAACAAAAAGAAAGCAAGAAACCTTTGTTTACCTTCAGCTTGTGTAACAGTCACCTCCAATATGTTTCTAAAAGTTTTGTTTGCTTGTTTCCAGTAATATGGATCGAGTCCGGGGCCTGCTGAGCTCCATCCCCAGTCCTCTTTTGTTTTTTATTTTGAGACAGGGACTCACTAAGTTGACCAGGCTGGGCTTGAACTTGCAACCCTCTTGCCTCAGCCTCCTATAGTGCTGGGATTATAGGCGTACACTGGCTTCCCCAAATGTTTTAAAGCTTTGTTTTCATATTTGCCATCTGGATTGATTTTTTTTTAATGTAGCAAAATATCCCCAGTTTCTTCCTGAAAGTGTCAGGGATCCCCCCGCCCGCCAGTCCCTGGCAACATCACTCCCATCATGCCCCGGGTCAGCATGGCTGTCTGCTCTGGGCTCCCCCGTCCTTTCCGTGGGTCATGCCTCTCTTAGTTATCCGTGGCACTCGGGTGGTGGGGACTGGGTGTCATTTGTACTGGCAAACAACGCAGAGCAGACCCCGTGGTCCACGTGTTACGCGAGGTTGCTTCCAGCCAGGCGTGACGGTGGCGCACGCCTGTAATCCCAGCACTCAGGAGGCAGAGGCAGGAGGATCGCTGTGAGCTCAAGGCGAGACTCTATCCCACCCCCCAAATCTGTGAACCCAGCAGGGTTCACGTTCACAGCACAGGAGAAGCAGGGCTGGTGTGGGGTATGGCCCGGAGGTCCCCAGTCCTGTCTCTCGGGCTGCACTGACAGGGCCCAGCCAGTGCGCAGCAGGGGGGCAGGGACAGTTTGAGGAACTCTTTGTTTCCTTTCCGGGCGGTGCTGGGATGGGCCCAGGGCCCTGTGTAGCCAGGGCGAGCGCTGCAGCACCACAGGTCGGAGAAGGGGCGGAGGGAGGGACCGGGACGCGGACAGCTGCGGCCGCTGTCCTCCTGGGGTTCCTGGCCTCAGCCCGGCCTCCCTCACCTCCCTGCTCCCCGCTTCCTTTCCCGGTGCCACCGGAGCCTGTGCCCCCAAACGGTGTCCGGGCCGGGCAGTTTCTTCTGATGAGCAGCGGCTGCGTGGAGACCAGCGGGGAGTGGGGACTGCAGCCCGCACGGGATGCGGCCTGAGCCTCAGGTTCTGCCTCAGGGAAGGGGTGAAGGGACCGTACCCAGCACTGTGGGGCTGGGCACAGCTCGGTGGCAGGCCGCCCTGGAGTCGCCCTCAGGGTCAGCCGACCTCACTCTCCACAGCCTCTTCCCAGAGGAGGAAGAGACCGAGTTGAGGTTAAGTTTTGTGATTCTCTTACTCTAAATAACAGTAGGCAAGAGCTGAATCCCAAAGCACGAAATTACAAGAGCCTGCTGGAAAAACTCCCCGCACTTATCCAGCGCCTGGTCAGTCAGGTCCACGTCCCCCCTCTGCTGTGGTCTACACCCGCCAGGCCTGACTCTGACACGGGCCAGCAGCCAGCTTCCCGTAAGGTCCCGGCTCTGAACTGGGCGTGGTGGTGCACGTCGGTATTCCAACGCTTGGGAGGCAGAGGCAGGAGGATTGCACAAGGTCAAGGTCAGCCTGGACTACACAGTGAGATCCTGTCCCAAAAAGCAAAAACAAATCCAACTGTATTTGACACTGACGGCCTAGCCCCACATTGCAAAGGGCACCGGCGGCTCATAGCTGCGTTAAACAGGGCAGCTGCAGAGATCCAGTCCTGTTCTGTGAGGACGACCAGGGTGGGGCGGGGCAGGCGTCTCCTAAGGTCCCAGTACCACATATACAGGGCCCTCCCCACAGAAACTGGAAGGAAGGCTGGGAATGTCACGCGTGGGCCCTAGGTTCAGTCCCCAGCACGGAGGGGCTAAAGGGGAGACAGAATCGGAAGGATGCAGTTTCCAGAACAGTTCCTGTATTTTTCTTATTTTTTGTTTTCTGATAAAGTCTTTTTTGTTTTTGTTTTTGTTTTTGTCTTTTGAGACAGGGTCTCTCACTGTGTAGTTGAGACTGACCTGGATGGAACTCACTGTGTAGCCCAGGCTGGTCTCGAAATCACAAGGATCCTCCTGCCTCAGCCTCCCGAGTGCTGGGATTACAGGCGTGTGCCGCCGCCACGCCCGGCTCAGGGGCCTGTGTTAAGTAGGTGGCTCCTGGCCTGGATCCATCCCTGGTCCAAACGGGAGCGTCCAGCCCCTTAATTTGGGGTTGCCTAGTGGAGTTCAGAGCTCGGTATCCACGAGGCACTTACAGAGTCTAATTAATGTTTGCAAAAAAAGACTTGGAGATCCCTCGGAGGAAAAAGTACCCTGTGTAAGACGAGCCGGGCAGACACACTTGGTGGGTGTGACCAGGCGGGCTGTTTACAGAAGCAGCCTGGCAAAGTAGGTTACAGGCCAGGCGGCCCCACCTCTCCACCCGAGCCAGAAGTGGGCTACAGACGGTCCTGTGGTCCCGCCGGGACGGTGACGGCCGGATTTCACGGAGGGAGCACAGATCCCCGAGGCAAAACGGTCGGCTTCACCGCCAGGCCTGCGAGTCTGGTGGGCTAATTAGGAAACCACAGCCGGAGCTTCCGACTTCACAAGGTAGGAGACGCTGTCTATCCCGGGCCTGGAGACGATGGCTTTGCAAGTCTGCTGAGAACTGAGCATTGTCTTCTAATTAATCCTGGAAGGGCTGGCGCCCGGTTGCCCCCAAAACGGCGCTGGTGGCCTAATTAAGAACCCCCATGTCGCGATACTTAAAACACATATGGGAACCCCAGGGGTTTGCAGTGTCTTTTCTTAGCCTCTAATGACAATGATGAAAAATGCGAAAATGAGGCCAGGAGTTGAGTCGCTGCAGGACCAAAGGTAAGGGCTTCTCTGAGAGTACAAGCCCAGCAGAGAGGAAACCGCCTTCCAATTTAAGCAGTCAAGTGTATTACGTTTGCCTTGCAGTGCATGGGAATGCTCTGAGTTTTTTTCCTTGTTATTTTTATTTATTGACTTATTTTGGTCCTGGGGATCGGACTCAGGACCTTATGCTTATAAGGCAGGTGAAGCACCAGCGAACTGAATCCCTGGCCCTCCTCGTTACTTGCATCAGCCAGAACATTGGTCCAGTCAGTCCTGTAGTATTTGTGAAGACCAAATAGATTAGTGTGGTGTACTGAGGCTACGCCTCCTTGGAAGGGATTAAAGAACTCTCAGATGTCTAAGAGTTTATTCTGCTGGGCGTGGTGGCGCACGCCTGTCATCCCAGCACTCGGGAGGCTGAGGCAGGAGGATTGCTGTGAGTTTGAGACCAGCCTGGGCTACACAGTGAGTTCCAGGTCAGTCTCAAGTACATAGTGAGACCCTGTCTCAAAAAATAAAAAATAAATAAAAATAATGGCAGGTGGCAGAACCACTGAGCCAAATCCCGGCAATAATAATAAAAGATAAACATATGTCGTCTTCCAGTCCTTCACTGGGGGAACTATTTGTACTCCTGTCTAAAGCCAATCCCTACAGTCTTGCAGTCCCACTGACACAATCTCCTTCTCCATCAGCACTGCAGAAACACGTTGGAGTTCCTTTCCCTGCAACAGTAGTTGGAAGTAGCGGCCCCCACCCGTAGTCCCAGCACTGCAGGGGCCTAGGATAGCGGACGCACAAACTCCAGCCCAGCTAGGGACACATCCACACCCCGTCAAGACTTGGAAAAAGAAAAGACTGTCCTGCTGCCATGCGGCCCTGCCTCCCCGCCTCGGAGCCAGCTGACTGGGGACTGAACCCTGCACAAACGGAGAGGCGAAATAACCTTCCCTTCCTTTAAAAAGAGCGGGGAGGGCAGGGGGTTGTGGGTGAAAGGTCTGGTTCAACCCTAAGTACTGCGGACAAGATGGGGGCAGGGAGGAGGAGGGAAGGAAGGAAACCAATGCCTGCCGCTCCAGTTAGCTACGGACAGGCTGGGGGCGGTCACTTGAGCCCAGGAGGTCAGGTCGGCCCGGGCAACACAGTGAGACAAACCAAAAAAAGCAAACAAACTCCTCTGTAATTCAACCCCCCAGCTGTGTGGTCCTTACCAGCTTCTGCTCTAGTTTTGTTTGGTACTGGTGACTGAACCCCAGGGTCCCACACTTGCTGGGCAAGCACCTCACCGCCCAGGAGCACGCGCAGTCCTATCCTGGGCTTCCTTTGTGAGCTGTGCGCGCGTGTGTTGGCGTGTGTGCGCGTGTGTGTGTGTGCGTGCGCGCGCGTGTGTGCATTTCTGGCCTGGGCAGGCAGGTGCTCTACGGCTGAGCCCCCCATCGCCCGCTCTTTGGGACGGGGTCTCCTTGACTTGCTTGAACCCCTCTGGCCTTCCCTCCCGGCCAGCTGGGTCGGTCTGTGCACCGACCCCACGCAGCTCAACATTTCCATCTTTTGAATTCTCCTTTCATAGTCAACTCCGCCCATCAAAGTATTTATTGAGCAGATGCAGAAAGCGGGGACCAGGAATGTTTAGCGTAGGGATAAGTGAATTCAGACAACCTACCACAAAAAACTAAGACAAGAAAAGTTGGCCTTGTTTCTTCAAATGGCAAAACTACAGCCAATGGTTAGGAAAAATAAATCCAGTGTGGTATTTGCACAAGCGGCTTTAATTTTCGCAGTGTAATAGATACCGTGCTTACTTTTTCATTTTTTGAAAGGAGACATAAATCTTTTAAAACTTTTAATATTTCTCTCGGACCTCTCAAGCAAGTCACATTTTTGTGACAGAGGCTCTGGCCAGCAACTGATCCACTTGCGCCATCAAGTCAACCAGGTGGTTTATTAAGGAAACGTCTTCTGTTCCCCGACTGTATTTCAAGTTCTACCTCAGGGTGCCCAGCAGGTGGGCAAAGCTCCACGAAGCAGATATATTAGAATCCCCTGGGATTTTGGAAAACATATTTTTCCCTTTGTTTACTCCCTAGGATTCTCATATTCCATTCCTAGGGAGCCACAAACGAAGCAGCGTAGGAGACCCAAGTAAAGTGTGCGTGAAAATAGGGGAAACACAGAGACTTTGTCCTACAGCGAGGTTCTGTCTAAGCGGATATTAGAAAATAAAATATTCAAGGGCCGGGGATTTAGCTCAGTGGCGCTGTGAGTGCCTGGCAAGTGCAAGGTCTTGAGTTCAATGCCCGAAACAGTGGGAGGGGGAGAAATAAGTTAATTAATTAATTAATTAACTAATTCAGGCTGGAGAGTGGAGCGTTCTGAGACCCTGGGTTCAAAAGCCAGAACCAAAACAAATAAAAAAGCCCTTTAATACATTATGTTTCAGGATAAAAAATACACAATACTGAACAGTTGTGTCTTCTTTTTCTGTGTGTTTTTTTTTTTTTTTTTTTTTTTTTTTTTTTTTTTTT
>NW_022900935.1:1408923-1413212 GCF_012274545.1 Fukomys damarensis
TTTTTTTTTTTTGGTTATGGGGGATTGAACTTCGGTCCTTGTGCTTGCAAGGCAGGCCACCAAACCGCTGAGCTAAATCCCCGGCCCCTGTGTGTGGTTTTTTGAGAGAAGATCTCACTATGTAGTTGAGACTGACCTGGAACTCACTATGTAGCCCCGGCTGGTCTCGAACTCGCAGTGATCCTCCTGCCTCAGCCTCCTGAGTGCTGGGATTACAGGTGTGCGCCACCACGCCCAGCTCGTTTTGGGTTTTTTTTTGGGGGAGTGGTTAACAGTTGCATCTTGGTTTGAGAATGCTTTTGTTATGAATGACTTAGTTCACAAACAAGCCTTTGGCAAATTTTGGTTTTGTTTGCAAGCCCTACATTGGGTAACATGGCCATTTTTCCTGCACAAATGTAAACATGGCCATCTTCTCCAAAATCTGGAACAAATTAAGTTAATGAACCGAGTTTCCGCTGTACTTTATCACATGTTCCCATAGGAAATGATAAAGTCAGGGGCTGGAGATGTAGCTCAGTGGCACTGTGCCTGCCTCACAAGCACAAGGTCCTGAGTTCAATTCCCAGTACTGCAGGGAAAAAAAGAAAAAGAAATTATAAAGTTAGGGGCTGGGTTGTGAATCATTGAATCAATGCCTTGAGAGACTTTGAGTTCAATCTCTAGCACTGCAAAAAACAAACAACACAATGACTTAATACATTGAAAATAAAAATCTTAGCTGGGGGCTGGGGATTAGTTAATTGGCACCGCGCCTGCCTCAGAAGTGCAAGGTCCTAAATTCAATCCCTGGTGCCAAACAAGACAACTGGAGGAGGAGGTTGGGGCTGCTGCAGACGGTTTTCCTGATGTGAACTTGGCCGTTCTTCTCAGGGAGCTCTGATCTTCACCACGAGCATCACTTCCTGGCTCCAACGCGGATCCCTCAGCTTGGTGACACAAATCCTGCATCTCACCGGCGTAGGTTTTCCGGCTTCCACCACTGGCCTTTGGGCCTCCCAGGTGCGGACCCTCAATACGGACAAGCAGGAGACATCGCCGAGGGCGCCGGGCCACCGGCTGGACTCGAGGAGGACACTGCCTTGGACTCTACGCCTTTAGCTGGACTTGCGTGGGAAACTGCTGGGATCCAGGCCCACACCTGGATTCTTTGCACCTCCGGTGTGCGGTTAATCTCTAGCCCTCCTTTGTATTTGACTTTTGGGGTAAATATCATAAAATAATCCTATAATCTATGTGTCCTGTACTAAATCTATTTCCCTTGCAAACCTTGACTACAACAGGGCTCATCTTTGATTCCTTTTTTTATAAATCATGTGTTCATCAGGTCCTCTTGGATTTATCTTCAAAAGACATCCAACCCCGCCTTGCTCACAGGGGCAAGGTCTGGAGTTTGATCCCCGGTGCCCAAAAAAGCCCTGACATCCGGGACCCTCTGCTACTAGGGTTGACCTTTTCCCACCTGTTCACTGGGTTCTTACTTTGGCTTATTCCCAGTACATCGAGAAACCCTGCTAAAACCCAGGCCCAGTGTGGTATGTGTGCACTGCCGCTGTGACGACCCACGCCAGAGTCTTGGGCTGAACCTTCCTCTCTCTCTGACGTCCCTCACACCCTATCCTTCCCAACTCATTCTCTCCGCTTCTCCACTGCACGGGACAGTTCCGAACCCACCTGGGGTTCCGCCTGGAACCTCTTGCCAGCTTCTTTCTGTATTTTCATCCTACTAAACATTCAAACTTTCCAATCTCCTGATTATATTGCCCCCTCTTCCCACTCTCCACAAGATCCATTCAAGCATAAGTTAGGATCTGGCACGTGATTGATTCTCAAGAATTGTTAAATATACAAATAAATTACAATCCTAAAGTTTCAGCCAGGTATGGAGGTGCACACCTGTAATCCCAGCACTTGGGAGGCTGAGGCAGGAGAATCGCAGAGTTTGAGACCAGCCTGGGCTACATAGTGAGACCCTGTCTCAAAAAACCACCCCCTCAAAAAAAACCCCAAATCCTGATGTTTCCTTTCTTGCCTGTTTTGAGATAGGGTCTCTTGCTAAATCTGGGATTACAGCCATGTGCCCCACACCCGACACAAGCCTTTGTGATACATTATCCAATAGGCCATTTAAACTATGATGCCAAAGCAATAAATCTACTGATTTCGTATAATTTGCACAGTCGTCACAATGGAATTTCGGTTTAGGAAAGACCATTCATACTCTGGCAGGAAAAAGCAAACGTTAGGTGTTCCAGGAATACTTTTCACTTTTATAAATGTTTCTGTTTTTCTAAGAAGCTGTTGGCTGCAAGGATTTTTTTCCTTGAACTTTAATACTTCTGAAGTGCGCTTCACAATGAAGTATCTCAATGTTTTTTGCCTCAAACGGGGGAAAAAACTATATTATACTCTGTGGGAGGGGTGCCTGCCAAAAATACCGAGGGACTTTCCACATTACTAAAGTCCTAGGCTAGGATTTAGCTCACTGGTGCTGCCGCCTGCCTTGCAATCACAAGGACCCGAGTTTGATCCCTGGTACAAAAACAAACAAATAAAAAACAAAAACATATCGCTTCCCATATTACTAAAGTCCCTAAAAGAGCTCATTTGTCTCTACCAGGAAAAGGTTTAGTGTTAAATTTGCCAGAATTTACAAGAAAAGCTGTCCTATATTGGAACAATGGACAAACTCAAGTGTTTCTGTTCAGAAAAGCACACAATTTTCACCAAATGGCAAAAAATAAGTCCAAAGGCCGAAGGAACCAGCCGCACCCCTTCCCAGTGTGTTCGGGCAGTCTTAGGGAACTGGGTACAGTCAAAGGTTTTGGTTAACACCCTCATTATTGGAGGGAACTGGAAAACGGGTACAGGGCTGGGGATTTCGCTTGGTGGCACCTTGCCTGCCTGGCAAGCTCAAGGTCCTGAGTTTGATCCCCAGTACGGGAAGGAAAAAAAAAAGGGGGGATACAAATTCATCTGGACACCTCAGTTTTAGAACAAGAAAGAAAAAAAATAAAGGAATTATAAACTGGCTGTTTTGGAATTCACTAGTCCTGCCTGGGCGGAAAAACTCAAAGGAGATCTAGGACTGATGGGAGGCCCTTGCACCCCTGGGGCAGATCAAGAGATTGTGTCAATTCAAAACCGATTTGACCTGTTTTCTGCACAGGGTTCACCTGTTCAACAACAAATGGGCCTTTCAGCTTGGGAAACTGGAAAACGTTTTGAGGCCAAAAGTATTAGGATGGTAGAGGCGGCCATTCCAGAATTTCTCTTCAACTATTTAATTTGCAAATACACACCACTGGGACATAAGGGAGATGTCAGCAGTATAAATATGACCTACTCTTTAAGAAAACACGCCAGAGGGCAACGGATTTAGCTCAGTGGCCTGTGCCTGCCTGGTAAGTGCAACATTCTAAATTCAATTCCCAGTACAGAACAAACAAAAACACGGGCAGGCCGGGCATGGTGGCGCACACCTGTAATTCCAGCACTCGGGAGGCTGAGGCAGGAGGATCGCCGCGAGTTCGAGACCAGCCGGGGCTACATAGTGAGTTCCAGGTCAGTCTCAACTACATAGTGAGACTCTGTCTCAAAAAACAACAAAAATAAAAGTATGACGTTACACCTACAATCCCACTACTCGGGCGTCTGAGGCAGGAAGAACACCACAAACTCTAGGCTAGTCTGAATTACGTAGTCCAAGGCCAGCCTGCACTACAAATCAGACAAGCACAGCTCTTTTCAGGATTTGAAAGGAGGTTGGAAGGCACATAATTTTATTGAGCCAGCTGGTTATTTAGATACTCGTAAGGGATTTGAAAAAGCTGTTTCACAGAAGACGCTCTCAACAAAAGCAAGAGCCTTCTCGACCCATTGTTCTGCTGACGATCAGCGGTAAATAATGGGCCACAAAACCCCTCTGGACGCAGCTGCGCAGAACGCGCGGGGCCGCCAGCCAATCAGACGCGAGCTCTGTTCGCCGCCGCCGGGCGGCTCTTCGGACGCTCCCCGGGTGGTTTTCCCTTTGTAAAGCGATCGGCCTCCGGCGACGCGGCTAGAGCGCCTTCGTCAGGGTTTCCGCAGCTGCTCGCCCTTCCTTCAGCTTCTCCGCAGAGCGCCACTGTGTTAGCCACTCTACCAGAGAGCGGCTTTCCCTGCTGCGCTCTCAAGCCTTCCCGGCAAGGCGTCTTCTCTCCCGCGCGAGGAAGGCGTGGGACCCTCGCTCCGAGTCCCAGGCCGGGGGCCGCGCGCACGGCCAAGGCGGCGTCCCGGGAACAAAGGGG
>NW_022900935.1:1413960-1414420 GCF_012274545.1 Fukomys damarensis
AGGGCCAGCTCCGAACGTCCCGCTCCGCGCGCCTGCGCACCGGGTCCTCCCTGCTGCTCTCCTTTCCCCCTTGCTCGTAGGGGACGCTTTAGCGTAAAGCTGAGTACCTAGCCTGTTCCCTGCCTCTCGTTTCCTCAGCTCCCGGAGGTACAGGAGAGGACGGGTCTCTGCTCGGGGCGGTGCCCGCGCCACTTTCGGGAAGGCGTCCCCGACGCGGAGTGCTCCAGCCCTGCCCCAAGGGTCTGCGTTGGGCGCCTCCCGCAGTCCCGGTTCCCCGAGCCCAGAGAAGCGTCCGTTAACCCGCCCGGCTGCCTCTGCGGAGTCGTACTGTGCAACCGCGGGGACCCCGCTGTCCTTGAGGCGCCCCCTTTTTGGGGCAGTGTGGTGGGAATCACTGTCAGGGCTGTGAGTTCTCAACAGAAAGAAAAAAAGCCAACCAGCCGAGCCAAAAAAAAAAAAA
>NW_022900935.1:1414726-1421316 GCF_012274545.1 Fukomys damarensis
CGCACTTCGATCCTGCAACTCGCGGGCGGGTGCAGATTCGGCCTTGCAGGTGCGAGCGCCCACGGGGACGAGTCCAAGGTCAGCCCGGGTGGCTGTGGGCGGAGCCTTCAGCGGTGCCCCGCGGAGGGAGAGGTGTCTCCCGGATGGGAACGGGGAGGTGCGGCCCAGTTCCCAACGGAGCGCGGCAGCGGCTGCCTGTACTCTCAGCTCCTGGGGAGGCTGAAGCAGGAGGGTCACAAGTGGGAGGCCAGCGTGGGTAATTTAGCAAGACTACCTTTCAACATAAAAAGGGCTCAGTGGTAGAGCAGCCCTAGGTTTGAGCCTCAGTACGAAATTAATCAAGAAAGCTTTATAAAATATAGAAGAATAAAATTTTTGAATGTCAAATTTGATCACATAGGACATCAACCATAACTAACATTCGTATATTCTTCCAACTTTCCACACATTTCACAAATACTACTAAATTATATTTACAATTCCGAAGGTACATTGGTAGTAGTTTTTTATATAGAGAAAAAAATTGAACAGCTTTTATGATAAACAATGATAGACACTTAAGCATTTTCTTTTTTAGATACATTGTAGTCAGGTGTAATGGTTCACGCCTATAATCCCAGCATTTGGGAGGCTAAGGCCGGAGGATGGCCATGAGTTCGAGGCCAAACGGGGCTACATACTGTATGAGTTCAAGGATGGCCTGAGCTACATAGCGAGACTTTGTCTCAAAACATTTTTAATGGGTTTATTTACACTTTGTGCATAAACATATAAAAACACATCCACCAGGTACCAGTTTTGTAATTTTAATTTGAAAACTCCTTGACCACGGTTGCAATCTACTTAGCAGTAATTACGAAGTCAGATTTTATATTTCCACACAACATGTACATTTCAGTAAAAGGGTACATATTTCTTTTCTGTTGTACTCCACTCTTTTTAATGTAAACTTCCTTGTAATCAAGTACTGCATGAGCACTGAAAGTCATAGAAAAAGCTGGGTTCCTTATAGTTCTGTTTTTCTGAGACATTTTTTTCTCTCATCTCTTTCCAACGATAGCATTCAAAGCACTCTCATAATGTAGTGGAATTGATTTTCTTTTTTAAAAAAGTCAACTATTACGCTGGGTTTGGTCGTGAAGGCCTGCAGGCCCAGCTGCTCTGGATGCTGAAGCAAGAGAACTGAGATTTCAAGGATAACCTGGGCTCCTCACTGGAAACCATCTCAGAAATACAAAGGGGTTGGGGTGGAGCTCAGCAGCACAGCACCTGCTTGGCAAGCTCCGGGTTCCGAGTTGGATCCCTGGTACAAAAAAAGAAAAGGCAAGGAAGGCGCTGGGTTTGTTGCTCAGTGGCAGAGCAAGCCCCAGTACTGCCGAAAAGGCTATTTATCTTTCTCAGAGGCCTGAACAGTAAAGTAAATTATGACGTGTTGGCTTGCTGAAAGTGTAATCTACAAGAGTGGGTAAGAACGTTCAATGTTTAGGATGGGTAATTTATGTAAAGATAATTTTCTCTGGGTACATTTGCTATTTGGTAAGGCAGGTGGTAAGACTGGTCCCTGACCATTTGACCCTCAGAAGTAGCAGGATATCAGCTGGGTGTGGCGGTACATGTCTATAATCCCACTGCTCTGGGAAGCTTGAGGCAGGAGAATTGTAAATGCAAGAGTTCCTGTCCAGCCTGGGCAACTTCGTGATTTAGCAAGATTGTGTCTCAAAATAAAAAGAAACAAAAAGCCAGGGATGTAGCTCAGTGTACAGAATGAAGCTCAGCTTCAATCCCTGCTATATACCTTTTACATAGAAAGGAAGAGATACAAAAATACAGAAAGGAAGAAAGTGCATGATGTCAAACACTGATAAAAAATACTGGGTTACAGTGATGCATGCCTGTAATACCAGCACTCCAGAGACTGAAGCAAGATCACTGCCAGTTCGATGCTAGCTACATGGTGAGTTAAAGACCAGGCCTGAAGCCAGGCGTGGTGGCACACGCCTGTAATCCTAGCACTTGGGAGGCTGAGGCAGGAGGATCACTGTGAATTCGAGACCAGCCTGGGCTACATAGTGAGCTCCAGGTCAGTCTCAACCACAGTGAGACCCTGTCTCAAAAAACTGAAAAAAAAAAAAAAAGATCAGCCTGAATCACAGAGCAAGACCCTGTCTCAAAACAAAACAATGGTGTTGTTTATTTTCTATTATTTTGGAGGGGGCAACCCTGATTGTAAAAAAATGAATTAGTACTGTCAAGTTCTCATGTAGTTGGGGCTATGGGCATTTTAGGGCTAGCTAATATGTTTCTATATGATACCTTTAGAAGAAACGCTTATATTTAAGTACATGTTTTCTCATGAAACCACTTTATTTATTTTTCATTAAGTTTATTGGTATATTTTAGGTATACAATGCAGTTATTTTCATCATTGGGACCTTGTACCTTTACATGATGTACCTTGGTTCTTATTTTTCCCCCAGACCCCAGCCCTGCCTTCACCCCCTCTACCCTCCCCTATTTACCAAGAATTTGTTTCCATTTTTTCCTTTTCTTGTATTTTTTTCTTTTCCCTTATTTCCTTTCCCCTACCCTTCCCTCTTCCCCTATACCTTTAGCCCTTTTCTTTCTAGTTCACATGGTCAGTTATACAATTTGCATCTTATTTACATTTTTAGTTTTTCACACCAGAGAAACTATTTGGTATTTACACATGTGTGTTATCTATTTCACTTAAGAGTATGGCCTCAATATGCATCCATTTTCCTATGAATGACTCTAGTTTCTCCTTCTTTATGGCTGAGTAGTACTCCATTTTATAGAAAACCACATCTTTTTCTAGTTTCCAGTTGATGGGCAATTGGGCTACTTCCAAGTTTTAGCTATTACGAACTGGGCCACTATAAACACAGGTGTGCATAAATCGCTGTGGTAGGATTCTTTTAATTCTTTTGGAAAGACACCCAGCAGAGGGATAGCTGGGTTAAATGGAACCTCTAATCCCAGTTGAGGTAGCTCCATATTGACTTTCACAGTGGTTGCACCAGTCTGCACTCCCATCAACAATGGAGAAGGGTTCCTTTCTCCCCACAACCCCGCCAGCATTTGTTATTCATTGATTTTTTTTTCTTTTTCTTTTTTTTTGGTTTTTTGAGACAGGGTCTCACTGTGTAGTTGAGACTGACCTGCAGCTCACTATGTAGCTCAGGCTGGTCTTGAACTCACAGCGATCCTCCTGCCTCAGCCTCCCGAGTGCTGGGATTACAGGCGTGCGCCACGACGCCCGGCTTTATTGATTTCTTGATAGTAGCCATTCTTTCTGGGGTGAAGTGGAATCTCAATGTTGTTGTCATCTGCATCTCAGTGATGCGGTACATTTTTCATATATTTATTTGCTGCTTTTACTTTTTTGAGAAATGGCTGTTCATTTCAGATGCCCATTTTTGAATTGGGTCTTTATATTTGGGGGGGTCTGACTTTTTGAGTTCTTTATATATTCTAGATATAGAATATATCTAGGAACAGCTGGTAAAATTTTTTCCCACATTGTAGGTTGTCTCTTAGCTCTGTTGGTGGTTTCTCTTGCAGTGCAGAAGCTTTTTAAAAAGATGAGATCCCAGTTGTTGATTCTTTGTGCTAGTTCCCGTGCTACTGAGGATTTGTTCATAGTCTTTTCCTATGCCAATGTCTGAAACCGTTTTAATAGCTTGAGACCCAATTTGTAACCAAATCCTTGTTCAATATCTGGTAAATACTCTGTCCTCCCATTTAAATGGCGATATTAATTTATCTGCTCTAGTTGCCACGTTAGCATTCAAAGCTTGAAGTTGAGGCTCAGACGCGTTCCACATCTGAGCTCCCATCACGCATGACTGAACCCTTTGAGCACGTCTAGCGTGCTCACTACAGCTCCGCACAGTGTGAAAATAAGGCTTGATTAGAAACAAATCTATTTTAATTCCCCTTTGCAAATGGCTCTGCTTTTAATTTCACCTTTCTGAATTCTCTTTAATATTCAAATGAGGAAATTCACTTCACCAGCTAGTAGAGATAACTCAGTCTACTTTTTGATCTTTTTCAATGAACATCAATTATCAATTGTTAAAAATGAAAATAAGAGAATGACAGCGTGGGTTACCCACTTGTTCCTCCCCTTTGTTTTTTGCTTTCTACTGAAAATACACAAAGACACATGCGTACGAAGAAACTCTGCTCTTGTAAATACTTGTAACCGGACAGAAATGGAGAAAAGCATTCCCAGTGTTTCCTGAAGCTTCGCCAGGGAAAATGAAAACTGCTGAGGCTCTGAGACAATCAGACACTTGATCTGGGGACATGCAAAGGGCACATGGACTTATCAGTTGTGTTGTGATTAAAAGCTTTCGCAATAGAAAATGTCAAAAAAATAAAGGCAAGGAACTAAGTACATACTTTTCTTTTGTTGTTGTTATGTGGGTAAACTGCTCTGCTGTAACCAAACCTTCAGGCCAATCCGGGAGAAAAATGAAGCAGAATATGTTTTGTTTGTTAAGTAGAAGGGTGGATTTTATGTTATTTTCAGTGCTGGAGATTGACCCCAGGACCTCTTCTCCTGCTAGGCAAATGCTGTACCAATGAGCTACATTCTCAGTCCAATATGTTGCCTTTCATTCATTCATTTATTTAACTAAAATTTTGAGACGTGGGCATCTTGTATGGCAATCAGACTGCTTTGGTCTTGAACTCCAGGGCTCAAGTGATCCTCCTACCTCAGCTGCCCAATAAACTGGGACTGTCATGCTATTCCACCCCATCCAGGCCATGTTTTTATTTTCGGGTCAGGTCTCTTTATTTTTGTACTATTTTAAAAAACAATAATATCCATTTTATTTTATGACTGACTTTCATGAAGACAAAAAACCAAACCAAACCAAACCAAACACAAAACCCCCCCAAAACCCTGTGGTGTCACTAGATACTTTAAATTATGAGTGAATTTAGAAATACTGGGGCCGGGGATTTAGCTCAGTGGTTCTGCTGCCTGCCTTGAAAGCACAAGGACCAGACTTTGATCCCGGTACCAAAACAAAAACAAACAAAATACTAACAATGAGTTGGGTATGGCTATAATCCCAGCTACTTGGTAGACTGAGGCAAAAGAGTCCCAAATTCAAGGTAAGCCTGGGCAATTTAATCAGACCCTGTCTCAAAAATAAAAAGATGGAGGGTGTAGCTCAGTGGTAGAGTACAGTACTTGCACTGGGTTCAATCTCCCGTACCACAAAAACAAAAAATCGTAATAATAGTTTCTGACTCCTACTGAAGTTCCCACAACAGATTAAAAAAAAGTGAAAGTATTGAAATATTAAATATAACACAAGTGTACAAAATAGTGTAGAAAATAAATCAAATTGCGGAGATAACAAGTAACTTGCCAAAATTTCAAAAATCAATGTAAAAATGCCAACCAAGACAGTAATGTAAGTCAGATTTAGCAAATCTTGTACTGTAATTGTTTCAATTGTGCGGTTAAAGGACTTGCTTAGCCTACTGAATATTCTGAGAGGAAATTCAGTTGATCAGACCTACTAGATCAAGTTTATTAGAACAAGTATAGACTGTTAAGCCAAATACAAGAAAGTTTAGTGTAACTTTGTTGCTTTTTTTTTTTAACTTTCTTGACTGACTCATTAAGGAACTTTTGGCTATGTGGTAAACGAACAAACCTAAAAGTGGTATTTTATTGTCTGTGGAACAAAAACAATTATGCACAAGCGATAGATAATAGTGCTGTTGGTTATGGTAATATTTTACAATTCAAAGTAGCGTGGTTTGACAATAAGCCAGTTTGTAGAAACAATGAATAAGACCAGATACTTAAACTCTACCGTTCCCGAAACGCCACTGTTATTATTTTTATGGATAAAAAATGGAAAATGAAATTGAATTGCTTTCAGTTAACTCGATTTTTTGTATTCAGTACAGTGGCTCTAACTTTGTGGATTTTCCCCAAGTTTCAGTAACTGGTCTTTGTGTTAAAAGTTCAGCTGCTGGTTTAAAACATCCTTAGGCCTAAAAAAGTTGGCTATCTGATCCCTTCCTCTACTACATGAGATGTTAAAACTGATATTGTTGGATTCGGAACTGTTTTAGTTCTACTCCTCGTATATTGTAACCACAGCGAAGGTATCTTGCAAAAGGTTTCGCAAGATCCTCTGTAAAAGCGCTGCTTCATGTTACAAGCCAATGGTTCTTGCGAGGGATGGGTCTGTGAAGCCGTCACAGTTTAGCTGGGCGGTGAGAAGGGCGGCCTTACTCCGACCACTTTCCCAAGCAGGCGGGGACCCAAGGGCCCGGAAACGGCCAGGGGCAGGCCTCAGGGTGAGCTGGGGCGCGTCACAGGCTTCTGGGAGAGGGCCTGGGCAGCCGCGTTCACTCTAGCTCTATGGACATCAACCCACTTCTCCGTTTTAAGGGATGGGTGTGAAGCCGTCACAGTTTAGCTGGGCGGTGAGAAGGGCGGCCTTACTCCGACCACTTTCCCAAGCAGGCGGGGACCCAAGGGCCCGGAAACGGCCAGGGGCAGGCCTCAGGGTGAGCTGGGGCGCGTCACACAG
>NW_022900935.1:1423181-1437420 GCF_012274545.1 Fukomys damarensis
GGCGGCCGGGACCCACTTTCTGTGGGAATCGCGGGGCAGATCTCAGGCCGCGCGGGGAGCGGCGAGGGTGTGCGCCGCGGTGGAAGGAGAGTGGCCGTCTGGAGGAGCACTGCCGCGCGGAGGAAGCCCTAGCCGGGCCCGCCTTAGCGCAGTGGTTCCGCCGCCTGCCTCGCGAAGTGCAAGGCCGGAGTTCGATGCCGATACCACCCACCCCCGAAGGCTTAGCTGGCGCATCCCCACGGCCGCATTTAAAGGCGTATCCGTTGCAGACCAAAAGCCGATGCTACTGTTAGAAGCAGGTTATTTGGAACTAGGCAGGCCTTGTGTCCCTCAGACTCCATTATTTTAAAGGCGACTTGTTTCATTTTTAAACGAGTTTACTTTGTTATTTGAATAGGTGGTATGTTAAAAAATAGCATACCGACGTGTACAAGAAGCATCTTCCCTTCCCTTCATCCGACCTTCTGATTCCCATTACCACCCCCCACCTCTATTTCTGGTTGCTTGTGTATTTTTCTGCACCTAGAAGAAATGTTCTTGATCCAGCCTTGGAACTAAGTGGACCAGCCTTTTTAAATCCCTGATAGGGGATATGTCTTGTAAAATGTGTGATTGCTGCTTGAACGGAAGATCTGAATAAATGAAAGGATACAAAAAGGTAGCTGTACCAAAACGACGGCTCTGCAAGAAACCGTAATGGTATTCACCTCTGGTCTCTTGCAGAAGTCAGAATGAAAAAAATCATGCAATTCCTCTATTAGAAATGAAGCTTAAGTGCCTACTTCTACCTTTTCCCTAGCTGATTACAACATTAACTAATAACTGTTTTACAGGATTAAGCGGGGTACACTGGGAATACATTATATAAACGTTTTCAGGATGAATGTTCGCTTCACAGTGACTAGGCTTTAGCACTAAGTATTTGGATTAAAAAACCCAAAAAACAAACCAGACAGCTGTTGGGGGAGGCCAGTTTAGAGACGTTTTAAGGGGAAGAAAAGATAAGAGTCAGTTTTTTCAGTGTATATTTTGATCGTTGTTTTTGGCGGAGAATAGACTGAAGGAAGGGTACTTGCTGATTTGGCTTTTCTTTCTCAGTGCCAAAGAAAGAACAAACCCTAAGAATGTAATCAAGAGTATTTTTTTAAAAATTGGCTTTATCTTCTTGCATAATAATCTCTTGTGTTCATTCTCTTCACAGCTTTCCATATGGTGATTTTAAAAAAAATGAGGACTATTTCTGAATCAGGTTTTAGTTAACAAAGATTCATTACCAGTGCACAATAGAGAAAGTCCTTTCCTTTGTATGTTAGCTGGGTTGAAGGGGGAAGGGAGGAATTACACAATTGGTTGCTGTCTCTTGGTTGTGTGAGAGAGAGAGGTGTGCAGGGGTGACTCCTTGAATTAAAATGAGCAGATGAATAGAACCTTTTAAAGATTTAAAAATTCTGTGTGCCTTATTTTAAGGTTTTAAGTAAGTCACGTATTAGATTCTTCCCATCCATTCCCCACCCCTAGTTTTACAGATTAGGTTAAACAGTATTCAGAAGGTTGAGTGAGGTAGTTCTTCATGTAAACATTTTGTCAAAGAATGAGACCCATTAAAATTGTATTTTGTTTTTTCTAATTTTGAATGTTTAACCATAATGGTTCCCCTGAGTTTTAAATAGCTGGAAGTGTTACATGTCATGTCAAATATATTCAGGTATGTTGCTTCTTGGGTACAATATGAAATGAGGAAGGATTTCCTTGTCCTTACTTGCTGTATAGTAGAGATAATTTTGAATTTAAACAAATTTGACTTAGCCGATGTCATTCCTATATCATTTGTTTGAGACCAGGCGGTTTCTATGAAATGACCTCTGGTTTTGAATGTTAAGATTTTGAGTGTCTGCATGATAGGCTTTTGGATGTTTTAAAAATAACACAAAGATTCAGTTACCTTGAAATAGTACTACAATTAATCAGAAGGAACATAGGGCTTGTTGCAAGGAACAGTGGTTTCATTTGTGCTTTTTTTTTGGTACCGGGGATTGAACTCCAGTCATTGCGCTTGCAAGGGAGGCCACCGAACCGCTGAGCTAAATCTGCGACCCAACAGTGATGTATTTTTTTTTTTTTTTTTTTTTTTTCAAGAGGGTACCTTTTTCTAGCTAATTTTGTTGTAGACTTTTGTTTTCTAGGGATTGTGTTATTTGGTATGTTTATGAAGAGGATTCAGGCTTGATTTATGTGACATTTTAAATTCTTTAAACACTAATGTTCTGGAAAAACATTTGTAGAAGTTAAAAGGTGTGGTAATGTGACAGAAGGCTTTTCCAAATGGTCTTCAAAATCTCACTTTTCCCTTATTTTGAAATGTTTTATTTGCAGCATTGGGGATCAAATCTAGGGCCCTGCACATGCCAGGCAAGTACTCACTGAACTATATCCTTGGTCATGTTGCTTACATTAAAAAAATTGAAATATTTGATGAAAACTATCATATCTACTGGGAAGCTGTCTGTCTCTCTACTATTATTCACTCTCCTGCTTTCCTCTCTTTCTTTTCTTCTTTCCTTTCCCCTTCCCCTTCCCTTCTTTCCTTTTTGTTTCTGTTTTTGCCTTTGCTTTTGAGACAGTTTTCCTGTGTACTATAGTTTAAGCTGGCTTTGAATTCACTGCCTGCAGCCCAGGCTGACCTTAAACTTAGATCCTCTGGCTCCAGACTCCTGGCTTTGTGGTTCTCATGAGCAAACCTTGGGCCTCATAGGTGCTAGGCCAGTGCTCAAACCAATGAGTTATAACATTAACCACTGCTGCTTTTTTGGAGGGAGTACTGGGGATCAAACTCAGGTCCTTGCACTTGCGAGGTAGGTGGTGGAACCACTGAGCTAAATCCTCAGCACTAACACTACTGTTTTTAGAAATTACTCCTGTGTGTTCTATAGTTAACCATTCAGTAGTAAATAGTGAAGTCTGTTGAGTGTATAGGCTCTTGAATTGTATTATTGTATGACTTCACATAAATATTTTTCAGAACCTTTAAACGTAAAATAGCCTGATGAGCAAGAAACTCAAAAAGTAACATTTATCTAATTTTTATCTACTATTGTTACTTGCCTAATAGTTGCTTGTATTTTGAGTAAAAATGGCATATTCTGCTGTGGAAACTGAATGTTAAATGGTTTTGTTAAAAACCATGTAATTTTAGGGCTGGGGATTTAGCTCAGTGATTCTGCTGCCTGTCTTGGTAACATAAGGACCCAAATTCAATCCCTGGTACCAAAAAAAAAAAGAAAAAAGAAAACAACAACAACAACAACAACAAAAACCCATGTAATTTTGAATGCCATCTGGTTGGTATGTATAGTATGTATGTATGTATGGTGGTGCTGGGGATTGAACCCAGGGCCTTGCACATGCAAGGCAAGTGCTGTGCCACTCAGCTAGATCCGTAGCTGTTTTTGTCTAGTTTTCAGTGTGTGGAGATATGCTTTGCAGTGAAAAGATGTTTTTGGTTGAAAATATTTCAACATTGTTTTCATATTGTTTCCCCCTACACATGTCCACGTCTGCCAAGTGGGAAATTTCAAATGTCTAAAAAACCCACAGTGGAATGGCTCTGAAAAATCTGAAATTTAGTGAATTTTTAGATTTGATTACTTATGATTTCATTTTGAGTAATGAAAAGAACTCTAACATATTTAAGGATTATTATTTTATTTTCTATTTATTTATTTATTTGGTACAGGGGATTGAACTCAGGTCCTTGTGCTTGCAAGGCAGGCCACCGAACTGCTGAGCTAAATCCCTAGCCCAAGGATTATTATTTTATAAGAAATTGTTCCATTTGGGAAAAATTCAAATAGGACACATTTTAATTTTTGTCCGATATACTCTGTGTTAGATTTTTAGTCCAGCATTAAACTGTAGGGGTATATGTATATAACTTTTTGTGTTTGAAATAGACATTGAGAATGTTGACAAACAATATGAACATTTATTCATTTATATATTTTGGAGACAGGGTGTCACTATGTAGTTTAGCTTAGCCTTGAACTCATTGTGCTCATCCCGCCTCAGCTGATCCTCCCGCCTCAGTCTTGATTGCTACGATTACAGGTGTGTGCTACCATGCCCCTCTTGATTGTTGTTATTGTTGTTTTTGGGAACTGGGGATCCGAACTCAGGTCCTTGAGCTTGCAAGGCAGGCAGTGGAACCACTGAGCTAAATCCCCAGCCCTGTTTTGTTTTTGTTTTTGTTTTTGTTTTAGACAAGGTCTCAGTATGTAGTGAAGGCTGGTGTGGAACTCTTATGCAGCCCAGGCTGGCCTCAAACTCATGACTATCCCAACTGCCTCAGCCTTCTGAATGCTGGGATCTATAGGCATGTACCTCCATACCTGGCTAATACAAAGATTTCCTCTTTCTTTTGGTACTGGGGATCAAACTTGGGACCTTGTGCTTATGAGGCAGTTGGTGGAACCACTGAGCTAAATCCCTGGCTCTGAACATTTTCTTGTTTTTTTTTTTTTTTTTTTTTTTTTTTTTTTTTTTTGCACTGGGGATCGAACTCAGATCTTTGTGCTTGCAAGGCAGGTGGCAGAACCACTGAGCTAAATCCCTGGCCCAAACATTTTCTAATTATACCTTACATTGATTGACTGATTTATAGCAAAATTTTTTTTGGGGGGGATACTGGGGAATCGAACTTGGGTCCTTGTGTTTGCGAAGCAGGCAGCAGGACCACTGAGCTAAATCCCTAGCCCAGCAGAACATTTTTTCTTTTTTAAGAGTAGGAAAAATTTATTGAGAGAAAGAAAGCTTCTGTTTAAGAGAGACAGAGGGGAACCTGAAAGTGGGGTGCCTCACAGCAAAACTTATTATTATTATTATTTTTTTGGTACCGGGGATCAAACTCAGGCCCTTGAGCTTGTGAGGCAGGCAGGAGAACCACTGAGCCAAATCCCTAGTCCCTCAAAACATTTTTTGAGGCAGGAGGATTGCCATGAGTTTGAGGCCAGTCTGGGCTGCATGTCAAGGCCAGCTTGAACTACAGAATGAAACTCTGTCTCAAAAAACAAACAAAAAACCATTTTTTGTACATTTTAGATACACATAATGATAACAGTCATCATAGGGAATTTGTATCTGTACATGATTCCTCCCACCTCTTTTTTCCCTTTCCCTCTCTCGCCTCCCTATGTACAAAAGCTTTATTTCTATTTTTTCCTTCCATTTTCGCCTTTTGTTTTTCTTGTCCCTTCCTCCTCCCCCTTGTTTCCGTTCCAATTTGAACGTTTTCTTCCCATTTCCCAGTATCTACTATATATTTTAGCACTTATTTCCACTTTCAGTTTCTCACACCAGAGGAACAGCTTTGCATTGATTTTGATTGTTAAATTTATATCATATTTGCAGATATTACAATGCACCATTTTTTTCTGTATGTATAGTCCTGGAGATTGAATCTAGAGCCCTACAGCTGAGCTATGTTCCCAACCCTTTTTTGTTTTTATTTTGAAACAGTCTTACTAAGTTACCCACATTGGCTTCAAACTTGCCATCCTTGTGTCTCAGCCTCCCAAGTACCTGGGATCATAGGCATGTGCCACTGTGACTAGTTTATGTTTTTTTTTTTTTGGTACCAGGGATCGAACTTGGGTCCTTGTGCTTGCAAGGCAGACAGTGGAGCCACTAAGCTAAATCCCTTGGCCCAAGTTCATGTATTTTTAAAATACATAATTCATGTATAATTTTTTTTTTTTTTTTTGATACAGGGTCTCGCTATGTAGTTCAAGCTGGCCTTGAACTCACAGTATGACCCAGGCTGGCCTCCAACTAGCTGCAATTCTCCTGCCTCAGCTGGGATAACGGGGCAGTTTCTTTGATTCTTGTGTTGAGTTTTTCTGGTATCAGGGATCCAAAGTTTTTGTTCGTTTGTTTGTTTGTTTGTTTTTTGAGACAGAGTCTCACTAGTTAAAGACTGACCTGGAACTCACTATGTAGTCTGGGGTGGTCTCGAACTCTCAGGGATCCTCCTGCCTCAGCCTCCCAAGTCCTGGGATTACAGGCCTGCACCATCATGCTCGACTTCAAAGTTTCATTGATTCTTAAAATTTTTTTGTTTTTGTACCCGAGATTGAACTGGGGACCTTGTGTTTAGCAGGCAGGCAATGTGGAGCCACTGAGCTAAATCCCCGGCCCTCTTAAAATTGTTTGACTCAGTAAGTTTGTTTACATTCATTGTCACTTTCTTTTGATTTAAACCTGAGACACACATACTCCTACTGATAGGGAAAACTTTAATAAGGGAAAATTTAGGAAATGTCACAGTATAAGATAATTTATGCCCCTCACCCTGCTTAGTTCAGAATCAACCAGTACCCGAGGCACCTAGCCTCCCCACAAAAGTTTGTAAGTGAAAAGAACCATTGTTAGCTTTGTTAATCAAACAAGCTCCCTTTCCCCTGGCTAGAGTAGGCAATTGAATGAATCTAAAAGGTAACTTCCCTGACAAAGAACTGCATCCGGGTTGAAATTCCGCTGCCTTGCTATCATGTTTTGGGTATCTGTGAAAATGCTATGTAACCAACTGAGTAAGATCAAAGCTGTAAAACCCTATAAAAGTAAGAGTTGTAGCCCAGTGGAGGAGTCATTCAGGGCACTGCCATTAAGTGTGATCGATCCCCATCGATGGAGTAAACTTTTTTATTTTACTTCCATTCTGCTGCCTCTCTGTGTGTCACTTGCCATCTCCTTCCGTAACACTACTTTCTTTTTTCTGGTACCAGGGATTGAACTCAGGACTTTTCCCATTGCCAGGCAGGCGTGCTGCCACCGAGCTACTTACTCAGCCTGATATATGTCTTTTTTTTAATCTAAGAAACTACATTTGTGGTGTGTGATGGTGCACAGCTGTCATTCCCAGCATTTAGGAGGCCAAGGCAGTTGGGATCACTGAGAGTTTGAGGTCCTCTGGGGCACATAATGAGTTCAGGACCACCCTGGACTGCGTAGGGAGACTCTCTCAAACAAACAAAAGAAAAAGAAACTGCGTTTAGCATATACCATCTATGACTTTTATAAACCAGTAAGTTGGTTAAGAGGGCTGGGGATGTGACTTAGAAGTAGAGCACTTGCCTAGCATGTGTGAGGTCCTGGGTTCAATCCCCAGCACTGGGGGGAAAAAGGTAGCAGACATTTTTTGTTTCAACCACTTTTATTTTTTGTACTGAGAATAGAACCCAGAGCCTTTGCACTGTTGTGTCCTTAGCCCCCAACCATTAATTTTCTTTTTTCTTTTTTTGTTACTGGGGATCAAACTCAGTACCTTGAGCTTGCAAGGCAGGCGCTGGAACCACTGAGCTAAATCCCTGGCCTATAACCATTAATTTTTTTAAAACTATGCTGTTGTTTGTAAAAGTTCTTTTTCCATTAAAGATTACTTAAAAGTCATCTTGGATTAAAATAAGAATTTATTTATTACATCAAAAATGTTAAATCTGGGTTTGGTGGCACATGCCTCTAATTTCAGCAGTCTGGGAGGCTGCGCAGGAGGATTGGAAGTTCCAGCTCAGCCAGGGCGATTTAGTACCTGTTTGAAAATTTTTGGAAAAAAAAAGGGTTGGGAGGCTGGGATTATAGCTCAGTGGCACCTCACCTCACCTGCCTGGGAAGCAAAAGGTTCTGAGTTTGATCCTCAGTACCAAAAAGAAAGAAAGAAAGTAAAAGGGCTGGGGATGTAGCTCAATATGAAGAGCCTGGGTGCAATCCCCTGTACTGTCAAAAAAGCAAAAAAAAAGGGAGGGTTTTTTTTTGGCTCAGTGGTTCCGCCACTTGCCTGGCAAGCCCAAGGGCCCAACTTCCAAAAAAAAAAAAAAGACCATTAGTACCATTTAGATAAGAAATTAGAAAACTACTAACCTGGACAAGAAAATATTATATGTTTTACTAACCTTATAGGAATCTAGTATTGCCTTCAACTGTGGTGTAGCAGATGATCCAACTTGGTAGTATAGGTAGTACTTACAATTTCATTACCCATACAAATAATATATTTTCATGTTTCACATTATTGTTGTAGCGGTGAGACCTCCTGCTGGTGCCTTTATTTAGTGCACAAGAAAGGAAGCATATATATTACTGTACCAGCAGTTTGTGTTTTAGAAGTATTTAAAAGAAATCTATTTTGGAGAATTTGGAAAATACACAGAAGTAGACGAAATAGTAAATGAATCTCAAGTACCTTTCATTCAGCCCCAACAACTGTTGAGTGAATGGTTGTTGATAAAAAGTAAAGCAAAGGCGGGGCACCGCTCTGGAGGTGGAGGTAAAAGGGTCTTTGAGAAGATGGGTTTGATAACACCAGTCACTAGTTTCCCAGTCTTAGTTGAAATTTTTATCTTACTTCCTCAGCCTCCCATAATGCTGGGATTACAGACATGTGCCGAAGCAGAGTTTATTGGCGACTCTTGGCTGTGCTACACACCAGTGTGATCGTTGACAGATGCTAATTATCGGTTCCTGGGATGGTTCTGCATTTTTTTCTACTGTAGGCTCTCGACCTCCTTCCCTCTCACCCTTCCTTTCTTCTGTAAAGACTCATTTGAAATAACAGATTTATTTTGCCAATTTTTCCTATGGGTTTTATTGCAGTGTTTATTTTGATACTCAGATCATCCTGGGAGTTGACCAGTGGAAGCTGCTTTATCCTAAGGAGCTGGACGTGGGTGGGAAGAAGGAAAGAGAGAGAAGCTCACTAACTGGATTCCATGTCTCTGTCATTGTTTAGATATTTATTTGTGATGCAACAAAGTACTTTCTCTGTCCCAGTTCATTTCTCCAGAAGGCCCTATGCTGTTTAGAGGATAACTTTTTTTTTTTTAATGGTCCTGGGGATCAAACTCAGGACCTCGTGCTTGCAAGACAGGCATGGTGTTGCTGAGCTAAATCCCTGGCCCTGCTGTAGCTATTTAGAAACTAAGATCTGGATGCTCCTTTTGATTATTGCTGCAGAGCTGAGAGTTGTATGTATTTATGTACATGTACACACACACACACACACACACACACACAGGAACATACCTGTCATATAGTTTAAAACTGTGGGTTTAATCTGTGTTCCAACACAGCTTTTTCTGATCCTCTCATTTTCATGATTGTAAATCTCTTCTCAGACTGTAATAAACCAGACTCCCATGACACATGTGAATGGTAATCAGTCTTCTTAGTATGTATGTATGTATGTTTTTTGAGACAGGGTCTCACTCTGTAGTTCAGGGGGCCTTGAACATGCAGTGATCCTCCTTGTCTAGTTTTTCTTCCCATTTGAACATTTTCTTCCTGTTTCACAATATCTGTTACACATTTTGGGCCTTATCCTCATACCAGAGAAACCGTGTTATATTTGAACATATGTATCTGATTTATTTCCCTTAAGAGTATGGTCTCAAGGTGCATCCATTTACCTAGATTTGGCTCATTTATCCTTCATGTCAGAGTAGTACTCCATTGTATTAAAAAAATCTTTTTCTTTTCATCGATAGATGGGCATTTGTGCTATTTTCAAGATTTAGCTGTTACAAACTGTGCTGTTATAAAAAATACATTTAATTTCTGTCATAAGTCTGGGTCAGGCTATAAGATTTCTAAAGTATTTTTAATTTGAGAAACCTTATTGTAACTCATTCTTTGCATAGAGCATGTTCTATGAAAATTTTGCCTCGCAAGCAGATGGTCCCAAGTTCAATTCCTGGTATACACACACACAAAAAAAGAAAGAAAGAAAATTTCAAAATGTATAATATTAGGTTGGGCATGGTGGTCCATACCTGTAATACAGCACTTGGGACATTGAATGTGTTCCAGAGTTTCTTGTCAGTCCACCTCTTTTTGGTGATCCTGGGGATTGAACCCAGAGACTTTGGACTGAGCCACCTTTTTTTTTTTTTTTTTTTTTGGTACCGGGGATTGAACTTGGGTCCTTGTGCTTGCAAGGCAGGCCATTGAACCACTGAGCTAATCCCCGGCCCGAGCTACCTTTCTTACTTTGTTTTTTGTTTTTTGTTTTTTTTAATAGTGTCTTGCTCAGTTGTCCAGGCTAGGCTTGAACTAACCTCCTGTCTCAGCCTCCCTGAGTGCTAGTGTTATAGGTGTGCGTCACTATACCCAGTGACTGCCATTAGTTTAAGAAATGGTTAACGTGCATCCTTGGCATTGTATTTACAATTATTCTTGAGCTCTTCCCAGAAAAGTAAATTAAACATATTTATGGAATTTTCATCCATTATTGTAAATACAAATGTCCAAATATTAATGGTCATCATAATTTCTGTGTTCCTGCACTATTATTTTTAATTCTTGCAGTAGTATCTAAAGATCACAGGATTTTTTTTCTTACAAATGAACAGTTTTTTTTTAAAGTTTGTTGATCAGTTGAGGATTATCTTTTTGTTAAACTTTTTTTTTTTTTTTTTCCTGAGATAGGGTCTCACTATATAGTTGAGACTGCCCTGGACCTCACTGTGTAGCCCAGGCTGGTCTCAAACTCACAGTGATCCTCCTGCCTCAGCCTCCCAAGTGCTGCGATTACAGGCTTGTGCCACCATGCCTGGCCTCATGTATAGAAATCTGAGCACTCCCTATGAATTCAAAGTCAGATTAATGGATCTAGTTTTTTTTTCCTTTAAATGATGTCAAAGTTTATTTGAAAAGTGAAGGGTAAAGGAGTAAGGGAAGAACTAGCTTTGTGGAGTGAACTTGGGCTGAACAGAGAGGAATGGATAAAAGCAAAGATAAAAGCACACTGTCTAGATGCAGAGTGGTCTGCTGTGAAGAGACTCGATAGCAGTGTTAGCTCTAGGTTTGTTGGTCAGGTTTGTTTGATGATTCCCAGTCATCAAGTTTTCTTAATTCCTTTTTTTTTTTTTTTTTTTTTTAAAGACAGGATCTCACTATGTAGTTGAGACTGACCTGGATCTCACTATGTAGCCCAGGCTAATCTCGAATTCACAGCAACCCTCCTGCCTCAGCCTCCCAAGTGCTTACATTACAGGTTTTAATTAAAAAGGAATTCCAAGCATGGTGGTGCACGCCTGTAATCCCAGCAGAGCTCCAGTGGGTTTTTGTTACTAATTAAGTCATAATTCAGGATCCCAGGGTAGGACTCACCATGTACCCAGGTCTTCCTTTACTACCCTTGGAGGAAGACAGAGGAGTGGAGTGGTGACAGTTTAGATCTTCCTGGGAAGGTCTTCTGCCCAGAGGCTGTTCCAGCCTTAGACTCAGGGTACAGGCAGAAAGATTTATATACCACTCCCACAAGAAGAGAGCTAGCACCCTCTTTCAAATCCCCCCACCCTCTCTTTTTTTGTTTTTAAAGGAGGACAGGTTTATTTGGCTCACATTTTCTAGTAGGTTCAATACAAAGTCAGTTTCCTCTAGGACAGATGCAACACAGTAGAGGGTCATGGTGAAAGAAAGCTGTTCAACCAACCCATGGCAACCAGGAACTAAGCTTTCTTTTCTTTTTTTAATCTCTTTCAATATTGGGGACTGGACCTAGAGTCCTGGGCCAGCTGAGTACAAACTTCTACCACTGAACTACATCCTCATTTTTAAAAAATTTTGAGACATGGTCTTGCTAAATTGCCCAGATTAGCCTCAAACTTGGAATCCCTCTGCCTCAGCCCCCAAGAATGCTAGGATTATAGGCGGGTGCCATCATACCTATTTTCTTTTCCATTTTTGGTTTTTTGAGACAGGGTCTTACTATGTACTTCAGGCTGGCCTGAAAGTCAAAGTGATCCTCTTGCCTTAGCCTCCAAAGTGCTGGGGTTACAGGCATGTGCCACCATGCCTGGCTTCTACCTGTGTTCTTATACTCTGGAAAAAACTTGGTATTGTTAAATTTTTAGTGCCTTGTTTTGTATGGTATTTTTTTTGTATTTTGTTTTTTGTTTTTTTTGTTTTGTTTTGTTTTGTTTTTTTGAGACAGGGTCTCACTATGTAGTTGAGACTGACCTGGAACTCACTTTGTAGCCCAGGCTGGTCTTGAACTCACAGCGATCCTCCTGATCCTCCTGCCTCAGCCTCCCAAGTGTCGGGGTTACAGGTGTGCGCCATCACGCCCGGCTGTTGTTTTTGTTTTTGGTACCAGGGATCTAACTCAAGACCTTGTGCTTGCCAGGCAGGTAGGTCTATATGGTATCTTTTTTAAAAGTCTGGATTTTTCAAAAATTTGAGTGAATTGAGCAGTTTCTTTGAGCGCCTCCCCACCCTACCCAGGACCTTCACACTGACTTATGTTCCTGTCCCCCAACTCCCACTTTGAGACAGGGTCTTGCTGTATAGCTTCAGCTGGTTTTCTTTTTGGTACCAGAGATCTAACTCTCCAGTCCTTGTGCTTGCAAGGCAGGTGGCGGAACCACTGAGAGCTAAATCGCCGGCCCTAGCCCCAGCTGGTCTTGGACTTGCTATGTAGCCCAGGGTGGCCTCAAACTTGGGGCAGTCCTCCTGCCTCAGCCTCCTGAGTGCTGCAGTTACAGGCATGTAGCACCATACCTGGCGACTACATATGTTTTTCTTTTGGGAGCGGGCAGGATCTCACTATACAATTCAAGCTGCCTTGAGCTCACTATGTAGCCCTGGCTGGCCTCAAACTGATGGTGATTCTCCTGCTTCAGCCTCCCAAGTGTTGGGATTATAGGCCTGCATCACCATGCCCAGGCTATTTTCTTATACTCTGGAAAAAACCTAGGCGTTGTTAAAATTTTAGGTCTTTGTCTTGTATGGTACCATGTTTTCAAACCTAGATTTTTCAGAAATTCCAATGAATTCGAGTAGCTTCTTTTAAGAGCCCCCACCACTCCTAGGGCCTTCACACTGACTTATGTCCCCAGCACCCTCCCTTCTTTGTAGCTGTTTTGAGACAGGTTATTGCTGCCTGGTCCAAGTTGGTCTTGAAATCACTATGTGTCCCAGGCTTGCAGCAATCCTCCTGCCTCATCCTCCCCAGTACTGGAACTACAGGCGTGCATCTCCATGCCCTGCTCCGTAGGAGTGTTTCAACTGAGTGTCCTAATGGTGTATTTTGTCTGTCTTCTGTTCAGATATCTATCTCCCTTAATGTGTAACAACTCTTTGTAAATTAGGAAATGATTTATTTCTCAGATGTTGCAAGTATTTTTCTGTTTTCTAGTTTGATATTTTGTCATGTAGGCATTTTAAAGATTGGGTTGGAGATTTAGCTCGGTGGCAGAGTAGCTATGTTATTTGCAAACAAAGTAAATTTCAAACCCAAACTAAGACAAAGAAGGTGACTACATCCTTGTAAAGAGAACAATCCAAGAGGAAGAGATGGTAATTACAAATATATGCACCAAATTACTAGTGCTCCCAACAATACAAAAACAGATATTAAGGGACATGAAAAGCCCAATAAGTACTTATATATACAGTTGTCATGGGGAACCTTAATACCCCACTGTCACAAATAAACAGATCGTCTAGACAAAAAATCAACGAGATACTAGAACTGAACCAAACTTTTGAACAAATGGACTTAATAGACACCTGCAGAGTGTCCCACCCCACAAAATCAGAATATAAATTCTTTTCATTTGCACACGGGTCATTCTCCAAAAAGTGGATGCATATTGAGGCCATACTCTTAAGTGAAATTAATAGGACACACGTGTAAATACCGAATAGTTGCTCTGGTGTAAAAATATAAAAGTATAAATAAGGATCAAAATGTATAATTGATATTGTACAATAATGAAAAGTTCTAAAGGAGTGGGGAAGTGGGAGGGGTAGTGGAAAGGTAAGAAGGGAAAAGAAAAAACATGAGAAAAGGAAAACATGGAAACAAAGATACATAGCATGGCTCCAATAATCATATTTCAGGCCATTGCATACCTTGTGAAACTATGCTCAGTATGTACTATGCATCGGTGAGATAATCCCAGGGCTGAGAATACTCAAAGCTGATGTTCTTTGAAGATCTCTGACCAGAAACTCTGCCTCTAACCGAATGACCTTATCTGAGCCTGTAACCCACTCCCCCTTTCCTGCTACCCTCCAGGCATAACCTTGCCCTCTTCTGCAGTCTCTTAGCCTCTGGATAGTCTTGTGCTGTGAGGGACTTCCCCTACATGCCCACCTGGCCGTGCACCATCCGAATAAATTGGTGTTTGAAAGCAAAAAAAAAAAAAAAAAAAAAAAAACCACAAGGCCCCCCGGGGAGTGTAGCGAA
>NW_022900935.1:1437700-1439267 GCF_012274545.1 Fukomys damarensis
TCCTGTCCTGTCCCCCACTTCCTTCCTTTCTGTCCTGGGGATGGAACTCAGGTGCCACTGAATTAAACCCTTGGCCCAAGCTTAATTATATTTTCTGGTGTTGTCTTTGGCTGATTTTTTTCTTTCTCTTTTTGAGGTCGCAGGGATTGCCTTTGCAAGGCAGTCAGTGGAACCATTGAGCTAAATCTGCAGCCCCTGATATTTTTTCTTGATGGGGAATTGGTTCGCTGTCATGTGGGGTTCGCCCCCCCACCCCCAGAGCATTGAACTCAGGTCCTTAGTGCTTGTTCAGGTCCTTGTACTTGTAAGGCAGGCGGTGGCACCACTGAGCTAAAATCCCCGGCCCGCTGCTTCCTTTTTTAAGGTAGAAAAATCTGTGAATTTGGTTTGGTGATATGGTATGAATGTGGAGTTGTCTGTAATTAAGAGATGCATTAAATAAAAATTATTTGAATTAATTATTATTATTTTTTGTACTGGGAATCCAACTCAGGACCTTGCACATTTGAGGCAGGCAGTGGGACCCCTGAGCTAAACCGCTGGCTCTGGTTTTGGTTGTTTTGAGACAGGATCTCCTGTGTAGTTCAGGCTGGCCTTGAACTCATAGTGATCCTCCTTTCTCAGCCTTCTGCATTTTAATAGTTTTAAAGTGTACAATTCAGTGGCATTAAGTGCAATCACAGTATTGTATACTGTATCAGTAATTCCACAACTTTCTCATCATCCCATGCAGAAACTACCCGTGGGGTAATAACTCATCCCATCTTCCCCCACCTCCTGGTTACCTCTCCTCTACTTTCTGTCTATGTGAAGGTCTGTTCTAGATAATCCATGTAAGCAGCATCATGTACCATTTGTTCTTTTGTCGGGCTGTTTCTCTTAGCATAATGTTTTCCCATCCAGCCATGTTGCAGCATTGTATCCGAACGTGATTTTATGATGTGATGTTCTGTTATACGTATTCACTACATTTTATCCATTCGTGCACTCCTGTACTCTTAAGTTATTCCTACCTTTTGGCTATTCTTAGTAATGGCTGCAGCAAGTGTTGGTGGACGCATATCTGTTTGAGTCCCAGTGGAAGTGTTGGGTCATACGATTCTGGGCTTGATTTTTTGAGAGAATGCAGAACTTTTCCATACTGGCTGTGCCAGTTTACATTTGTATTGACTGCGCACAAGAATTTAGATCTCACCATGTTTTTTTGTGACTACTTAGTTTTGTTGTCACTATTTTGTTCCTAGGTTTTAGTTTTTATTTTTTTTGGTGATACTGGGAATTGAACTCTGTGCCTTGAGCAGGTTAGGCGAAAAGCTCTTGCTGGGGATTTAGCTCAGCGATGCCACTGCCTGCCTTGCAATTGCAGGGTCCCGAGTTTGACCATTGGTACCAAAACCTCCATAAAAAACAAAGAAGCTCTATCACTGAGCTGTATCACCACCATCCCCCTTTAAAAAAAATACTAGCCATTCCAGTGTGTATATGTGAAGTGCCATCTTATTGTGGTTTTGACTTGCATTTCTCTATTGAGTAAATATTTTGAGCTTTTTTTTTTTTTTTTTTTTTT
>NW_022900935.1:1439312-1445098 GCF_012274545.1 Fukomys damarensis
TTGAGACAGGGTCTCACTATGTAGTTGAGACTGACCTGGAACTCACTATGTAGCCCAGGCTGGTCTCAAACTCACAGCGATCCTCCTCCCTCAGCCTCCCGAGTGCTAGGATTACTGGAGTGCACCACCACACCTGGCTTGAGCATATTTTCATATGCTTTTCTGTCATTGGTATATTTTTGCCCATTATATATTTTGCCCACTAAAAAAAGTGAGTTATGCCAAGTGTGGTGGCCCATGTCAGGCTGAGACAGGAGGATTGCAAGCTCCAGCCTCGTTACCTTAGGGATTTAGTAAGACCCTTTCTCAAAAATAGAAAAAAATAAAAAGAGATTGGGATGTAGCTCAATATGAGGCAGCCCTACTCCAGTGTGTATGATTTTGGGTTTCATGATGAATGTCCTTTGTCAAACACATTTGAATGTATTTCTGTATTTGTATGGAAAGAACTATTTCAATATTCATTAGATTTTTTTTCCCCACAAATTATAGAGACTCTTTGGTCAATTAATTTATATCAGATAGTTTTGTTACTTCTAGTTCTCTGATAAAGCTGGATTTTGGTGCTGTTTCCTTTGTAAGAGGTGATAAATCATACTACGAAACAACGTAGAAATGCACTGCTTTCTGATAATGTCAGCTTCTTCAAGAGAAGTGTAAAATTATGATTGTGAATTGTCAGCAAATAAAAAGAACTATATTTAAAAGTGCCTCTAGCCGGGTGTGGTGGTATATGCCTGTAATCCCAGGATTTGGAGACTGTGAGGCAGGAGGATTGCTGTGAGTTCGAGGCCAGTCTAGGCTACATAGTTTTAAGGCCAGCCTGAACTACAGGTAGGATCCTGTCTCAAAAATAAAGTGCATCTGCCTGGCTTTCTAACACACGATTACAAGTACATACAATATAACTGTTAACTTTTAATGACATCTATAGAATTTTCATGAATAAATTTTTTTGGTGTCAGGACTTGAACTCAGGACCTCACACTTGCCAGGCAGGTACTGTGCCACTGAGGCATGTCCCCAGACCAAATAAACAAATAACTAAGTAAGTGTGTTTTATACCAGGGATTGAATTCAGGATGTTGAGCTCATCAGGCAGGCACTGTGCTGCTGAGCTAAATCCCCAGCCCATAAATAATTTTTGATGATTACACATTTTATTTCTCACAAATGCTTCATAATATACAAGATGTCCTAAAATTTTTCACTACACATGTAGTACACATTTTTTGGAATAAAAATTAGAATATAATGGGTAAGAATTTTCTTAGATCACCAGGTGTGGTGGCACACGCCTGTAATCCCAGCACTCGGGGAGGCTGAGGCAGGAGGATCGCTGTGAGTTGGAGACCAGCCTGGGCTACATAGTGAGTTCCAGGTTAGTCTCAACCACATAGTGAGACCCTGTCTCAACCCCCGCACAAAAGAATTTTCTTAGATTGATTTAGAAGAAAGACAATTTCAGTTATACCTGAATTACAAATTTTAACACCTTGGAAAAAGAAAAATTATGCTAAGAAAACTTAGGATATAGCTCAGTGGTAGCGTACTTAGCTGGTAGGCAAGGCCTAAATAGAAGCTTTTCAGGATTTTATTTTTGTGGTGCTGGTGTTTGAACCCAGGACCTCAAGCTTGCTGGCAGGTACTCTCTACCATTGAGCTAGACCTGCAGCCCAAGATTTTAAGATTATTTTAGGTTTTGTAACCTCTTTTAGAATGTAAAAATCCCTAAAGACCTCTGAGAGAGTCATTTTAGGTAAATGTTCTGGAAAGGTTAAGGATTGTTTAGTAAATACTACATTTAAACTTTCTCATCGGAACAACAAAGTTACAGCTCTTTTTTTTTTTTTTCTGTACTGGGGATCGAACTCCGGTCCTTGCAAGGCAGGCGGCGGAACCACTTAGCTAAATTGCCAGCCCAGTAAATACTACATTTAAGAAATGAGAGCAGGTTTTTTTTTTTTTTTTTTCTGTTTTTTGGTACTAGGGATCGAACTTGGGTCCTTGAGCTTGCGAGGCAGGAGGTGGAACAACTGAGCTAAATCCCCGGCCCCTGAGAGCAGTATTAATAACATATATTTATTGCAGAGAGAAAAGTATAAGTGTAAATGAGAGCTTTTTAAAAGCCACTTTGCAGCCTTTCCTTTATATGTGTAATGTGTCTTGAATAAAAATATTTTGTTGTTGTTTTTGTCCTTTGAGATAGGGTCTTGCTGTGTAGTTCAGGCTGGCCTTGGACTCACTGTGTAACCCAGGCTGACCTTGAACTTGTGATCCCTCTGCTTTAGACTCCCCGGGGCTGGATTAAAGGCATGCACCACCATGCCAGGGTATTGTTTAAAAATATTTTAACTCATTCTGGAAAATTACTGATATGGAATAATAATGTTAACTTTGTTTTATTTCCAGATATGGCCGTGTGGAAAGTGTTAAAATTCTCCCCAAGAGGGGATCTGAAGGAGGAGTGGCTGCCTTTGTGGATTTTGTGGACATCAAAAGTGCACAGAAAGCTCACAACTCCGTTAACAAAATGGGAGATAGAGACCTACGCACGGATTATAATGAACCAGGCACCATTCCGAGTGCTGCTCGGGGATTGGATGATACAGTTTCCATAGCATCTCGTAGTAGAGAGGTTTCTGGGTTCAGAGGAGGTGGTGGCGGGCCTGCTTATGGCCCCCCACCATCACTTCATGCACGAGAAGGACGTTATGAGCGGAGACTTGATGGGTAAGTTCCAAGGTTTCTGTAGGCAGGTATTTTGTATTTGATGTGGTGAGAAACAGAAACTCATATTTAGGGGCCCCAGATGGATTTAAAGTTTTGGGCATTCTCAATGTTTCCTATTTTGGGTTGGAAACGGAAGTGATTTCTGTCCCAGTGGCTGGTGTCTTACGGAATCATAGAGGATATTTCCTGCAGTGGATTGGATATCTGCTCCTGAGTTATAATGTGGTGGAAGAGTTCCTGTGGCAGCATCATTTTTGGAGTTACCTGTCTTCTAGAATTCATTATTCCTACTTTTGGATAATACTCAGAGCCCTCTTTGGATATATCCCTTCTACTCCGTGGAGCTATTTCACTACAGGTTTTGTGGTCATGCTATTTGGAATATTTCTGGAATACTAAGAGCCTACAGATTGTTTTCAAAGTTATTTGCTTCTCGGTGTTCACTGCATAAAGCGTACAAACAAATTGGATTGTCACGAAAAATGTAGCAGATCCTAAAGATTCAACCACTTGGATTCTACAAACAATACTTTAACGTGGAATTGTATACCTGGATGAAGAAGAGGGAAGGCAATGCTTGAGTTTCCCATTTTGGATCTACACAGTTTCGATGTTGGAATTACACCCTTGAGGGAATGGGGAGTTGAGATGATGGAACATTCATAAATTCTGGAATATAGCCATGCTTTTAAATTGCTGGAATATATGGGGTGTCATGCTTTCAAGATTCCATTAGCCCAGAGGAAGAGGATTACTATTTCATTTCTTAAGCAAGTTGCTGTCTAACTAAAGGTACTTTAACTTTGAACTCACGGTGATGATTGGTTGTGGATACAACGATCAAAACTGACTGGCTGGATGGCTACAAAAGTGAACAGTTGGCAAGCTGTCATGTCTTCCTCGTTTGTTGGAATTGTAGAGATCTGTCCTCTTCTGCCAGCTGTCTGATTCACACTTAGGGCTGGAGATTTTTTGAATGTGGATCAATTTATAAGTATCTGCTATCTCAAGAAAGAAGTCTGGGGGTTTGAGAGTTACAGTTTGTCTGGGACTACTTGCTTCCGGTGGAATTATTTTGTCTGGTCACTATGATTTTTTTTCCTTTGTGGTCATCTAAATATCATTTGACACCCTTGCCCATTAAGAAGGTGGATTACCCCCATAAGAGGGGCCAAAATTGGGGAAGTTATGTTCACAATTCTCTCCCTAGATTTAATTGGGATTATAGGTCGTGTTTCCACAGTGGAAAAGGTTGGTATGTCCTGACCTGTGTATATTAGCCCCTCTCCTAACCCAAGTCAAACTTTTTCTCTCCCACTAACTGTAGAAGTCTTTAGTACTAATAGATGAATCAAAGAATAGCCATTAGATTTCAGCTCTGCCAGCTCTTACGCTTGCCTTCTGTTTCTTCCTAATGGATAAGAATTTTGCATATTTATAAAGTATCATCTATAGAAGTAAGTCTTCTAGAACTTTTTACCTGTTCTATTATATCAATAGTAATGACTTTCACTGACTAACATTTGCCAGAGTGCTAAATGAACTATTTGCAAAATTTTCTCTTAAGTCTCAAATTTCAGAAAGGAATATTGCAAATAAAAAAGGAGAAAGTCATTTAATAAATTGAAGAAGGAAAGATAGTATTGAATTTTTTGCCATGCCAGTTGCTTTTCACGTTAACAGCCACAAAATAGCCTAGGAAAATGGGGTTGCTACTAAATAAAATGGTGGGTGAAACGATTATTACTTGAAAGATGTGGTATATAGGAATGTATTAGGAAAATAATTGCCGCAAAATTTTGCCAGATACCCTTTGCTGGAGAGATCCTAATTTATCTTTCATAATTCTCAAATCCCTTTTGATGGAAGATAATTCCACAGATAAATCAAAGAGAAACTCATGTGAATTGGTCTTGCTGGGAACTCAGGAGCTGAGTTTCAGTTCCCTACAAAAGTAGAGAACTTATAATACAGGAACAAAATTTGTTTCTCATATTACCTCATACTTGAATTATCTAATTTTACATGTAGTACTTTTTTAATCTCCTGAGTAGACAAATATTCATATCCTACTAAACAATTTCTTAAGGATCCTGGGTATGTGGCTCAGTATTAGAGCATTTGCCTAACTTGTGCAAGGCCCTGGGTTCTATCCCTAGCCCTGCAAAAAACCAAACTCATCCCAATATAAAGTTAAGGCATTGCTAGTAGTGACCTTTGAGTATAGTATAGATCCTGATATTGCCTAATTTTCCTACAGGCATCTTGAATATAGCTAAAACTAAGAACATATTTCACTAAGTACATGTATTAACAAATTGACTCATGGAATAGACATTCTAAAAATTATGTGACGTTTGACATTACAAAGGATTGCATGTGGTAACCTAGTATTTTGATATCTTAAGTGTTTTAAGATTCTGTTTTTGTTATTAAATATATTTGTTTGAGCAATTTGTATAGTTTGGGAATTTTTATAATTACCAAAGCAGTCAAAAGTTAATGAGTGTGCCGGGCGTGGTGGCGCACACCTGTAATCCCAGATAGGCAGGAGGATCACAAGTTCAGGGCAAGCCTGTATAACTTCTTGAGATCCTGCCTCAAGATAAAAAAGGGCTGGGCATTGTAATTGTAGCTCAGCGCTAGAGCCCATGCTTAGCATGCATGAGACCCACCCTGGGTTTGATCCTCTGCACTGCCGAAAAATAGTCAATTATAAAAAGTAGCATTTACAGATTTGTATCTGGATTCCTTTGAAAGTCCTTCCTCCTGCAGAACATGCACTGCAGCAGGACTTTCATGTCTAAATGTAGTGTGAAAATATGGCCTAAAATAAATTTGCAAGTAAATAAAAGTTCAGTATATATTTCAACCAGATGAAAGTGTAAAAAACTTTCATATTAAAATGACAGTTTCAGGCTGGGCGTGGTGGCGCATGCCTGTAATCCCAGCACTCGGGAGGCTGAGGCAGGAGGATCACTGTGAGTTCGAGACCAGCCTGGGCTACATAGTAAGTTCCAGGTCAGTCTCAACTACATAGTGAGACCCTGCCT
>NW_022900935.1:1445363-1465496 GCF_012274545.1 Fukomys damarensis
AAAAAAAAAAAAAAAAAAAAAAAAAAAAGACAGTTTCATGTTAAGCTTGTGACTAATGCTGTTTAGAAAATGACCAGTTGAAAAAGATAATTCTGAAGTGAATGTTTGCATGACTTACTAAATTACGCTTGCTTCTTTCTGATTAAGTATTTCTCCCTCCTCCTAAATGCAGGGCTTCAGATAACAGGGAGCGTGCTTATGAACATAGTGCCTATGGACACCATGAACGGGGGACAGGAGCATTTGATCGGACAAGACATTACGATCAGGATTACTATAGAGATCCTCGAGAGCGGACATTACCACATGGGCTCTATTACACTTCTCCTCGGAGTCGAAGTCCAAACCGTTTTGATGCTCATGATCCCCGATACGAACCTAGGGCTCGGGAGCAATTTACACTGCCCAGTGTGGTACACAGGGATATCTACAGGGATGATATTACCCGAGAGGTACGAGGCAGAAGGCCAGAGCGGAATTACCAGCACAGCAGGAGTCGCTCGCCACACTCATCCCAGTCTAGAAATCAGTCCCCTCAGAGACTGGCTAGCCAAGCGACTAGACCCACCAGGTCCCCTAGTGGCAGCGGCTCTAGGAGTAGATCCTCCAGTAGTGATTCAATCAGCAGCAGCAGTAGTACCAGCAGTGACAGGTAGGTTAACAGCCTTTTGTTGTAACAGATGAGCTGTTACATCTCAATGATCATTGGTAACGGTTTTAGCATAATGATTTTTTGAAGAAAATAATCTTGGATTGTATATGTAATAAGTAAAGAAACTTTAATATGTGGCCATTGAATTAACCAGTGATGCAAAATGCTGTTTAATAGTCTAGAAACTCAATATTAAAATTAAATTGCCAGGGGCTGGGGATTTAGCTCAGTGGTGCTGCCGCCTGCCTTGCAAACGCAAGGTCCCGAGGTTAATCTCTGGTACCAAAAAAATTTTAAAAATTGACAGCTGGGTGTGGTGGCACATGCCTGTAATCCCAGCACTCAAGAGAGGCTGAGGCAGGAGGGTTGCCATGAGTTTGAGGCCAGTCTGGACTGCTTAGTGAGTTCAAGGCCAGTCTGAACTACAGTGAAACCCTGTCTTAAAAAACAAAAACAAAAAAAGCCAAAAAGGAAGGTAATTGGCGATTTAAGGTATATGAGATAAATCTTAAGACACTGAAAATGTATCTCTAAAGTTTTTAATTTTTTAGGTGAACAGTGCCAATTTATTTTTGTTACTTTGAACATTTGTAAGAGTTGTTTGGTTCAATTTCTATTGGTACATTGTTGACACATCTCTTGTCAATGTCTAAATCAGTTTGTAACCATTAACTAACATCAAGGTTATTAGCCAATCTAAAACTCAAGTAGAAAAGCTTTCTTTAGTTGCAGGTTGTGACTTCTTGTTCTCTAAGGCTGAAATAACTCATTTCCTTAGTTGAGAATTTTTTTTCCAAAGTGACATTCTAAAGATGAAAAATGATAAAATGAAAATAATCTTAACGAGATTTAGAAGTTAAACATGGATTTTGAAATAGATCTATGTAGATGGTGTAGATTACTTTTAGTAATTTTAGACAATTCACTTAAACTCTCTTGGGCCTCAGCTTTCTTATCTTTTATAAGAACCTTTATAGAGTTATTGTGTAGATTAAAATGAAAACTGCTTATAAAATTCTTACTTTGATACCTTCTTTATGTTAAATGACCCCCCTCTCCCATTGAGTACTGCCCTGTTTTGATTGCTTGCTAGCTATTACTACTTCACACGCTGATATCCTTTAGCCTCCTCCAGTTTCCTGTAATTGTTACTCAGTTAATCTCAGATGTCCTAGTTTTAAATTTAGATGATACACAATTTAAGCTTGCAAGACACAACTTCTTTTGACCTGATTAAAATCCCAGATTATTTTTCTTTCAGTATTGCCTGCTTGGATTTATGTAATTTAATGGCTATTTTTAGGCTTCCTAAATTTTATAATTCAGAATAATAAATGGAAACATTTGATTCTTTTTGAGGGGGATACTGGGGATTGAACTTGGGTCCTTGGGCTTGCAAGGCAGGCCACCGAACCACTGAGCTAGATACCCGGCCTGAAACATTTGATTCTTAAAATGAAACAAGTACTTTGTTTAGGGAGTTAGCAAAGTTCTTTTTCTTTTTCTTTTTCTTTTTCTTTTTCTTTTTCTTTTTCTTTTTCTTTTTCTTTTTCTTTTTCTTTTTCTTTTTCTTTTTCTTTTTCTTTTTCTTTTTCTTTTTATCATTTTTTGTTTTTGTTTTTGTTTTGTTTTTTGAGACAGGGTCTCTATGTAGTTCAGACTGCTCTGGAACTTACTGTGTAGACCAGGCTGGTCTCGAACTCACAGCGATCCTCCTACCTCAGCCTCCTGAGTGCTGGGATTACAGCTGTGTGCCACCATGCCTGGCTTCTTCTTTCTTCTTTCAAATAATCACATAGTAGGTCCCGGGATTTAGCTCAGTGGTTCCACTGCCTATCTTGCAAGCACAAGGACCTGAGTTCGATCCCCAGTGGTGGTGGAGGAGTATTCAAATAATCACATAGTTTCTGTATGTGATAAACCCAAAATATAAATAAACAAAATAAAAGATAGATACTAGGAAATAAGGAGGTGGACATTTTGTAAATGGGAGCAGGACCAAGAGATGAAGGGGGAGAGAGGGAGGGGAAAAGGATAAAAAAGAATTAAAGGGGGCTGGTGACTTAGCTCAGTGATGCTGCCGCCTGCCTCACAAGTGCAAGGTCCTGAGTTCCGATCCCCAGTACCAAAAAAACAAAAAGAAAAAAATCCAAAAAGAATTAAAATATGTTATGTACATGTACCAACTCCCATGAAGAGGCAGCTCTTAAAGTTGGCTGGGGTATATGCGGTTTGCTAGATTTTCATTCAACTTCTGGACATATTTGAATTTTCCTAAATAAAGGTTAAACAATGGAAGCATGAAACTCGTCATCCTAAATGTTTACAACAAACATGTAGTAGCCATTAGGAAGCCTGTAACAATGTCACTCATGACGTATTTATGGCAAACAGACTTTATCCCAAGTGGTATAACTGTCTGGTAGAGTTAAGATCAGCTCTCAACATTATCGCTGGATTTTCTCCAGGAAGCAAAGTTAGTTCTGATCTCCAGCTTTGCACCTTTATTACATGGTTGAAAATTCCTAACTTCTTTTATTTTTTCCTTCTTGAGACGTTTTTGCTGTGTAATTCAGGCTGGCCTTGAATTCATTTATCCTCCCGCCTCAGCCTCCCAAGCACTGAGATTGCAAGCGTGTGCCACTACGCCTGGCTTCTTTTTTTTGTTTTGTTTTCGAAACACTGTCTTACACTCTAATTCAGACTGGCCTTGAACTCACAGCGTAGCCCATGCTGGCTTCAAATTTGTGACAATCCTCCTGCCTCAGCCTCCTGAGTGCTGGGGCTATCTGTAGCTGTGCACCACCACACCTGGCTCATGCCTGGCTTAACTACTCTTGACTTCATTTGTTATATTGTCCAAATAATGATTGGTAAAATTCATTGAATCCTATAAACTGATGATAAAGTCTTGTTGTATTTCACTTTGTTCTACATGTAGTTGTTTAAGTTCTCAAGTTTGCTGGACGTAGTGGCACATACTTATAGTCTCAGCACTCTGAAAGGCTGAGGCGGGCAGATTGCATGTTTGAGCCTAGCCTGCACAATTAAGAGACTTAGAAAGACCCTCTCTCAAAATAAAAAAATTTTAAAAGGACCATGGATGTAACTCAGTGCAGAGGTCTAGCATTCAGTCCCAAATGCTGAAAAAAAATCATATTTTAGTCATTTTCCCCAAACCTGCCTCATTAAAGGAATGCCACTGCCTTCCTTGGATCAAAACTTAGTGAAAAGGCAACCTGTGTTGGCGTTGTTGAAGTCAGGAGAATCAGTGATAAAAGGTCTTCGGTGGTGTTACACTTTGGTTTAGGATCTGGTCTCATTTTTAGGCTTAAAAGCTTAAAAGTGTTGTAATGAATTCCATGCTCATGTATTAAAAAACAAAAGCTCCAAAATCAAGTCGTGCTTCTATTTATTGTAAAGTACCAGAGGGGCAAAGTGTGCTAAGAACATGTACTTGGGGACTAATTGTAATTTTGAAAAGTGGTGAGCAAGAGGACTTTGCATGATAATCATACCAGCTTAGAGTAGCTAGATATATCTCCTTAAATGATACAATGACCTGACAAGCTGAAAGTTTTAATTTGTCTTGCATAGTGTGTTAAGGTATGCTTGTGTTTAAAAACCTGTAATTTTGTCCTACATATTCCTTCTGATCTGCACTGTTGGACTGTATAATCTGACAAGGTAAGGATAACTGAATTCTGGCTGAGGATAACTTCTTCCCATGACTTGGGGAATAACCACTGGCAGATTTTTGCTATTTCCCCATTCCTTTGTCTGTGTAGATTCTTTTGTTTCTGTTTATTTATTTGGGGGTAGTGGGGATTGAACTCGGGACCTTCCACTTGCAAGGCAGGCAGTGGCACGATTGAGCTAAATCCCCAGCCCTAGAATCTTTTATTTCTTTTTCCCTCCAGAGAGGTGATAGTACATTTACTTAGGTTATTGGTTTCCTTTCATATGCAGTCATCCCTACCTCCCCCATACCGGGGATTGAACTCAGGACCTTGTGCTTGCCAGGCAAGCGCAGTGCTGCTGAGCTACATCCCCAGCCCCTTTAGTCATGTTTTCTAAAGCTGTAATATTTCGACCTTCTATAGCTCACTTTTAGTTGATTGCCTGCACCTCGTTCATGAGCTTACTGGTTCACTTCCAGTTTCAATGACGTGACAGCTGTTACATAGAGACAGTTTTTATGTCTATCCACAGAACAATGGAGAATGGAAAGAGAATTATTTAGACTACTGAGAGATCTAAGAGGTAGCCTTTGCTTGAGCTATGGAGGATATATACACGGCATAGGAAGGAAAGCATTTTAGGCTAGACAGGGAACATCGTGGGGTAGAAGGAACAGGTCAGAGAGAAGTAAGCAAAAGAATGCTTTGAGACCAACAGATAACTTAGCAAGATTTAACCATGCTAGTGTTTTGGGGTCTTATGTATTCATTTAATTTCGTTTTTTGAGACAGGGTCTCACTGTGTAGTTGAGACTGACCTGGAACTCACTGTGTAGCCTAGGCTGGTCTCAAACTCACAGCGATCCTCCTGCCTCAGCCTCCCGAGTGCTGGGATTACAGGTATGTGCCACCATGCCTAGCTCTTTGGGGTCTTACTCTGTCTATAGAGATGAGCCCTTAAAAAATGGCTTGAAGCAAGATGGCTTCTGGAGATCTGTGCTTCAGAAAGCTAATTGATGATGTAGTACAGAGATTCATTGTAGTTGGGAGGCCTTTTTAGTACCTTAGAGAGAGAAAACTTGAATTGTGAGTGCTTGACTTTGGACAGTTAGATGAGATTGCATTAAGAGGCAGATTGCTGATTTATGCAAAACAGTAAACTATGGTGATCATTTAAATGATAGGCTTTCAGGGCTGCCTTTTTTTTTTTTTTTTTTTTGGTACTGGGGATTGAACTCAGGCCCTCGTGCTTATGAGGCAGGCACCGGAACCACTGAGCTAAATCCCCGGCCCTCAGTGCTGTCTTTTAAGAACAGGACCAAGGAGACTCTGTAAGACACAGAAGTCAGTATATTACCTTTGTCACAGAGAATACTTCACCAAAACAGTTGAATTAGTGCTTAGGGGAGTTTCTTAGTTAACACAAAGGATAGAGCAGAACTGATGTGGCAAGTGGAAAATTTGGTCATTGTGCGAGTCCTCTGGTATTGAGAGTATTATCCCTGGTTCAACCTCCCTTTTATCAGGTGTCCCCTTTCCCTCTATAATTATACTGAGAACAAAGTATATTATTTTGAAATCTTATGTAAATTCGAAATGTTTAGTTTCCTTTTGGAAAACAAAAGCTCTCTCTTTTTTTGTACTCTTTAAGATTTTAAAGTTGTAGAACTGTGACATTCCTAGAAATTCTCTGAAGATATTTAGAATTAACGCTAATAGTGGACAAAATACTCATAGAAATGTTTCTCCTCTGTCTCCAGGATTGATGGGAAGTTAGCTACCCTGGATCCTCAATTCTTACAGTTTTTATAAACAGATTCCTAGCATTGCATTTCAAATGGGTAAACATGGAATTAATGGCAGTATAGTTGTAAAATTATAAGCAACCCACCTACCATTTTTTGTGCACCTGTTAACATGTAACTGGCCTTTAGGGTATTCTCTTGTGCTGCCCTATGCTACTGTAGGTCTCTGTCAAGGCAATTTAATGAGTCACTACTTTCAAAAGAACATCTTAGATGCATTAAATTCCACAGAAGCATTTATTTTAAAATTTCTTAATTGAAGTTGAATATACTGCATAGTTTCCTATGATTGCATTTTTTTTTATTCATTTGTAAGAATTTTCTTTAATACAGGCTAAAGGAATTAAAGTATTTGCTGAGGCTGAGCCAGTTGGTAACTTTGCTACTGTGTGAGAGTAATTCTAATTGGGCTTTGCTTTACCAGTTGTTCATTTTGATCATGGGCAAAATGACTGGACTGATAAGGGGGGACCTGGACATCACATCTGTTTTGTAGGTTGTAATGCAATTCAGCATTGCCTTTCATGGTGAAAGTAGGCAGCAAATGCAGTAATCTTAAACCACAGCAATGTCACAGTGTGAGTTATTTTGTTACCAGTAGAAATCCATAGGTATTTTAATGTTTAATGTTACTGTAGTAACAGATATCTCAAGTTTGAGTTATATTCACCTTTACTTTGGAAGTGGGATAGTTACTAAATTCAGTGTTAGTAAAGATAGGGTACTTTCCGTGTAATTTCATTTTTGTTCCTATTTACCTTATGCACATATTTATTTATTTTATTTACTGGTTTTTGGCACATGGTCTCACTATGTGGTTCAGGCTGGCCTTGAACTCACCATATAGCCGAGGCAGGCCTTGCAGTAATCTTCCTGCCTCAGCCTACCGAATGCTGGCATTACCCACATGTGCCACCTTGCCTGGCTACTTTATAAATTTGAAAACATTTTGAAAAGTGGTCAATGTTGCCATATTTTCACCAGCTTGTCATAAATGAGTCCTTGGCACCTTTTTAGCTGCAGTTAACTCCTGATTCTATGTTCTGTAAAGGTTTATTGAGCAGTGGAAAAACAGGTGAAGAGTAATGGAAAACAGTTAAGATTTCAGTAATCCAAATCTTTGCTTGTTTCATCCTACCCTTCTAGCTGGTTATTTCCCTACATGTCCTTATAGGCTAAAGTTAACTTGATGTTTACATCCAGGCGTCTATTTCATAAGTAATGGCCTTATTTTATCTATGGAACAACATTGCTCATAAAGCTGTACGGAGCGCCCCAAATTGGCCAATTTGGATTAAACTGGCAATGGCTAATTTAAAGAAATTCTACATGTGTGAGTGAGAGTTAACATAATTAGATTAATGTAAATGTCTATGACTAATCTTTCTTGCTTTACCAAAATTAGTCTCATTTTCTGACCCCCTTAACATATTTTTTTGTCTTCTGAGCAGGCTTTTCGTTTTAAACTGTTGGCTCAACTGAAAGAGGGTATTTCAACTAACTACAGACTTTTATTATTTCCTTTTTGGTTTATTTTCTTGGTACCAAGGATCAAACTCAGGACCTTGCACTTGTGAGGCAGACGGCATAAACACTGAGCTAAATCCCTGGCCCTCTTGTTTGTTTTTTGAAACAGGGTCTTTCTCTGTAGTCCAGTCTGGCTTTGAACTCACTATGTAGCCCATGCTGGCCTCAGACTCCTGAGTCCTAGAACCAGAAAACCATGAATCACCAAGCCTGGCTTCAGTCTTATTCTTTCTCTTCATAAATATTTAGATGGACATTCTTGGATGGGGATTTAGCTCAGTGGTTCCGCCGCCTGCCTTGTAAGGCACAAGAACCCAAGTTCAGTCCCTGGTACCAAACAACAGCAACAACAGAAAAACATAGATGGACATTCTTAAAATAAGTATAATAACTAGCAAAGAAATGACATATAAAAAACTGTAGAGAGCCGGGCGTGATGGCTCATGCCTGTAATTCCATCACTTGGGAGGCTGAGGCAGGAGGGTCCCTGTGAGTTCAAGACCAGCCTGACCTACATAGTGAGTTCCAGGTCAGTCTCAACTACATAGTGAGACCCTGTCTCAAAAAAAACAAAAACAAAAAACAAACAAAAACTGTAGAGAGTGACCTCTCATTGTCTCTATTATTTGTAGCTTTCACTAAATTATATGGTCTTAATCATATAAGATACCTGTTTGAAGAAATTGGAAATTTAGAGCTAGAATGTGTAGTCTTCTTAGTTTTAGTTGTTTTTTGAAACAGCTTCTTACTGTTGTAGCCCAGGCTTGAACTGGTGATCTTCCTGCCTCAGCCTCCAGAGTGTTGGGGTTACTTTGAGTGCCATTGCATCTGGCTTTAAATAGATGTAAAAATTAGGGCTGGGGATTTAGCTCAGTGGCACTGCGCCTGCCTCGCAAGTACAAGGCCCTGAGTTTGATCCCCAGTATCCCCCAAAAAGTGTGTATATGTGTTGGGCGGAGAGCTGTAATACCCATCTTTGTAATTGCTGGGACTGAGGCTTGAGGATCCAGAGTTTAAGGGCACTGTGGGCAATTTAGTGAGATTTCTTCAAATTTAAAAAAATGAAAAGGGCTAAGACTGTAGCTTGGTCACAGACCGCCTAGCATGTGTTAGGCCCTGGGTTCAAGTCTAAGTACTGCTCCCAAATTGAGATATATTTTTAAAAAATGTATTTGAAGCTGGCTAATATGGTAGTTGCCTATAGATTCAGCTACTCAGGAAGCTGAAGCAGGAGGATCTCTTTATTCCAGTAGTTACATTATTTAAATGTCTTTTTTGTTGTTGCAGTGAAGAGGGTTGAACTCATGGCCTTGCACATGCTAGGCAAGTGTTATGCTACTGAGCTACATTCCTAGCCCTTAGAATATGTTTTGAATTGTCATAAACTGTAACATAAAAAGGAGAAACCTAGGAACAAAGAAAAGATTGGAAACGATGGACAGTTACACATTGGGGGGTGCAATAATTGGACCGTAACACTGGGCTACAGTATCGCCTCCCTCCCTCTCTCCCTCCCTCCCTCTGTCTAGTCATTCCTAGGCATTTTAAAATTTGTTTTTGAAAAAAGATCATGCTAAGTCTCTGAGTTGCCCAGGTTGGGCTTGAATTTGCAGCCCTCCTGCCTCAACCTGTCAGAGTTCTGGGATTATAGGCATGTGCTACCATGCCCAGCCAAAAGCTATATATTTAAAAAACCATATCAGCAAAGCATTCATCTTCCTTGGTCATCAGTCATACAATTCTTCATAGAATTTAAAGCAGTCTACTCTCCAGCACCCCCCCCCATTGAACTCAGGACCTTGTGCTTGCCAGGCAGGTGTGGTGTCATTGAGCTACATCTGCGGCCCTTTTCCAGTTCTTAGACTTCAAGATAGTTTGTTAAGGTTTAGTGTTTTATACTCCTCTCTCTGTTACAATCTAATGTTTATTGAAAGGGAAATAAAAACATTTTTCACTGCTGGTGTTACTTGCAGAATGGGTCTGTATGTATATTTCTTATAAGTTACATGTTGTGAGTCAATTACATTACAAGTTTTCTGTAGCTGTAACACTTTTTTATTAACGTTAGACAGTTTTTCTCCCCGTGAGACTAGGGATTGAACCCAGGCCTCCTGAATGCTAGGTAAGCTCTCTACCACTCAGCTACACCCTCAGCCCCTAAATTCTGGATTTTTAAGCAATACACATAAGAGGGTTATAGAAAGGAATGTGACCCTTTTGGTGAAACAGAAAAGTTAGCATGAATGTCCCTAGTCTAAAAAGTAAACCCCACCAAGTCTGCATATCATTTGTGAGTAATCTGAATGTAACAGATGATAGTTTCTTTCCTGTAGGAGTGGAAGTTTCAGGTCTTTTCATGTGGATGTTTTGCACTTCATTTATTTCAGTTGTGGGAGATGGTCTTCCCAGTTCAAGAAAAAGATGTTTAGAATCGCTGTCGTGTTGCAGGATTGTGAAAGAATATAGTTGAGGCTGGAAAGGTGAGGGAAAGCATTGGGATCAGAACGGTGTGTGCCTTCCACTTCTCTCTCCACAGGTACACTTGTTCAGGTGTTCACTGGGAAGACATATGTTCATTTCATTACCTGGCTAGGCAGTCTCTGTATTAGTATCTTGTGCTAGGAACTACCACATACGGCAGCAGCTTTAATACATATATTAGGTAAAGCCGTTTTTAAAAGTGTAGTGATGTGTGTGTGTGATGTCTTACGCTGTTTAATCATAAAAACACATTTGTCTGACTTGTATCAAGTGATGTTATTCCTATAAGGAATAGGCAGTACTTTCTAGATTTAGAGAAGAAATTTTGTTTTGTTGTGCTGTTATTTCTTAGTTTTTTCAGATAAATATATTTTTGGGGTTTTTTGTTTGTTTGTTTGTTTTTGGTTATTGAGATAGAGCCTTCCTAGGTAGTCCAGGCTGGCCTCAAATTTGCACTGGTCCTCCTGCCTCAGCTTCTCAAGTGGTGTGCCACTTGGATGATTACAGGCGTATGCCGCCATGCCCACCTGGATTTTTTTTTTTTTTTTAAGACGGTCTCACTGTGTAGTTCAGACTGCCCTGGAACTCACTGTGTAGCCCAGGCTGATCTCGAACTCACAGGGATACAACGATCCTCCTGCCTCAGCCTCCCGAATGCTGGAATTACAGACGTGCACCACCATGTCTGGCTACTGGATATATGTATTTTGATCAAGATAGTCTGTATTGCCCTGCCACCACCACCACCACCACCACTGGGGATTGAGCTGAGGACCTTACACTTGTGAGCAGGTGCGGTGCCATTGAGTTCCGTTGTTTTGTTCTGTTTTTTTTTTTGTTGTTGTTTTTTTTTTCCTGAGGATCGAACTCGGGGCCTTGCACTGCGGTGGAACCACTGAGCTAAATCCCTGGCCCTCTTCATGTTTTTGCTTGAGACAGGGTCTCACTATGTAGTTGAGACTGACCTGGAACTCACTGTGTAGCCCATGCTGGTCTCAAACTCACAGCGATCCTTCTGCCTCAGCCTCCCGAGTGCTGGGATTACAGGCGTGAGCCACCACGCCTGGCTTTTCTTTTTTTTTTTTTTAACCAAAGAAAGTATTACTAAGCATAGTATCTTTTCATCTCAGAAAAATCATTGTAACTGATATTTTATTGGTATATTTTAGGTACACAATAATACAGTTACATTCATCATTGGGATACATGATGTATCTTGGTTCTTATTTTTCCCCATTCTCCTGGCCTCCCTTCACCCCTTCCAACCTTCTCTATTTACAAAGACTTTGTTTCCATTTTTTTCCTTTTCTCTTATTTCCTTCCTACCTTTCCGCTACCTCGCCCATTTCCTATATCTTTAGACCTTTTCTTTGTATTACACAATATCAATTACACATTTTGATCCTTATTTACACACTGTTTATCATACCAGAGAAACTATCTGGTTTATAAATCGCTCCTATCAATTTCGCTTAAGAGTCAAGCCTTGGCCGGGCGTGGTGGCACACACCTGTAATCCCAGCACTCGGAGGCTGAGGCAGGAGGATTGCTGCGAGCTCGAGACCAGCCTGGGCTGCACAGTGAGTTCCAGAGCAGTCTGAACTACATAGTGAGACCCTGTCTCAACCCCCCGCCAAACAAAAAAACAAACAAACAAAAACCAAAAAAAGACTACGGCCTCAAAGTGCATCCACTTAGTTAGAAATGTCTCAGGGTTCTTGTTCTCTATGGCTGAGTAGTACTCCATTAAAAAAAAACAAAACAAAAAACCACATCTTCTTTATCCAGGCCCCAGTTGATGGGCAGTTGGGCTGTTTCCAAGTTTTAGGTATTACAAACTGTGCCGCTATAAACATGGGTGTGCATGTATCGCTGTGGTATGATTCTTTTAATTCTTTTGGGAAGACACCCAGCAGGGGAATAGCTGGGTCAAATGGGATTTCTATTTCTAGTTGTTTAAGCTATCTCCATGTTGATCTCCACGGTGGTTGCACCAGTCTGCACTCCCACCAGCAATGGAGAAGGGTTCCTTTCTCCCCACAGCCCCGCCAGCATTTGTGATTGGTTGATGTCATGATAACCATTCTGGGATAAGGTGGAAGGAATCTCAGTATTGTTTTCATCTGCATCTCTTGAATGACCAATGATGGGGAACATTTTTTCTTTTTCTTTCTTTTTTTTTTTTTTTTTGCTGCTTTTACTTCTTTGTCTGAGAAATGTCTGTTCATTTCAGATGCCTATTTTTGAATTGGGTCTTTATATTTGGGGGCTCTGATTTTTCTGAGTTCTTTATATATTCTAGGTGGTAGACCTTTGTTTAAGAAACAGCTGGTAAAAATTTTTTCCCACATTGTAGGTTGTCTCTTAGTTCTGTTGATGGTTTCTCTTGCAGTGCAGAAGCTTTTTAAAAAGATGAGATCCCAGTTGTTGATTCTTTGTGCTGGTTCCCATGCTACAGGGATTTGTTCATAAAGTCTTTGCTATGCCAGTGTCTTCGAGCGTTCTGCCTCACTTATCTTCCAACAAGTTCAGTGTTTCTGTTTTAATATTTAGATCTTTAATCCACTTGGATTTTAGTTTAGTGCATGGTCAAAGATACAGACCTAGTTTTAATCTTCGGTAAGTTGAAATCCAGTTTTTCCAACACCATTTATTAAAGAGGCTATCTTTCCTCTGGTGAGGATGTTTGGCTCCTTTGTCAAAGATGAGGTAGCTGAGTGTGTCTGGAGTTCTTTCTGCATCTTCTAATCTATTCCACCTAGCCTCACAGGTCTGTTTCTTTGCCAGTACCATGCTGTTTTTATCACAGTGGCTTTGTAGTATAGTTTCCAGTTGAGAATTGTGATACCCCCTGCCATGTCTCTGTTGTCTAGAATTGCTTTTGCTATTCTAGGTCTCTTCTGGGTCCAAATGAATTTTATGATGAGTTTTCTTTAGGTATGCTTGTGGTGAACCTTCTGGGACAGCTGTGTGTCACGTCCATCCAATAGGGCTTCCAAGGTCTGAACATTTCTCTGTTGTGGTGTGAATACTTGCTGCAAGTTTGTGGGTCTTTGCATTCCTGAAATCCTGTGGAGACCTCAAAGGTAGGCAGGGGAAAGGCCAGGCCTGCACCATCACCTTCAGGATCTCATCGTATTCCCCCAGGAAGGCCTCCATGAATAATTTATGGAAGATCAGGGTCTGCGCGGGTAGTGCAGAGCTGTGATGTCTGTGGCCGCATGGTTCATCAGGCTCTGCTTGGCCTGCTCCCGTAGAGTTGGTGGACTCTGTGTACTCATCCCGAGAAATCAGGTGCAGACGCAGGTGCCAAGGCTCTGGGACTCCGGGTGGGACCAGGCAGTAACTGGAAGCTCCAGGACTGAGCACAGGGCCAAATCTGTACAGAGAATGCTGAAGCATAGAATTCACTTCCTATACACTGTCCTATACAGTTTTTAGGCAAAGAAATTTCTATTTAAAATTGAATTCTTAACCTGGGCACAGTGGCACCAGTAGGTAATCCCAGCATGTGGGAGGCTGAGGCAGGAGGGTTGCCAGGAGTTTGAGGTCAGCCTGCACTACAAAGTGAGACCCCGTGCAGACCGGCATACAGAAGGACCAGAGGGTAGCCATGCTGAGGCCTGAGTCACACACACTGCCCGACCTGTAACTGACGTTTAACCCTAAGATATTTGTGATTAAAAGCCATAATTAATTTTTTCCTGGCTGTTCTATTTGTAGCTACATAGCATTGACGTGAAAGTAGAAATTAGGTTGGCTTTATTGTATTATACCAGACTTCTCTTTTTACTACTGTGATTATACTTGACAATGTGAGACGAATCACTTCAATTGAAAGGGTTTTGTTGTTGTTGTTCTTCATGTACCAAAGAGAAAATATCCTGTGCTGAGGCCACATTATTTACTTGTCAGCTGAAAAGAAAAATAAAATCATGTAATGAATATCAATGATTAGTTATATTTTTCTTTTGAAATATCAAATGAAGTGTATGTTTTGGAGGCATTCAGAAGATTTTCAGGTAGGAAAGGCTTAGTGAAACCTTTTCAATTAAGAGGCCAAAGTCAAGGATAAAAATAATTTCTTTTTGTCATGCTAGCTGTCAAACTCAAGGCCTTGGCATGCTGTACCACTGAAGTATGCCTCAGCCCAATAAATGTTCTTAGGAGGGATATATTTTTAATTTATCCTGTACCTTTTATTTTCATTTATGCAAATAAACTTGGGCAAAATGCAAATATTTGCTTTGTTGTTGTTGGTGGTGGTGGTGGTGGTGGTTTTTTGAGACAGGGTCTCACTATGTAGTCGGGACTGACCTGAAACTCACTATGTAGCCCACGCTGGTCTCGAACTCACAGGGATCCTCCTGCCTCAGCCTCCCGAGTGCTGGGATTACAGGTGTGCGCCACCATGCCTGGCTATATTTGTTTTCTTTTAAGTCTAAGTAAATTATATATTGCATTTCAAATAGCTGATTTGTTTCTGCCTTTTGTTCTGGTTCATTTTTACTTTTTTATATAATTGAAACTAACTCAGGATTCAAAAGGGGGACTATCTTGGGCTGGGGATCTAGCTCTGTGCTGCCTCACAAGTGAAAGGTCCTGAGTTTGATCCCTGGTACCAAAAAAAAAAAAAAAAAAAAAAAAAAAAAAAAACAAAACAGCACCTGTGGTGGGGAGGAGAATATCCTGATGAAAATTAGTGTTATATCTAAAATGTGCTCATTGCCATGGACCTTTCTGCTATGAAATGAAGTTCCTGTCTTGAAGTTTGCAATGAATGGTTCCTTGTGATGGAAAGCCAATTAATGGTTTTATTGATTGAATATTCTCTCTTGAATATAATTATATCTGATGTTTTGAAAAGTTGCTTCACTTGAAGGGAAGTTACTGGGAGAAAAATAACTGCAGGCATATGAGGAGCAGTAGGTTTTGCTTCTGTCTTAAGTCTCTATTATTTTCCAGGAGAAGCATTTGCTCATTCCCTGTGTAAGGGGATTTTAGGGCTAATCAGCGTGGAACAAGTGTTTAACCATGTGAGCTTTGAGGAGATGTATATTTAAAATTGTTTTCTGTTCATTGCTGGCAGGCAAACTTCGGAGTCACTGAAGAGCCCATAGTTTTGAAACACACTGCATATTGTGGCTGCTGTATAGTTTGCTTTGTTTATCACTGCATAGTAAGCAGCTCACAGCTTTCTGCCTTTTGAGGGTCATATTGATCTAATCAGCCAAGGTCTTTTGGATGCTAAATATGGAAAGTGGTGAAGTGTTACTAATGCTCTAGTGGGTTTAGCTCCCATTGGGAAGATCTATAAACAGGTTAATTTCCAGCTTCCTTTCTGGCTTTCCAGAAATGCTGTCAAGTACAGCATTTTTTAGGAAGGCTGTTTTTGGAGAAGTGTAGGTATTTTTGTGGCTTGCCCTCTTATGTATAGGTGGTCCATTTTGCAAACACGGTGCTGGGCTGACCCGTATACAGTATTTGGTGTACTGCTGGGGAAATGAGAACCAATCCAGTTGGTGAGAACGCGTGGTTTACTGAGTACTGCTTGCTGGCAGCCAGAGTCTGAATATTGTAAGGGAAGTTGGGATGTGCTTGTTTGTGACTTGAACTAGCCTAAACTGGAATCATCCAGTTTGAGTTGGCTATTTGCCACCTCCTTAGGCTTCCTTGTTTTGCCAGCATTTGTGCCAGGTGGACAGCCCAGGGGTGGGACCCAGGCTCTGACTGGACAGGCAGTTGCAGGGCCTGAGTATTTCCTGGGCTTGCTTGTGGGAGGCAGGTACTGTGTTTTGAATCTAGCAAGGCTAAACAGACACCCAAGACTAGATGCTGATTTTCAGTGCATCATTGCCCCTTAGCTCCAGTGGTAGTTTGTGTCTTCTGCCCTTTTGGAAGCTAAAGCTCTAGGGCCAGGGATTTAGCTCTCAGGGGTGCCACGCCTGCCTCACAAGTGCAAGGTCCCGAGTTCAATCTCCAGTACCAGCTGAAGCTTGAAAGGCTGCTTCTGTCCTCCTGTTGCTTGGCTGCCTCACAGCATGGTTAGGGAATTTTCTTTTAGTTGGGTTAATCTGTCTTCCTTATCCATTTGTTCTTTCTACTTTGTGTTATGTTGGGGTTTGATTAGTTTGGCAGAAGACATTAAAATAGGTTTGTGACCTGGTTTGTTACTGTTTTTTGAGATGAGGTTTTGCTGTATAGCCCAGGCTGGCTTTGAACTTGAAGTGATCCTTCTGCTTCAGTCTCTTAAGTGCTGGGATTATAGGTATATGCAACACGCCTGGCTTATTTGCTAGACTTGGAAGCAAAATATGTAAACCCCTTTTTAAAAAAACACTGTATTATGCTTAAATCACAAAATTATAATAAAATGAATGCTTCGTGCATAAGGTGGCTCTGAGTACAAATATACCTTTTTGTTATTGTTGTTTGTTGTTTTCTTTCCTTTTGGTACCGGGAATAGAACTCGGGGACCTTGTGCTTGCGAGGCAGGTGGTGGAACCACTGAGCTAAATCCCCCGCCCCATAAGATGGCTCTGAGAAGTAGAAGAGTTAAATGATTAAACATGGCCAGATTTCTGATGAAAACACCACGAAGTTACTCAGTTATATTGCAGTAAAGCCACAAATAAAGGAGTGTATTTATTTTTGTCTAGTTTTGTAGAAAATGGACAGCTTTCTTTAGTTGTAAACTTACAGAATGAGGTTGATGGCTGTGTCAGTTGTTTTACTTAGAGCAGAATTGGTGGTGGTTTTTCTTTTATCCTTCTTGCATTGTGTTGACTTGGAGTCTCTGTGGTGTTCTCAGAAGCCACATGCGATTTCACCTTGCTCCAGTCATTCAGAATAAAGGAAAATAGGCACTCTCATTTATAATAAACATTTGCATTTCGGAAATTCAGAATTAGCCAAGATTTCATGCCAAAAACCCCTTTGCCTGCATTTACAAAAAAAAAATCAATATCTTAGACTACAAACTCTGATTGCCTTTATCTACAAAGAGCACTCCTATACTTCCCTTATTACAAAATGGAAAATGTCCCCTCTGGGGCTGGGGATTTGGCTCAGTGGTTGGGCCGCCTGTCTCCCAAGGGCAAGGGCCCAAGTTCAATCCCCCGGACCAAAAGAGAAAAAACAAATATCCCCTGTGGTTATTTATGTACTGAAGTTTATTGGTTGCTCATTCACATGCTACTTAACTGCCATAGAAATTCCGTAAAGTCTTTAGAGAATATCTTCTTAAATCCACTTTTCATGCAGTCAGTAAACCTCTCTTTTTGTAGCTGGGATCTGAGCTAAATCCCCGACTTGTGTAAACCTCTTTTGAGATAGAGAAAATAGTAAATGAAATGTCTCTTAAAATTTCTTAACATAGTTAGCTGGGTGTGGTGGCACATGCCTGTAATCTCAGTACTCTGGAGGCTGGCAGGAGGATCACTGTTAGTTTAAGGCCAGGCTGGGCAACATAGTGAGATCCTGTCTAAAAAGAAAAAAAAAAATTTCTTTGCACAGTAGTTTTCTCATAAGAATCTCAGAACTCTCATATTGTCAGAACTTTTCTTTAGAGTGGAAGAGATTAGAAATATAGTCTGTGATTTGACATAGTGCATGCCTATAATTCCAGGCCTCTGAGAGGCTGAGGGTTATAAGTTTGAGCCCATCTCGGGCAACTCAGTGCCTTAGCAAGACCCTGTCTCAAAATAAAGAAGGGAAAGGGGCCTGGGGTTCTGTGGTTGTTGCTCAGCGTGAAAACCCTGGATTGAATCCTTAGTATCGGCCCCCAATATATATGATGAGATTGGCAAAACATTTGCTTACAAATACGTGAGAAAACATAACATAGTTCAATAAAGTAGGGTGGCTTCATTAGTAATCATTTAACTTTCAGCTGGGCGTGGTGGCACATGCCTGTAATCCCAGCACTCGGGAGGCTGAGGCAGGAGGATCACTGTGAGTTCGAGACCACCCTGGGCTTCATAGTGAGTTCCAGGTCAGTCTCAACTCTACATAGTGAGACCCTGTCTCAAAAAATAAAAACAAACAAACAAAAACAAATCATTTAACTTTCTCTCTCTCTCCTTTTTTTTTTTTTTTTTTGGTACTGGGGATCAAACTCAGGACCTGGCACTTGCGAGGCAGGCGCCGGCACCACTGAGCTAAATCCCTGGCCCTAACTTTCTCTGAATGCATTAAATTAAATTGTTTTTGCTTGAGTGAATTATTGGTACAATTCTCTGGAGTTTTAGTTTGCTTAATTCACTATCAGATAGTTTTTAAAGTTTGAAGTAGTAAATACGCTGAACTAAGATACAGTTTTTAAGGGTGCTTGCCTTATTTTTTAAAAATTTGTTTTTGTTTTGGGGGTACTAGGATTGAATTTAGGAGCTTGAGTATGCTAGGCAGTAGGTAAGCATTCTTTCACTGAGCTACAACCCAAACCTCTACTCATTTTTTTTTTCCTTTCAGTTTATCTTCTTCTCTCTGCGTTTTTTTTTTTTTTTTTTTTTTTGGTACTGGGCATCAAACTCAGGACCTTGTGCTTGCAAGGCAGGCGGCGGAACCACTGAGCTAAATCCCTGACCCTTTTTCTCTGCTTTTAAGGTAGAAATTTACATGTTCATGTGTTACACTGTTCACTTGTTGGAGATGTCTGAAATTATGAGACGTGACTTTATGAAGATGACACACTTTTATACACACACACCCACTGAACTTAGCTACATCCCTAGCCCTTTTTATTTTGAGAAAAGGTCTTGATAAGTTGCCCAGGTTGGGCTCAAATTTGGGATTACAGATGTGTGCCTCTATGCCCAGCTTCCAGTTTATTAATAGTTTTTATGCTGTAACAATTATTTTAAGATGTACTAGACCTCTAGTATGTTGTTGCTCATGAATAGCATTTCTTTATTAAGCCCACACACATGTATTCTTGGACTATGCTTAAGGATTGTTTCAACATTGTAATGGCCCACATGTTCTTTATTTAAAGGATGATATGCTACTTATTGGGGAGATTGTTGCCTCTAGAACTAGTTTGTCCTCATATCATAGCCCCATATAGATACTGAGCATATGAGCTGTGCTTAGGGACTGGGGTGTAGCTCACTGGTTAGAGCACTGGCCTAGCATGCTCAGGAACCCAGCACGACAAAAACAAAACCAAAAAAGAACTCTGTATCATTATTGAATACTGATCCCTGTGCTAACACGGACGGACCTCAAAAACACGTTAAGTCAGTCACATATTACTGATGAAAACTATAGGGTAATCTGTGGAGACACAAAGTAGATTGGGAGTTGCCTAGAGTTGGAGGCGGGAAAGAACAGGAAAGTATGAAGTTATGGTAGCTATGAAGGATTTTTTTTTTTCTAAATAAGAGGATGAGAATGTAGTAAATTGTGTTACTAGTGATAGTTGCATAACTGTAAATGTACTAAAAACCACTTGTTCCCTTTTAAAATGGGTGATTTTTACCTTGTAAAATTATCTCAGTAGAGCTGTTTTAAAAATATACACTGAAACAAGATCCTGTCTCAAAACAAAACAAAACAAAATATCGAATTTGGAAGACCTAAAGACTTGAAGTTTAAAAATTTATTGATTTTTAGGGCTGGGGATTTAGCTCAGTGGTTCTGCTGCCTGCCTTGCAAGTGCAAGGTCCCGAGTTTGATCCCCAGTACCCCCCCCCAAAAAAAAGTTGATTGATTTTTATGTTGATTACGTGTTCAAATACGACTTTGATCTTATTAGGCTAAATAAAATATTAAAATTGATTTCACTTGTTTTTACTTCTTAAAGTGTTATTTGGAATTTTAAAAGTATATTTCTGGCATATATTATTCAATGTCTGTTGGGAGGATGAGGCAGGAGGATCACTGTGAGTTCGAGGCCAGCCTGAACTACACAGCAAGATTCTGTCCCTCTCCCCAAAGTGTTGGGCAGTGCTGTTCAAGAAGCACTCTTTTTTTTTTTTTTTTTTTTTTT
>NW_022900935.1:1465549-1474920 GCF_012274545.1 Fukomys damarensis
AGGCTGGTCTCAAACTTGCAGCAATTCTCCTGCCTCAGCCTCCCGAGTGCTGGCATTACAGGTGTGCGCCACCATGCCACAGCATCAAGAAGCACTCTTATCACTCATGCCACAAAAAAATTTGTACATCAACATAGTGCTTTTCATTTGGTTTAAAGATTAAATATAGTCTGTTTTCTTTCCTTCTTTCTCAGATCTTTCTGTTTATTTGGAAACTGGATTAATGGAAGTGGCTCTTTGGACTTTTATATTATGCATAAAATATTAATTACTGTATCTAGATTCTGTTTTCAACAGATTTTTACATTGTTCAGGGTAAAAATCTATTAATTTGCAGGATGGCTGAAAGAGTCATTTTTTTTTTTTTTTTTTTTTTTTTTTTTTTGGAGACAGGATCTCACAACATTCACTAAGTTGCCTAGATAGGACTTGAATTGATTGAGGTTATCCTGCTTCAGCCTCCCAGAATATTGAGATTAAAATTACAGGCAAGCATGGCCACACTGGGCTGAAGGTCATTTTAAAATGGTGGGTGGTACTTTTGTTAGTGGCATAAAAATGTGTCTGTTGTGGTATGGTAGGGTTGTGAGGAGGGAACTCAGCTAACAGACTTGTAGTTGGCCCCAGACACAGTCCCTGAGACCGAGACTGGAGAGCTCTGCAAATCTTCGTTACCTTATCCCTGAGGGGCAGGCCAGGCCCTTCTGAATGTGCTGTGTCAATCATCAGGGTGGTCCAGGCCATTTGGGCTGTCACTGTAAGGGACTGCAAAGAAGTAGTTTCATTTAAGCAGAACAGCTTTAGGCTGTGACTTCTCACTGAGTAATTTGTAGTCCTTTAAAAATAATTAAGTGCCCAAGATAGTAGGTAGCTTATGCTTTGTGATGGGGTGTTGGGCCTGTTACTGCCTTAACACAGAGTTTAGAAGTGGGAAATAACAAATTTCTTTTTCATTCTAGAAAAGGATATGTGATTAGCAACAAAACTATACTGCAGAAAGTTGAGGTTTACTTGTAGATTTAGCAAAGGCTCCATCAGTTGCATTTCACTTGATCTGTGTGCTTTCTTGGTTTATGTTTTTTGAAACATTTTACTTGCTCACGTAAGGAATATGTCTGATTTTATATATTACGTGCTTAAGGGAATGTGCAAATCCTTTCGTTAAAATGGGGACTAGAGGGCCAGGAATTCATTTAGCTCAGTGGTTCCACCGCCTGCCTCACAAGCATAGTTCCTGAGTTTGAGCCCTGGTACCCATCCCACCTCAAAAAGGGACTAGATTTTCTTGTCTGGTGGTCTCTCGAATAAGGAAGCCTTTGGATGTTCTAAGGACTGCTGCTGGGAAAAAGGAATTGTTTCTTAAACTTTACATTTGTATAGAGAGTATCCATGTTTAATGCTTTTTTCTTTTGGTTACTTGAGTAGGGAGTATTCTGACTGTTAAGAGATTGCTGACCATGTATGTAATAACCCCACAGATTAAGCTCTTTGGAATTTAAACGGAAAGAAAATATTGTAGGGCCAAGGTTACCTCAGACAGTGAGAATATGTAGAAAAAGTATTATCACACTTTACCTACTATGATTTTTGTATTTATTTAATCTTTGGGGCTGTTGACGCAGCTCAATGGTAGACAGAGCACTTGTTTAGAATGCACAAGGCTTTGGGTTCTGTACCTAGTACTGTGAAGAGAAAAATCTCTGTAGCAGAATTCATAGCTAGGATATAGTTCATGGTAGTGCTTGGCCTAGCATACACTAGGTGTTGGTGTTATCCCCCAGTACCACAACAACAGCACAAAGCAAAAAAAAAAAAAAAAATCCAAACTTAAAATGGTAAGAAGCTAGTGCCGGGGATTTAGCTCAGTGGTTCCGTGGCCTGCCTTGCAAGCGCAAGGACCTGAGTTCATTCCCCAGTACCAAACAAACAAACAAACAAATAAAATGGTAAGAAGCTTTGGTGATGGAATCTTTGTTAGTTGATTATTTATAATTCTTAACAAAGTCAATTAAGGAGTTTTAGCACTCAGTAAAGCCCACCAGAAAATGTTAGATGATTGGTAGTAATAACTTTTTTTTTTGGAGACAGGATTTCCCTGTGTAGTTCAGGCTGGCCTTGAACTCCCTATGTAGCCCAGGCTAGCCTCAAACTCATGGCAATCCTCCTGCCTCAGCCTCCTGAGTGCGGAGACTACAGGTATGCACCACTACACCTAGCCAATTGGTGTAATAAATTGACAAAAGTAAGCTTCAGTTCACTTTTACTGTTATCAGAGCTACAATTGTTTTTGTTTTGTTTTTTTAACAATTGTTATCTGAAACTACCATATTATGTGTTTTTTTGTTTTGTTGTTTTGGGGTGGTATTGAGGATCAAACTTACGGACCTTGTCCTTGTGAGGCAGGCGCAGTGCCACTGAGCTAAATACCTGGCTCTACCATTTTATGTTTTGGTACTGGGAATCAAACTCGGGCCCTTGTCCTTGCGAGGCAGGAGGCAGAACCACTGAGCTAAATCCCTGGCCCCCCATATTATGTTTTTAATGCCAAATTTTATATATTTTAAATTGTAGTAAGATAAGCAAGATGAAACTTAGCAGTTTAATCTTTTTGTTGTTGTTTTTGGAGACAGGCTCTCACTAAATAGTTCAGATTGGCTTGGAACTTGTGGTGATCCTCCTGTCTCAGTCTCCCAACTCTGGGATTACAGGCATGTATTACCATGCCTGGCTAACCAGTTAGATCATGTTTTTAAAATCACTTTTAAGTGTATACTGCACTTCTGTGCTGTTACAAACATTCATAGTTCCATTCAACCACCACCACTACCCATCTTCAGAATTTTCTCATTAAACACTGGCTCCCATTATGCTCTCTCTTAGCCTTTAGGAACCGCCATTTTCCCTCCTGTGTCTGATGTTTTGTTTGTTGAGACAGAGTCTCACTATACAGTTGATGCTGGCCTTGAATTTGTGGTGCTCCTCCTGCCTTAGCTTTCGGCGTGTGCCACCATGCCCGGCTTTTGTTTTTTTTTTAATTTTAATTAAAATTTTTTTTATGTTGTTCTGGACTCAAACCTACAGCTTTCTATATGGTAAGCAAGCAAGTACCACTGAGCTACATCCACAGCCTCTGTCTCCAAATTTTTTTTTTGGTGCCGGGGATCAAACTTGGGACCTTACCCTTCCCTTGCAAGGCAGGTGGCGGAACCACTGAACTAAATCCCTGGCCTCTGTCTCCAAATTTTTAACTACTCTACGTCCCCTTTATAAGTGGAACCGTACAACATTTATCCTTTGTCCTCTGGTCCATTTCATTCAGCATAGCATTTTCAAAATGCACGTACCCTGTTTAGATATATCAGAATTTAATTCCTTTGTAAGGCTGAATAGTATTCCTTCAGTACTTTTTGATGAGCTTTGCTCATCTAGCAGCTATCCCACAGATAAAGCATTCCATGCTCCATTTATATTAATCAGAGGTGATGAACGTATGGCATGTGTGCCGCTTTGGGCATGTTTATATCGTTGAAAACTCTTAGGTTCGCCAGCACCGAAGATAGTCATCAGCTTACAAATATTAACTGCAGCTGTAATTGCATTCTGGATACGTATTTATATGAAACCTTTTGTGAGCAAGGTAACCACAAACAGCATGTTCAGTTCAAGTTTAAACAATACTGTCTGCCAGCACGCAGTCACTGAGTGTGGGATCGAACCTCCAGCCTTCTCCTTGAGCCACATCACCAGCTCTTTATTCTTTGTTTGTTTCGATACAGGATTTTGCTAAGGCATTAAGTTGCCAAAGGTGGCCTCCACCTTTCAGTTGTCCTGCCTCTGCCTGCCAAATTCTAGGATTATTTTACAGGCATGTGCTGCCACTTCTACTTGTAAAATGGAGCCTAGTACCTGAGGTTTGAACATATTTGATATATTTAAGTACTCAGATAAGGTTTACATGGAAACTAGAATTTAAGAAAAGTTTATAAGGTCTATGTTTTCTGCTAAGAAATCCTCAGGAAACAATTTGTTACTATTGCTTTACATCAGCAATAAAAGCTGATTGTAGTAAGAATAATTATTGTGGATTGTGTTCTCTTTCTGCCTCTACCTTTTTGTCTAGTAAGAGTCAGTGTTTCTCTTTTGTCAGTTTCACTAATTCCGTTCTGTTTTTGTGTTTTGAGAGTCTTACTGTGTAGTCCAGAGTGAGCTTGAACTCACTATGTAGCCCATGCTGGCCTTGAACTTCACTAATTCCGTTCTTTTAGATTTTTTTTCTCATTGGAAATCTTTGTAGTTTCTGATGATGATAGAAGGTATCTAGTAGACGAAACAAAGTTAAAGTTAAAATACTGATTCTATAATAGTACATCTTTTAATATCAATAGTTTTTCTTCATAGCAATATTCTAAACTTAGAGTTTAGACAGCTTTTCATTAATTTTGACTAAAGGACTTTGTTGGTCATTTATGCACTCCGAGTTCTGCAGTGCTTTCCCCAGTTCTTTTGTAGTAGTTGCACAATCACCAGTTAGAACTGACTCTAACTAGGGCAGTGTGCTTATCCATTTGGCATCGCCTCTGAGGAAAACAGGTTGTGATACTCCCCAGATTCAGCTCAGATTTATGGACAGAAAGCAGCAGGGAGCCTGTAACAATGGTTTGGACACTTACATTGTTCTAAGAAACAGAGAGAGCAGGGCACTGTGATGCACACCTGTCATTCCAGTGCTGGGGAAACTGAGGCTGGAGAATGGCTCGGAGCTCAAGGCCAGCCTGGGTTACAGAGTGAGACCCTGTCACAACAAACAAACAAACACAGAAGAGCCACCAGCTCTATTTTAATTTGTAGATCATCTTTGTGTGTGTGGGGGGGTTGGGGTATGTGTAAGGGAGTAAAATAATATAAATGTTGTTTATTTATTGATCACGTGATTGATTTGAGGCAGTGTCTCACCAGCCCTAGGCACCTTGATGTAGTTATATCACATAGGCTAGCCTTGTACTCACGATCCTCTGCCTCCCATTTCCAACTACTGAGATGATAGGCATGTACCACCGTGCTAGGTTCCATGTAATCATTTGTAAACTCCCAGTTCTGTGGGATTAAGTATATGGAGAGATTGTGCCATCACCACTGCCATCTCCAGAACTTTTTCGTCTTTTCAAACTGAAATTCTGTACCCATTATATAGTAAATTCCACTGGTTTCTTTCCCCCAGTCCCTGGCGGCCACCATTCCACTTCTGCACATTTGAATGCCCTTGTCCTTCATACAGAATCATGCAGTGTTTTGGAGGGTGTCTGGTTTATTTGGTGTATCTTTCAGTTTTGCCCATATTGTAGCATTCCCTTTTTAAGGCTGAGTAGCATCCCCTTTGTATATATGGATATCACATTTGTTTTGTTGAGAGAGACTTGGGTTGTTTCCACCTTTTGACTATAGAAGGGCCCGTGAATGTGAGTGTAGAAATACTCAGGGAAGTCCTTTTCAAATGGTTTTTTTGGGGGTATAAACCACAAGTGGATTTGCTGAATTATGTAGTAATGTTGTGTTCAGTTTTTTGGGGAGTGGCCATATTGTTTTCTATCATGGCTGCACTGTTTTACCCATCAGTAATCCAGAAGAATTTTAGTTTCTTCATATTTTTGAGAATACTTGTTTTATGTTTACTTTTACTTTTTATTTTTGGGGCTTTCTTTTTTCTTTCTTTGGCAGCACAAGGGATTGAATTCACGGCCTTCTCCCCAAGCCTGCGTCCACCCTTTCTTCTGAGACCGGGTCTTGCTCAGTCACTAAATTGCCCAGGCTTGAATTTGAAATCCTCCTGCCTCAACCTTACAGAGTGCTAGGATTATATTTATGCACCTTCCTCCATACTCAGCCCCCCTTTTTGTTTGTTTGAGACAGGTTCCATTCTTACCTACGGTGATCTCAAACTTGCGATCCCGTTGCTTTAGTCTCCCAAACTGCTGGCACTATAGGTGTATACCACTCCGCTCAGCTCCTTTGCTCAGTTTTGCCTTTTTTTTTTTTTGGTACCAGGGATCAAAGTCTGGACCTTGTGCTTGCGAGGCAGTCATTGCAACCATTGAACAAAATCACTGGCTCCTTTGCTTAGTTTTGAATCAGGTTGTTTTTATTGTTACTTAGTTGTATCATAATTTTTAAGACAAATTTAAAATGTCTTAAAGGGCTGGGGATTTAGCTTAGTGGTTCCACTGCCTGCCTCACAAGTGAAAGGACCCGAGTTCAATCCGCGGTACCAAAAAAGAAAAAAAGTCTTAAAATTATAAAGCACAGTGACCCACTTCTATTTTATTTATTTTGGTACCAGGCCCTTGCACTTTTGAGGCAGCAGCGGAACCACTGAGCCAAATCTCTGCCCCGCATACTTCTTAGTATTTTACATAATTTCTTCTGGATACTGTTCTTGGATAAGGAGCAATCTAATAGCACCTCAGGTCCCTACGTTGAGGGTAAAAGACTGTTGCACAAGGAAGCCATTTCTTTGTTTGTTTGTTTTTCTTTCTTTTTTTTTTTTCTTCACTGTGTAGATCAGGCTGGCTTTAAACTCACTATGTAGCCCACCCTGATCTCAAACTCAATGGCAAACATCCTGCCTCAGCCTCCCAAGTTTCTGGGCTTACAGGTGTGTGCCACCACGCCCAACCAACTAAGGAAGCCATTTCAGTATAGATAGTTTTCATGGATGTAAATCTTACCTAGAGTGTGTATATGCTATACAGTATATGCCACTCATTATTTATTTAAAAATTCCAAAATAGTTTTGTCTATAAAGTTCTTTGACCTTGGTATCAATATGGTGAAGTACACATTATAAAAACCTATTTGCATTTTATCTTTTTATGATGTGTTTCAATGTAAGTGATGCCAGCGTGTTTGACCATGAGTAATCTGATTTTATAAGTTGACATACTTTGTTTTGCAAATTTGGGAGTTATGTAGGGATTTTTATAAAATAATACATTACTAATAAAGAAAAATAATCACTTTAAAGGTCCTGTGTTTGAGTCGGTCATAGTGGTGCACACCTGTAATCTCAGCTCCCTGGGAGGCTGAGCCAGGAGGATCACCAGTTTGAGCCTAGCCTGGGCAAAATAAAAACGGGGTAGGGTATGTAGCTCAGTGTAAAGGCCTTCCTGGTTTAATTCCCACTGCTGGGGGGAAAAAATCATGTGTTTATATTGCTCTGCAAACCCAACCCACATCCCTTCCTCCTTTCTTTCACAGTGCAGGGATTGAATATGTGACCCGGAGTCACGTGCCACACACGCTAGGCAAGAACTCTACACAGAGCTTACATCCCTCCCTTCCATCCATCCCTCCCTTCCATCCATCCACCTACTTACTCACTTACTCATTAATTCATTTTAAAATTTGAAACAGGGTCTAAGTTACCCAGGTTGGCCTTGAACTTGTAATTCTATCTCAGTCTCCTGAGCAGCAGGGATTACAAGAATGTGCCACTGTTCCCAATTATCGTGATAGTTTTTCAAAAGAAGAGAAGGCAGTCAAAGAAACAATGTAAGACCAGTGTTTTTCAACTATGGTACTACTACTATTCACAGTCCAGACCTCAGAAGTCTTTGTTGTGGAATTGTCTTGTGCCCACAGGGTGTTTATCAGCATTGCTGGTCTTACCTACTAGGTGCCTGTAAATGCTGTAGCTGCTGCTCTTTTCCCTAGAGAGCCACTGATTTTATTCACAGCTACCAGTAGAGGATTTCTGAGTGGAGTAAGATAGCTATCCAAAGATCTTTACTTTGTTAGACGTTTGCAACCCCCCCCTTTAAAGTTATTCTAGTTTTAACCAAGCTGTGAAAAAATTTTAATTAAGATTGATACATTTTGCTACGTGCAGTGGTGCACACCTGTAATACCAGCTCTTATGGATGCTGACAAGGGGATCACAGGCTCAAGGCCAGCCTGAGCTGTTCAGTGAGACCTTGTCTCCAGAAATAAAATAGGCCAAGATTGTAGCTCAGTGATAGAACATTTCTGGGTCCCGTCCTCAGTACCACAAACAAAAACATGGGTACATATCTGGGAGCTGGGCTTTATTTATATTCAGTAGGACTGAAAAATATTTGGATATCTAAACCTGTGACCTTCTTTTGATTCAGTATCTTTATTTTATTTTTTTATTTTTTGGTTTTTTGAGACAAGGTCTCACTATGTAGTTGAGACTGACCTGGAACTCACTATGTAGCCCAGGCTGGTTTCGAACTCACAGCGATCCTTCTGCCTCAGCCTCTTCCGAGTGCTGGGATTACAGGTGTGCGCCACCACGCCTGGCTTGATTCAGTATCTTTAAAATCCGTAGTATATTTAACATACTGTAGTGAAGGTATTCATTACTGTTTATATTAACATTTTAAAATGTAGCTGGGTGTGGTGGCACACACGGGAAGTGCTCAAGCAGGAAGATCACCACTAGTTCAAGGCCAGTCTGAATTCCATAATGAGGCCCAAAACCAGAATGTGAACTTAAAACTTGTATCATTTCATGGTTCATTTAAAAACCTGTTACTCTTTAGTTACCACTTTAGTCAGCAGTTGAGTTTTACATCTTGTTTCAGAATTGGTGTGGCACCAAGGGATTCACCAGAGTGTGGATGACATTCACAACAAATCTAATTTCTGTCACTATTTTGTACTTTATTTTAACCATACATGTCCAACCTACTGGCTCTTCCCCCCCATACTGCTTTTTAAAATATTGCAATGACAATTACTTAAAAATAGAGGGAACTGTGTTACTTATATATGTTAGCTGTATTATATGGCCCATGATAATAATTCTTTACTCAGTGTGGCCGAGGTAACTCAAAAATTTTGACATGCTTTCTTTAAACAATTATAGCATTGACAGGGCATCTTCTGTATGTATGAATGTATGTATGTAAGTTTATTGGTACAGTTTAGGTATATATAATAATGACATTCACCATAGGGAATTTCTACCTGTATGTGATATATCTTGATTCTTATTTTTCCCATTACCTATACCCTGCCTTCAGCCCCTCTTCCCATCCTTGTTTACAAAAGAATGGAAACAAAGCTTTTGTTCTTTTTTTTATATTTTGGTTCTGGTGATTGAACCCAGGGCCTAGCACATACTAGGCTAGGCAGGTGCTGTACCACTAGGCTGGGTCTCCACCTCCTTTTAATTTTAACTCTAGAGAAGGTCTCTAAATTGTCCAAGCTGGCCTTGAATTTAGGATTCTCCTTCCTCTTGATTCAAGCAGCTAGGATTATAGGCATGTACCACTACTGTTTTTGTAAAACACACACACACACACACACACACACACGCACGCACGCACGCACGCACGCACACACACACACAC
>NW_022900935.1:1475152-1480748 GCF_012274545.1 Fukomys damarensis
CCTCTTTTTTTTTTTTTTTTTAAACTGGGGCTTAAATATAGGGCCTGGTGCAAGCTAGGCAAACCATCTTTTTTGAGAAAGGATCTTGCTTAATTTTCTAGAATGGCTTTGAACTTAGAGGGGGATCTTCTTGCCTCAGTTTTCCAAGTAGCTAGGATTATAGGTATGTGCCCTGACCCCTGGCCACCTTTACTTCTTTACTTACTGTTACTAAGAAATCTTGGTGTACATTCCTAACTAGTTACCTTATCAATCATTGGAGTTTATTAAGTCGATAAGTCACAGAATATTCTATATTGTAGGCTTCTTGTAGCTTTGTGAATAATCTTATATTACTTCGAGTGTTTATTTATTTATTTATATTTTTGAGAGGGTCTCGCTAGACAACTTAGTCTGGCCTTGAAGTCACTATGTAGCCCGAGTGGCCTCAGACTCAGTGGTGATCCTCCTGCCTCAGCCTCTCAAGTGCTGGGATTACAGGCATGTGCCACACACCCAGTTTAGATAGAGTATTTCTATGTAGCACATATGACAAGACTTCTTTTTCATTTTATACTCAAAAACGAGGTTAATTTTGTAGCCTGAATTTCAGTGTAATATTCTAATCAGAGTACTTTTTAGTACTAGCCACACTGCTTTTAAGTAATGATCTAAAAAGTTTCCCTTTTTGTAGATGAGAAAACTGAAGCCTGATCATATGCATTATAGGGGGCCTGACGATGGCAGCTTGTGGTTCTATTTCAAGGGGTTTGAATTGAGCACCATGACAGCATGCACTCCACTGTTGGGAGCATGTGCTCTGGAACTGGGGAGCTGTGCCCCCAGTTCATACCCAGAGGCTTTTGCCCCTGCTTAGCTTAGTTCTCTGTGGCTTGATGACCCCTTTTGGTTCTTATAGACACAGCTTTATTTCTCCACAGTTCAAACTGCAGAAAGTGAAAGTTCTTTTAATAAACCTCATAAAGTAATTTGCTTTAGCATGTGAGAACTAAATAAAAAAGCTGTTTCTGTAAGAAAACATGCTATATTTATTTTTACAAAAGCAATAAGCATTTTTCATCCTAAGTTTGTACTTACTTGTCTGAATATACTAGTGATTGTCCTGGATATGAGATTTGTGGTTGTAGTATAAATAACAAAACACCACAGATTATTTCCCATACTTAGTGTGTTTAAAATAGATTAACCAAAAAATAAAAAATAAAAAATAGATTAACCTCCAGTTACGTGTTTGAATGAGGCTTCTGTAACAGGAAGATATGAAGCAAAACTTCACAAAGGTGGTTGTTTCTGCAAATAGCTTTTTATTAATCTATTTGAGAATGTCATAAAACAGCTTAAAACCAAAGCTACCTTGCACATCCAGCAATGGAAGGGAAATATTATTTTTACTAGTTCTTAGGCATGATAAAAATAATTCTGACTGTGTGTTTGTGTGTGTGTGTCTGTGTAATTGACTTTCTCTTGAGGATTTTATTAAACAGTAATAAATCCCATTTCGTTAACTTTCACCTTTTTTGTTTTGGTTCCGGGGATTGAACTCAGGTCCTTGAGCTTGCGAGGCAGGCCACCAAACTGCTGAGCTAAATCCCCAGCCCCCACTTTTTTTTTTTTTTTTTTTAAAGACAAGGTCTCGCTATGTGGTTCAGATTGGCCTTGAACTTACTATGTAGCCTCGGCTAGTCTTGAACTCACAGGGATCCTCCCCTGCCTCCCAGAGTGCTGGGATTACAGGTGTGCACCACCATACCCAGTTCACTTTTCACATTAACCCAGTATTAGAGACCCTAAACTAATAAAGCTTAAGTACAATGATCTATCTCTTTTGTTCAAAAATTTAAATAAATTTTCAGTGAGGTACTATTACACATAATAATAGGGGCCCAGCATCTCTAATCCATAAATCCAAAATTAGAAATGTTCTAAAATCTGAAACATGACACTAAAAGTTGAAAATTGTGTCATAAAACATTGTTCCTTATACAACATTATTTAAAAATATCATATAAAGTTACCTTTAGGCTATGTATATAAGGTGTATATGAAATACAAATGATCTCCATGTTTAGACTTGAGTCCCACCTCTAAGATATTACGTTCATAAATGCAAATATTCTAAAACCTGAAATCTAAAGTTTTTTGTCCCAGTCATTTTAGACAAGGGATAAAGAGAGCAACGCCAGAAGTGTGTTGAATACCTGGCATTGCAAACCCCACACCTGTGGGTTATGTTACTTAATTCTTAACCCTGTGAGATAAATACCATTTCATTGTACAGATGTGGAGATTGAGGTTAAGTGGTTTGTCCAAGGATGTGTACATTTCTGAGTCAAGATAGGAAACTATATCTCTGAATCTGAAACCCTATAGCCATTGTTCTTTTACTGTTACTGATACAATCTAAGTGAATTGCATTCACTGACTTTATTTCATTTGAAAGAAATCACTGCAGTTCCTCACAGAATTCGGAACATTGCTGTTGGGTAGGATATGTTGGTCCAACAGTGCTACTTTTACTTCCCATTCTCAAGCCAGTGTGTGCTGTCTTCCGCCATCTCTGAAGACTGAGTGTGACAGATGTAGAGGATATTGGGCTCCAGAGATCCCAGTCTTAAAGTTTACACCTGTTAATTATTGCTACTTGTTAATTTTAAGAAGTTTTATATGTTACATTAATACTGTTTTGTGTGCTACTCACATAGTTGTTTTCACTAAAATTTGTGGGTATGTTTTGTTTGTTTTGACTTTATGCAGCAGCGAGTCCAGCAGCAGTTCAAGTGATGACTCTCCAGCCAGATCAGTTCAATCTGCAGCAGTCCCAGCTCCCACCTCCCAGTTGCTTTCATCTCTGGAAAAAGATGAGCCCCGTAAAAGTTTCGGGATCAAGGTTCAGAATCTCCCAGTACGCTCTACAGGTAAAATTTTACATGATTGTGCATTCCACTTACCTACTGTTGAGGAATAAAATAGACTGGGAATCTTGATTTAATAGTTTGCTAGCGGGTATGGTGGAGCATGCCTATAGTCCCAGCACTCTAGGAGGCTGAGGCAGGAGGATTGCCATGCATTTGAGGCCAGCTCTCCATGGTGAATTCAAGACCAGCCTGAACATAGTGAGACCCTGTCTCAATTTTTAAAAAATCAGATTTAATAGTTTGCTTATTAAGTTATAATTAACATGTTAACTTGTTTTTCCTTGGGGATTTAGATACAAGCCTTAAAGATGGCCTTTTCCATGAATTTAAGAAATTTGGCAAGGTGACTTCTGTGCAGATTCATGGAGCTTCAGAAGAGAGGTATGGTTTGGTGTTCTTTCGGCAGCAAGAGGACCAAGAAAAAGCACTGACTGCATCAAAAGGAAAGCTTTTCTTTGGTATGCAGATTGAAGTAACAGCATGGATTGGGCCGGGTAAGAGACAAATAACATATTGTATTTCAACTTATGGGAGACCGGTGTATTATCCAGAATATGGGCATGGTCATAGCTTTATTCATTGACATACTTTTGGTGCCCTCTTTTAATTTTTTTTCTAACACCAGGAATCGAACTCAGGACCTTGTGCTTGTCAGGCAGGCACAACACCACTGAGCTAAATCCTGCCCCCTCTCTCTTTTAAATAGTGTAGGAGATAGTTCTTAGGAGAATGACAACAGATTACGCTGAATCAGAAAGAAACTTACACACATTGATATTGTTTTTGAACACGCCCCCCCCCCATTGGTAACTGAACTCAGGACCTTGCACTTGCCAGGCAGGAACAGCCATGTTAATATTGTTTGAGAAAGTCATTAGACGAGATTTATTTCCATTATATTCAGCACAAATTGGATCAGTTATTCTGAGGTACATGACAATGAAAGAAAGTGATCAAGAAGCCGCTCACTGTCTGATGAGTCTTACGAGTGTCACTCATTTCAGAATTTCAAGGAAATATTCTAGAGGTTTGAACCTCCCTGTAAGAACTGTTGCAGCAGGCACAACATTAGTCAGTGTTTCTTCTATTTCAGAACAATCCACGGTGCTTATTTAAAAATGGCCTCTTCAGCCACGAATGTAGCTCAGTGGCACTGTGCCTGCGTGGCGAGCATAAGGTCCTGAGTTCAATTCCCGGTACTGGGGGTGGGGGAATGGCCTCTTTTACCCCAGCCCAGCCATCTCATTCAAAATTGGCACACAGTTTTGGGGACCTGTGTTTAAAGAAACTTTTGAATAAATTTGCAAAAGAATTGATAGAAAAATTAAAATTCGATAGTTACCTTGTAAATCTGAAACTGCTGAACTTTTTAATTTTGGTACTGAGGACCCCACCAGGGCCTTATGCATGCTAGGTAAGCACTCTACCACCGAGCTGTACCTTAGTGCCACACTGCTTACTGTAAGATGAATAGAATTTACGGCCCCTTTATAGGGCAAACATGAATGTTTCTAAAATATTCATCTTATTTGACAAGAGCAAAATACAATTTCTGTAAGAATATGTAAATGTTACTTGTATATTACAGTAGGCACAGTTTTAGCATGCATATTGTAAAATGTGTGTACCAAAAAAAAAAGTAAAATGTGTCTAATATTTTGATGGAATGCAGGAATTCAAGGGAATCTTACCTTTTTAAAGAAGGACTTCACACTCATTTCTCTATTGAGTTTGACTTGTGTTGCCCTAAATTATACTAAGAGCAACTCAGGAGTTTGTTTGCAACAGGGTCTTATTACGTAGCTCAGGCTGGCCTCAAACTCAGTGATCCTCCTACCTCAGCTTCCCTAGCGCTGAGATTACAGGTGTGAGCCACCACGCCTTGCTTTTCTGTTGGTGCCCCCCCGTTCTTATATAATGACCTATATGAATTCTTAGAACCAATCACAGTTATTAAATAAGGAGGCTCTAATCCAGGAATATTCATTTGGTGACTTTCTAATCTCTGAAGGGGTAAGGTCAGCTTGAAATTTTAACAGTAAAAAAGCCTTTTCACCTACCTGTGAGGCTGAGGTAGAAAGATCTCGACCCAAAAGATTAGAGGTCAGTCTGGATAACAAAGTGAAGACTCCATTCTTTTTTATTTCCTTTTTTGGTATCGGGGATCAAACTCAGATCCTGGCAAGACCCCATTCTTTTAAAAAAAATTTTTTTAAACCTCTTAAAATGAGAACATGCAGCACTATACTATAATCACCAACAAAACTTTGAGTGTCTCTGCCCAGACCATGTTAATAAGCAGAGCTTCAGAGAAAGACTATGATTGAATTGGAAAGTAAGCAAGGACTTTTGATCATAGTGGAAGCTGTAAGGAGCACTTAGCCTCTTTCTGCTAGTCACTAGGGACCATACAACACCAAAAGATGTTTCATTAATGTTGCTTCAATTAATTTGCATACAGCTCTAAGAGTATCTAAAAGTCCTGCATCGAGACAGTTGAGTCATTGTATTAGTTATTAATTAGGATTGTATTAGTAACATGAAATGCTAAATATGATAAAATGTTGAAAAGTGGGGCCCGGGATTTGGATCATTGTGGTGCCACGTCCTGCCTCACAAGTGCAAGGTCCTGAGTTCGATCCCTGGTACCAAAAAAAAAAAAAAAAAAAAAAAAAAAAAAA
>NW_022900935.1:1480791-1499069 GCF_012274545.1 Fukomys damarensis
AAAAAAAAAAAAAAAAAAGAAAGAAAGAAAAGTAAATTAATGAAGCTAGACTATTTTCAGTTGAGGTTTTAAAAATATGCTTTGAGTTGTAGCTTTATATTTCACATTGAGAGCCAGCTTTACAATTTTTGCTGGAGTTCTAAAATTTATTTGTGTGCCAGTGATTACTTTGAAAACAAATTTGTTTAGATTGAAATTTCATTCAGTGTTATTTCATTTTCTATGTTGAAGATGTAACGAAAGTGTTCATCTTTGTTAGGCTCTGCATTTCTATTCTGCTTTGGTGTTAACAGGGGGCAGCTATTTTGAAGATGTTTACAGTTTTTCAGTTAGTTAGCATTCAAGTCCATTATTTTTGAGTTATCTAAGTGTAGCTTTTCCCAGATACATATAAATATACATTAAAGATCTGTTCTCAGTTTTATTTTGCCCCTGTGCTCCTTACAGAAACGGAAAGTGAAAATGAATTCCGTCCCTTGGATGAAAGGATAGATGAGTTTCATCCCAAAGCAACAAGAACTCTCTTCATTGGCAACCTTGAAAAGACCACCACTTACCATGACCTTCGCAACACCTTCCAGCGCTTTGGAGAGATTGTGGTATGTTGCTTTGGTAATAAAAGCAATATTCGGTCTCTGTCCTAAAGCATAAAGTACAGTACAGATTATGTTTGACAAGGAGATGATATCATCTAATGCTGTCTTGAATATATTTTCTCATTTGCTCTATGCATTTTTAACTCCTGTTAAAAGATGACCCAAGGGGCCAGGGATTTAGCTCAGTGGTTCCTCCATCTGCCTTGCAAGCTCAAGGACCTGAGTTCGAGCCCAGTACCAAAAAAAAAAAAAAAAAAAAAAAAAAAAAAAGGATGATCCAAGCTGGGTGCAGTGGCCCGTACCTGTAGTCATAGCTACCTGGGAAGCCGAGTGAGGGGAGAAGATTGCTTGAGCCCAGTAGTTTGAGACCAGCCAGGCAATGTAGGGGATCTTGTCCTGAGATCAAAAGGATGATCCAGAGAAGCCCATCGGGTACTGTTCATGTAGAAGCCTGTAGAATACTACTTATTTTTTCTCATTCATTCTTTTTATCTTTTCTTTGGCCATTGGGTTCTTTCTTGGAGACAGTCTTGCTGTGTAGTTCAGGCTGGCCTTAAACTCACTGTGTAGCCCAGGCTGAGCTCTCAAACTTGCAGCAGTCCTGCCTCAGCCTCCCAAGTGCTAGGATTACAGGAGTGTACCACCACACCTAGCTGATTGAGTTCTGTTTTATACCATCTGTAGTCCTGTGGGTTAAAAGAAAACATTTGTGAAAAAGAGCCACAGATTAGTATGTGGTTATTAGGTGATCACAAATGCACATCAGGTATCTTGGGGATTATTAGAATGTGGATATCGTGTGTTAGAAGTTTATATTTAAAGTTTTAATTAAAATTAGCCAGCCATGGTGGTACATGCCTATAATCCCACACCTCAAGTTCAAGGTCAGCCTGGGCTACATAGCGAGGCCTTCCCCCCAAATAACCCAAATAAATAAAATTATAATTAAAATCACTTTTTATGTTATGTAAGTCATTCTTAGGGATACAAGGACTTTTCTGTTTCCTGTGACTTAACACTTGATTTAATTTATAGTAAAAGTTTGGTCATTGCTTTATACTCTTGGGATATACTGTTCCCTTCTGTGTTTGAAAAAAATAAGGAAATTGGGGCTTGGGATTTAGTTAGCTCAGTGCTTCTGCTGCCTGCCTCTCAAGCACAAGAACCCGAGTTCGATCCCTGGTACTCCTCCCCCCAAAACTTTTTGCAAGTCTCTTCATTATTAGTAACAGTGAAGAAACTGCTCTGATATATTTGGACTCTGGAGAGTAAAAGTGTTTATGGTAAGAACAGATGTTACTAGTCTCTCAGGGTGTGTGTGTGTGTATTCACGCACCTGCCCTTCTATCTGTTGTTATTTATATACTTTGCAAGGGATGAGGTGTTACTTCAAATAGAACCTAAGGCCTGTGAACTGAGCTACATTCCCAGCCCTTTTTTATTTTTATGTTTTGGGATGGAGTCTTGCATTTGTCGTTTAAGTTGCCAAGACCGGGCTTTGAGCTTGGAATTCACCTGCTTTGATCTGCTCTACTGCTGGGACGGCAAACGTGTGCACCACGACACCTGCTGTGTACACCGTTGCTCTAAGCAAAAGATCACTTCTTGTTTGCTTCTGTTTTTAATGACATAATTTAGCATAATTTAATCTTGTAAATAAAGCATGATTGGGAGCTTGAGATATATTTGGTTGGTAGAAAAGGAGAAAACAGAAAAGCTATATATTTAGAGAACAGTGCCAGCAAAGCATTCATCTTTTCCTGTTATTTTGTATTTTTCAAAGCCTTTCGATTGTTTTGTTTTTTTCAGTACTGGAAATTGAACTCGGGTCCTTGCGCTTGCTAGGCAGGGGTGTCACCACTGAGCTACGTCCCTGGTCCTTAAATTCTTTTGATTTTATGAGAGTGGTGTGTCCTGATTCAAGCTCTACTGCCTACCTATGCAAGTGAGACGGAGCTCATGTATCTATCTGGACTCCAGCTTCTCTTTAGAATTTTATATACATATTATTTTAATTTGTAGTTTTGCATTCACAAGGCTGAAAATTGATAGAACTTTGAAACATCCTTTTATTTGAATATAGATGCTACTTTAAATTTTGGAGCGGTGTAAAAAAAGGTATAGTTGGGCGCATGAATGTAGTCGTCGTCAGTGTTGCTGAAAGAGCACGGTTATTGTGTTGCTAGGGCCGTTCCTGTGTTGTCTGAAAGCCGTAATCTCCCCGTGCTGGCATTGCTGACAAACGCCTCTCTTCCCTCTGCCTTGCCCCTTCCCTGCCTTCATCCTTCGCTTCCTTCTCCCTCCCTCCCTACCTCCTCCCGTCTGTCTCTTTTTTGCTCCCCATCCTCTTTCATTCATTTGACAAAGTCTTGCTTTTGCTATCCAGGCTGTGCCCAAATTTGCGGATTTAAGTGATCTCCTGCCAGCCTCTGGAGCCCTGGGACTAGAACCATATGCCACCATGTCTGGCCTTGAGTTTTATTATTTTAAATGACACAATCTTTTGAAAAATGATCTGCTGCTTATTGATAACAGGTTATACAACAGATACAACAGCTAGAAGAACCTAGTTAGTGAATTTGTTCACCAGTATTCTTTGGAGATCATTTCTATTATATGAAATTACCCTGATTTTTGTTTTGTAATACTTGGAATCGAACTCATGGCCTTCACACTGAACTGTGTCCTCAGCCCTTTGTTTTGTATTGAGATGAGGTCTCAGTCACTAGGTTGCCCGAGCTGGGCTCAAACTTGCCGTCCTCCTTTTCGGCCTCCCAGAGTGTGGGGTGACAGGTATGCACCACCAAGCCAGGCTTATCCGAGGTTTTTATGTGCTATGTGACAGTGAAAATTAGTTGCTCTTTACCATTACTTTGAAGAATATGTGCTATAGATCACTCCTTTCTTCTTTCCTTCCTTCCTTTATTTTTTTGGGTACTGGGGATTGAACTCTCAGGACTTGCTCTTGCAAAGCAGGTGGTGGCATCACTGAGTTAAATCCCCGCCCCCCTGGGAATTTTTTAAAAAAGAAACTCTGTGGACTTGGCTAATTCTGTTTTATTTTCTTGTTGGAGTATTACTAAGTAGCATTTTTGGCTTTTTCAGGACATTGATATTAAGAAAGTAAATGGAGTTCCTCAGTATGCATTCTTGCAATACTGTGATATTGCCAGTGTTTGTAAAGCTATTAAGAAGATGGATGGGGAATACCTTGGAAATAATCGCCTCAAGGTAAATGAATTTTCACAGAATATTGTGCTATTATTGAAGATTTGGAGTTTGTAATGGCATGTCTGATTACTTAAGATTGCAGGACAGTTAAATTACTGTAAAAGTGATACAGTTTGCTTTGTATCCACCTCTTAGCTTAGTGTAATTTGAACTCATATTTGGTTAGCCAGACAGGGTTGCCTTTTTTGTAAATTTCTGTTTAATTTTAACCACATAGTTTCCACTTAAGTTGTTGATTTACGGGGGTAACTCAGTGGTAGAGCACGTATTTAACATCTCGGGGCTCTGGGTTCCACTGCTGACACTCAAAAAAAACCAGTTTGATAAGATTCCTACAGAAGAGCAATTTTCTGAGAATTGTTTAATTGAGTAGTGACTGTGAACTTCACTAACAGAAATTTCACCTTTTGTTCTCAGTTGGGTTTTGGAAAGAGCATGCCAACAAACTGTGTATGGTTGGATGGGCTGTCTTCAAATGTGTCGGACCAGTATTTAACACGACATTTCTGCAGATACGGTCCTGTGATAAAGGTAGGTGGGGCTTTGGGCATGGTTCAGACTTGTTTCTGACTTTCTTTCCTTGCTATTTTGTCTTTTTGTTACTAGTGCTGCCTTTTCCTTTTCTTTAATAAGCTACACATTAATTTCTTTGTTAACATTTGGTCTATAAGGGCATAATATCTGTTAGTTTGTGTTGAGAATATTTTGAAAAAAATACTATTTGAACCAGCTGAGATTTTTGAAAAAGTTTGAAATAGCCCTAGAATTAAATAAAATACAGTTGGGTATGGTGGCGCACATCTGTAATCTCACTACCTGAGAGGCAGGAAGATCACCACAAGTTCGAGTCCAGCCTTGGCCACATAGTGAGCTCAAGGCCAGCCTAAACTGTACAGCAAGATGTTGTTTCAAAAACCAAACCAAACCAAAAACAGAACATTAAAAGCAAAGTGAAAAACAAAATAAAGGCATAATATATCTCAAGCCATATATCTGTGATTCCAAACAGTTCCCATCTATTTTATTGTGTTTACTATAATGTGCCTCATTAAGAAAAGCCTATAACTTTTTCCAGAAAAAAAGATGTATAGTACTTTTTCTTGGTCATGTTCTTTGGGCTTAGGATTTTGTGACTGCTGAAACTTAAGTCCAGTGGATGAGGTTCTTACTAGGTTTTACTTGGTTGTTTTTACAGGTGGTGTTCGACCGTGTAAAAGGCATGGCCCTGGTTCTCTACAACGAGATTGAATACGCACAAGCGGCTGTAAAAGAGACCAAGGGGAGGAAAATTGGTGGCAATAAAATCAAGGTATGCAGAATGACTTTTAAACAGAATCGCAGCAAAATTGTGTTCAAATCTCAATTCACAAATAACTGGCATTTGTAAATTGACAGCGGGAGGAGTGCTTTACTGAACATGGTTTATGTGCCTCAGTTTTGGGGAGACTGTCAGGAGTTTTCTGCTCGGCTACCAGTGAGCGCAGGCCTTGTAAGCCAGGAAGCACAGATCCTTCCCTAAAAATCACTCTGGCTCCATGGGTGCACACTCCGTGCAAGCCCACTCACGGCTGTGACAGACGTGTCTCTGCCCACAGTGCAAGGTGCAGCTTCGTGGAGGATCTTGCCTTCCTCTTTTCTTCTCTCCTAAAGAGCGGGGAGCCAATGCAAGCACTTTACTTTTGTCCGTTGTTACTTGTTTGAACTACTATGTTATTTGAGGGAACTGTGCACGTAATAACAGATGGTTACATTGAAATGATGGAGGTATTGCCATCTATTAGTTATCATTTGCTTTAGTGACTCTGAGGCCCACCCATGAGTGAATTAAAATACTCTTCCATGTTATTTTATGTTGCAGCTGTTGTTTGAGCAAATTTATGTACATCAGATTGTGCTAGACTTAATTCATCTGATTATTTAATGACCAATCTAGCATCCTAATAGTGATTTGTTTCAATTTTCCATTTTACTTTTTCTCCTCCTTCTGGAACCCTGAATCATTTGTCAAGGTTGGTATAAAATTGGCCAGGTGTGGGGCACACACTTGTAATCCCAGCACTTGGGAAGCTGAGGTGGGAGGATCCGCTGAGAGTTCAAAACCAGCCTGAAGTACATAGTGAGATTTGTCTCAAAAAAAAAAAAAAGGAAGATTTTAGATTAGTAAGATAAGAGTTTCACTTTATGAGGACTACTTCACTTCGGATAGACTGGTCATGCCTGATAATTTTCCTGAATTGTGAAGAATTTTCAGATTGGATAACATTTTCTGTGATTTAAATCTGAAACTTGTTATCAAACTTTATTTTTTAAGGTGGATTTTGCAAATCGGGACAGTCAGCTGGCATTTTATCACTGTATGGAGAAATCTGGTCAGGATGTCAGAGACTTTTATGAAATGTTACTGGAAAGAAGGTATGTATTTTAAACCTAGCAGTGTAATTTGAATTTTAATACATAATGCATAGAGTTTAGATGGGATTAAATTTTTTCACTCCTTACTCATGTTCTGACCTCCCAAAAACCTTTAGCATGTCATGTAGAAATACAGGGTTATTTTTGTAAATCCAGTTTTCATGTGCCTCACGGGGAATTGGGCTAGCCTATCTACATTTCTCACTGAATGCTGCCTCACCTTCAAAGAGTTACTATTTTGCCATCTTATAATTTTATGTATGTTACACTAGAGTGTATGAACTGTTAATGTCTTACATATTTAGTAATGAAAACATCAGGTTTTTATTACATGAACTCATACTTTTACAAAAACAAAGCAAAAAAAAAAAAAAAAAACATACACACACAAACCCAAAACAAGTAATAAGCAGACTTTCAAGAGTATCAAAACTTTTTTGGGGGCCGGGGATTTAGCTCAGCAGTTCGGTGGCCTGCCTTGCAAACGCAAGGACCTGAGTTCAATCCCCAGTACCAAAAAAAAAAAACTTTTTTTTTTTTTTTGCATCTCTTAAATATTTTGTGACTCAGTGTAGGATCCCAGCCTATAAATTTACCCCCAGCCAGAGGACGAAAGACAAAAAGACACAGAGTTAATTTGGAACTGGGGCCAGGGGGCTCTCTGCCTCTAATGAACAGGAGCCCTGAGCATTTGGCTCACCTCACCTTTATTCACAGAGATTCAGGAACAAGCAATCATACCTACTTCCTCTTGTCTGTAGCATGTACCCAAGTGAACAACCTGATCTCAGCTGTGTAGACTCTTCTGTAGGACTTGCGATGTGCTGGCGTGCCTACACACAGGCGCAGGAGGCACACAGCCTGTTGTTTCTCCTCGGTACTCACAGAGAAGGTCAGTTAGGCCGCAGTCCTCATTACCTGGTCTGGTATAACTCATTAAGCCAGAGCATATAGAAACTGGTGATTTTGGCAATGTGAAAGGTAAACCTGGTTTCCCCATGTGAATATTTTCAGTCTTGGTGATATCATATTTGATAGTTACTCTCCCAGTGGTGGCACAACACCTTTAATTCTAATACTCTGGGGAGCTGAGGCAGGAGGATGGTAATATCATATTTGATAGTTATTCTACTGAAGGTGGCACACACCTGTAATTCCAGCCCTCTGGGAAGCTGAGGCAGGAGGATTGTATGTTGGACCCCAACCGGGGCAACTTAGATCCTGTCTCAAAATAAAAAACCACTGGGTATACAGCTCAGTTTGAAGGCTCTGAGTTCAGTCTCCAATACCAAGGGAAAAACATCCTCGAAAACTGCTACGGTACTAGGTTCCCCCATAGCTGATGACATTTGAAAATGGAAACTAGTGTCCATGTGATAAAGCCATTGCCAGGACATTACCTCTGCTATTAAATTTCCACCTGGTATAGATGTGTTAGAGGTTAGATGGCTTTGTGTGCGAAATGTCTTTCCAGCCTCACGGTCAAGAATGAAGAGGAGGCTCTGTGACGAGATGAGCCCGTCCTGATCCTGCTGCCAGAAATCTGTTGAAAGCATTTCTGCTGTCTCTTCATTCCAGTTCATTTTTTGTTGAGAGCACAGAAAGTATCTCTGAGTCATTTCCTAGTGGAATATGGTGCAGTAGTCATTGAATGTGGAGCTTTTAAGTTTAAAAATGATCTCCACTTCCAGATTCCTAAAAGCTTGAATGTCTAAGGTATTGGTAATTTCTTACTATTAGATCAGATTCCACATCGTGAGAGTGAAGGTCAGCTGTCCTCTGGCTGGAAAGTTGGTCTTGGTATGCTGTTCTGTTTTTGGGTTTTGTGTATGAGTGAGCATGCACAGGCCCAAGAGTGCTTGCATTCTTGGGGGAGAGGAGAGCAAGTGCTCCATCCCAGGCTCCCTAAGTAGCAGCTTGAAGTCATTGTAATGTATTAAGTGCTTAAAAGAATTCTTGAAGGGATTCCAGCCTCGAGTGAGTAGAAAGTGTGGCCTGGTTAGTTGCACATAAGATGTTAAGATCCCACGTGCATGTTTTTTTGTTTGTTGTGTGGTAGCAGGGATCACACTCAGGACCTTGCTCTTGCCAGGCACGTGCAACACCACTGAGCTGCATCCCCAGCCCTGTTAAATATTTTAAAAAGAGCAGTGTTGTGAAAGTTGGGTGATGTGGTATTGGCATTCATTTTTATACATTATTGCTTAAAACTCATTTTAGGCCAGGCATCCGTCTTAGTGACAATCTGGCTCTGGTTCTCGTCTTTGTCTTTTTCCTATGGTTATTTATCCCTGTCTTATTTCCTAATGGAGGAGGAAGGTATATGGCTTCCCTGTGACCTGGTCTGCCCCATGGGGACCCACATAGCAGTTCCTGTGGAATGCATTCTTTGCAGTAGAACTTGAGGATCTTTGTATTTTCCACAAAGTGAAGTCATCCCTGTGAATTGCTGACGCGTGAATGGAAAAACATTTTTTGTTTTTCTTTTTTGCGACAGGGTCTTGCTATGTAGCCCAGGGTGGTCTTGAACTCTTACTATGTGTAACCCAAGCTGGTCTCGAACTCATTGTGACCCTTCTGCCTCAGCCTTGAGAGATTAGAGGCATTACCACCATACCTAGACCTGGGGTGTAAGGCTATCTTTTTTTTTTCCTTCTCTGTATTGGGGATTTAAACTCAGGGCCTTGTGCCTGCTAGGCAAGCACTGTATCCCTGACCTGTATCCCCAGCCCTTTTTTAAATTTTGAGAAAGGGTCTTGCAAAGTTTCATTGACTGTCCTCCAACTTGCAGTCTTGCCCAGCCTCCCAAGTAGCTGAGATTGTAGACCTATGCACCATGCCTGGCCAGCACATTCTGTGTTAAAAAAGTAATTGTGAGCCAGGGATTTAGCTCAGTAGTTCGGTGGCCTGCCTTGCGAGCGCAAAGACCCGAGTTCAATCCCCGGTACCAAAAAAAAAAAAAAAACAAAAAAGTAATTGTGAGCTGGGGATTTAGCTCAGTGGTGCCGAGCCTGCCTGGCAAGTACAAGGTCCTGAGTTCCATCCCTGGTACCAAAAAAAAAAATAAATAAATTATGAAAAACATAGAAATGCGGGGTGTGAATAGTACTTAATAACAAGTGTCTGCTATGTTGGGATACCTGAGTTAATTAAAAATTTTAAAAGGGCTGAACCACTGCCGCCCAATGGAACCTAATGTACATTGCTATAAATTTTCTAGTAGCCACATTGAAAAAAAAAACAATATATCTAAAATATTATTTCAACATACAATGTTGGTGAGGTTTTAAACATGCTAATTCTCTTTAAAATCGACACATACTTGTACATTTTTATTAGAATACAGTGACAATTTGACATGTATACATTGTATAATGATGAAATAGGATATGAAATAAGGGTTTTATCTTAAATACCATTTTTGCTTTTTTTTAAACTAAGTCTTCAAAATGTAGTACATCTCAATTTATATTAGTTAGGTGTCAAGTGCTCAAAGCGAAGTGTGGCTGGCTAGTAGGCTGCTGTGTTGGAAGCCGCTATAGTTTAACAAATTATGAAATAATGCTAAGGATTTTTAGAATGGGGCTATAATTCATTATATAAGTGATGAGGAGACAGCGGCATTAAAGTAGTCTGTTTTTGTTTTTGGCAGAGAGGAGCGGAGGGGATCCTATGACTATAACCAAGACCGCCCTTATTATGAGAACGTTCGCACGCCAGGCACATATCCTGAGGACTCCAGGAGGGACTATCCTCCTCGGGGGAGAGAATTCTACTCGGAATGGGAAACGTACCAAGGGGACTACTATGAGTCACGCTATTACGATGACCCTCGGGAGTACAGAGATTACAGGGGTGACCCTTATGAGCACGACATTCGGGAGTACAGCTACAGACAGAGGGAGCGGGAGCGAGAGCGTGACAGACTTGAGTCCGACCGGGACAGAGACCATGAGAGGCGGCCCCTTGAGCGGAGCCAGAGCCCCGCGCACTTGCGCCGCCCACAGAGTCCTGGCGCATCACCTTCACAGGCCGACAGACTGGCCAGTGACTCTGAGAGGAGGCTCTATAGCCGTTCCTCAGACCGCAGTGGCAGCTGCAGCTCACTCTCCCCTCCACGGTACGAGAAACTGGACAAGGCTCGCTTGGAGCGCTATGCAAAAAATGAAAAGGCAGATAAAGAACGGACTTTTGATCTTGAGAGAGTGGAGAGAGAGAGACGCTTAATACGGAAGGAAAAAGTGGAAAAAGACAAAACTGACAAGCAGAAGCGAAAAGGAAAAACGCATTCCCCTAGTTCTCAGTCTTCAGAGACAGACCAAGAAAATGAGCGAGAGCAGAGCCCTGAAAAATCAAGAAGTTGTAATAAACTGAGCAGAGAGAAAGCCGACAAAGAAGGAATAGGAAAAAATCGCTTGGAACTCATGCCTTGTGTAGTTTTGACTCGAGTAAAAGAAAAGGAGGGAAAGGTCATTGACCATACTCCATTGGAGAAGCTGAAAGCCAGACTTGATAATGATACCAGCAAGTCTTCTGCCCTGGATCAGAAACTGCAGGTCTCTCAGGCTGAGCCTGCAAAATTGGATCTGTCTAAACTGGAATCGGCTCGAGTGAGACTGCTGAAGGAAAAGCCGCTTGCAAGCCACACTGAAGTAGTAGATAAAGAGGTCAGGCCTAAACCCAGGAAACACCTCAAGCCAGAGCAGACTGCTGACGGGTTGAGTGCTGTGGATCTGGAGAAGCTGGAAGCCAGGAAAAGACGATTTGCAGATTCTAATTTAAAAGTAGAAAGGCAAAAACCAGAAATCAAGAAAAGTAGTCCCGAGATGGAAGATGCTCGGGTACTTTTGAAAAAGCAGCCTGATGTGTCATCTCGAGATGTTGTTCTGCTAAGGGAAGGAGAGTCTGAAAGAAAGCCTGTGAGAAAAGAAATTCTTAAAAGAGAAACTAAAAAAATCAAAGTGGACAGACTTAATACTGTTCCCAGTCCCAAAGACTGTCAGGAGCTTGTCGGTATTTCTGCTGGGTCTGGCTTGAGGCCCAGCTCAGAGCTACAGGCAAGATTGGGAGAGCCAGGAGTTGAATCTGCAGAAAATCAAGAAATCCAATTGAAAAAACCTATCCCCTCAAAACCCCAGCTCAAACAGCTGCAGCTCTTAGATGATCAAGGACAAGAGAGAGACGATGTCAGGAAAAACTATTGCAGTCTTCGTGATGAAACACCTGAACATAAACCAGGCCAGGAGAAACTTCATGCGGTAAATACTGAAGAGAAAATTGGCATTGACATTGATCACACACAGAGTTACCGAAAACAAATGGAGCAGAGTCGTAGAAAACAGCAGATGGAGATGGAAATAGCCAAGTCTGAGAAGTTTGGCAGTCCAAAAAAAGATGTAGATGAATACGAAAGGCGCAGCCTCGTTCACGAGGTAGGCAAACCTCCACAGGATGTCACTGATGACTCGCCTCCCAGCAAAAAGAAGAGGATGGATCATGTTGACTTTGATATCTGCACCAAGAGAGAGAGGAATTACAGAAGTTCACGCCAAATCAGTGAAGATTCTGAAAGGACTAGCTGTTCTCCCAGTATTCGCCATGGTTCCTTCCATGAGGATGATGATCCTTTGAGCTCCCCAAGGCTGATGTCAGTGAAAGGTTCTCCTAAAGTAGATGAAAAAAATCTCCCCTATTCCAGTATGACAGTGAGGGAAGAGTCCTTAAAATTTAACCCTTATGATTCTAGTAGGAGAGAACAGATGGCAGACATGGCCAAAATAAAGCTATCTGTCTTGAATCCTGAGGATGAACTAAATCGCTGGGACTCTCAAATGAAGCAGGACGCCAGCAGATTTGATGTCAGTTTCCCAAACAGCATAATTAAGAGAGACAGTCTGCGAAAAAGGTCCGTACGGGATTTGGAGCCCGGCGAGGTGCCTTCAGATTCTGATGAAGATGGCGAGCACAAATCCCACTCACCCAGAGCTTCTGCTCTATATGAAAGCTCTCGGTTGTCTTTTTTATTGAGGGACAGAGAAGACAAACTACGTGAGCGAGATGAAAGACTGTCTACTTCTTTAGAGAGGAATAAGTTTTATTCTTTTGCACTGGATAAGACAATCACACCAGACACTAAAGCGCTGCTTGAAAGAGCTAAATCCCTTTCTTCATCCCGAGAAGAAAATTGGTCTTTTCTTGACTGGGACTCCCGGTTTGCTAATTTTCGAAACAACAAAGATAAAGAAAAGGTTGACTCAGCTCCAAGACCTATTCCATCCTGGTACATGAAAAAAAAGAAAATCAGGACTGATTCAGAAGGAAAAATGGATGATAAAAAAGACAGTCACAAAGAAGAAGAGCAGGAAAGGCAAGAATTATTTGCCTCCCGTTTTTTACACAGCTCAATCTTTGAACAAGATTCCAAGCGACTGCAGCATCTGGAGAGGAAAGATGAAGAGTCTGATTTCACACCTGGTCGGTTGTACGGGAGGCAGACCTCAGACGGAGTTAACAGCACAAGCGAGTCCGTTCAAGAGCCCGTGGTCCTATTCCATAGCAGATTTATGGAGCTCACCCGAATGCAGCAGAAAGAAAAAGAAAAAGACCAAAAACCCAAAGAGGTTGAGAAGCAGGAAGACACAGAGAACCATCCCAAGACTCCAGAGACTGCTTCTGAGAATAAAGAGTCAGAACTGAGAACTCCGTCTTCAGTCGGGCCTCCCAGTGTCGCGGCTGTGACTCCAGAATCATTGTCACCAGTACCAGAAAAGACAGCCAGTGAAAAGACAGTAGAGGCACCTTTGATGACAGAGGAGAAGACTGTGGAGGCAGCCTCTGTCTCAGAAGAAGCAAAACCAGGATCAGAACCGGCCCCCGTCTGTGCCGAACAACCCGAACAGGTAGACTTGCTCCCAGGAGTGGACACCAGTAAAGATGCTGCCGTGACGCCTTCCACGGTCGAAGAAAGCTCGTCCACTGATCGACTGCCTTACCTGGATGCTAAGCCTCCAACTCCGGGGGCCTCGTCCTCCCCGGTAGAGAGCAGAGTAGATCCAGAGCCTGACGGTACCCAGCCACCTTCAAAACCAACTCAGAAGCCGGAGGAAGCTGAAGAGCCAAAAACAGAAAAGGCAGATGCGACCGCAAATGTTGAGCCTAATCCGAACCCGAAAGCTGAAATTGTTCCTGAGGTTCAGCCTCAAGCTTCTGAAAATGTTGACGTTGATCCTCCCGTTGCTGCGAAAGATAAGAAACCAAACAAAAGTAAGCGTTCCAAGACCCCCATTCAGGCGGCTGCGGCAAGTATCGTGGAGAAGCCTGTCACTAGGAAGAGTGAGCGGATAGACCGGGAAAAACTGAAGAGGGCCAGTTCCCCTCGGGGAGAGGCACAGAAGCTTTTAGAATTGAAGATGGAAGCAGAGAAGGTTACACGGACTGCATCCAAGCACTCTGTGGGCGACCCTGAGCACCCTGAGCCAAGCTTGCCTCTCAGCCGAACAAGGCGCCGCAACGTGAGGAGTGTTTACGCAACCATGAGCGACCATGAAAACCGCTCTCCCGCCAAAGAGCCTGTAGAGCAGCCGCGAGTGACCAGAAAGAGACTGGAGCGAGAGCTTCAGGAAGTGGCAGTGGTTCCCACTACTCCGCGGAGGGGAAGGCCTCCGAAAACACGCCGTCGCGCTGAGGAGGAGGAGGAGAATGAGGCCAAAGAACCGACAGAGACACTCAAGCCAGCTGAGGGATGGCGGTCCCCGCGGTCTCAAAAATCAGCAGCCACTGGCGGCCCCCAAGGGAAAAGGGGGAAAAATGAACCAAAAGTTGATGCTGAACGTGCTGAGGCTCCCACTGATGTGAGTCCCCAAGTGAACACGAAAGAAAACACCAAGTCCAAAGCCGATAAAGAAGAAGCAGGAAGTGAACAGAAACACGACAAAAAAGATGCCAGCACCGACAAAAACGTACCCGACACTCCTCCAGTGGAGGCGGTAGAGAAAAAGACAGCCCCTGAAAAATACTCTAAGTCAAAGCGAGGAAGGTCTCGAAACTCCAGGTCAGCAGTGGACAGATCTGCACATCTGAAAAGTGCAGCCACAGGTGCTGGCCCCGGGGAGGCCGCAGGGCCTGTGGCACAGACAGAGGAACCGGAAGCGGGGGTCGTAGCAGTCTCCCCTGAGAAAAGCGAGAGTCCTCAGAAGGAAGGTAGTTCCTCATCGCAGTTGAAAACGGATCCAGTGGACCTCAACAAGGAACCAGAGGAGGAAGACGTGTCTGCCTCCACGGTTTCCCCCGAAGTCACTCAGCTGTCCCAACAGATGGAGCTGGAGCGGGCTGTGGAGAACATTGCAAAGCTTACCGAGACCTCTGCCCAATCGGCCTGTAAGTCAGCAGCTGGCAGCGCAACCGAGGGCCCCACCGCAGGGGACAAGGACAAACCCCCACACCAGGCAAGCGAAACAGAACTGGCCGCTGCCATTGGGTCCATCATCAATGACATTTCTGGGGAGCCAGAAAATTTCCCGGCCCCTCCCCGTTTCCCCGAGGACTCTCACACAGATTTGCCCTCACAGACACAAGGGCTGCAACCCCAAGAGGAAGAAATGGAGCCTGAAACTCATGAGGCTGTGTCTGGCATCTTGGAGACAGAGGCTGCTGCAGAAACTTCTAGGCCACCAGACAGCACCTCTAACCCCTCAGGAAGCCCAGCAAACGCCAAGGACGCCAGAGGCAACGACAGTGAGACCCCCCAGTTGGCACAGGAAACCAAAGGGTCGAAGGAAGTGGAAGTTCCTCTTGCTCGCAAGGACAAAGGGCGCCAGAAGACCACTCGATCACGCCGCAAAAGGAATACAAATAAGAAGGTGCCCGGCGCTGCCGCAGAGACCCATGCCTCCGAGACTGGCCAGGCTGAAAGCAAGAGCCCTGCTGCTAATGAGGGGGTGACAACACAACCCCCAGAGCCTCCGCAGGAAGAAAAGCCCCATTCCACTCCTCCTCAGGCATGTACCCCTGACCTGAGCAAGACTCTGTCTGCAGAGAGTTTGTCCCAAGAAGTCAGCGTTGAAGAAAAGACCCCAACCAAAGCATCTGTGCTTCCGGACCTCCCCTCTCCTTCCCAGCCCGCACTGGTGGATGATGAACCTCAGGCCCGGTTCAAGGTGCATTCCATCATTGAGAGTGACCCAGTGACCCCGCCCAGTGACTCAGGCAACCCCCCGCCCACTGCTGCAAAACTTCTACCCCCGCTGGCTCCCGGGGGAATCCCACACCAGAGCCCCCCTCCTAAGGTGACAGAGTGGATCACCAGGCAGGAAGAGCCACGGGCTCAGTCCACTCCGTCCCCAGCTCTTCCCCCAGATACCAAGGCCTCTGACATGGACACCAGCTCCAGTACGCTGAGGAAGATCCTAATGGACCCCAAATACGTATCTGCTACAGGTATCACGTCGACAAATGTCACCACAGCCATCGCAGAGCCTGTAAGTGCTGCCCCTTGCCTACATGAGGCACCAGCCACTCTCGCTGAATCTAAAAAGCCTCCTGTAGAGGAAAAACAAGCAGCTCCAATGACAAACGCTTCTTTGGACATGCAAGCCCCAGAGGTTCCAGTAGCCGCTGAGAAAGAAAAGGTGGCTCCAGTCATTGCTCCTAAAATTACATCTGTTATCAGCCGGATGCCTGTCAGCATCGATTTGGAGAATTCACAGAAGATAACCCTGGCAAAACCAGCTCCCCAGACTCTGACTGGCCTGGTGAGTGCCCTGACTGGCCTGGTGAACGTGTCCCTGGTTCCAGTGAATGCTCTGAAAGGACCCGTGAAGGGGTCGGTGGCTACACTGAAAGGGTTAGTGAGCACCCCCGCGGGGCCTGTGAATGTCCTGAAGGGGCCGGTGAATGTTCTCACTGGGCCTGTCAATGTCCTCACCACTCCAGTGAATGCCACGGTGGGCACAGTGACCGCTGCCACCGGCACGGTGAACCCTGCTGCTGGTGCAGTGAATGCCACTGCGGGTGCGGTGACAGTTGCAGCCGGTGCAGTGACTGCTGCCTCCGGTGGTGTCACTGCCACAGCAGGCACAGCAGCTATGACAGGTGCGGTGATTGCACCATCAGCAAAGTGCAAACAGAGATCCAGCAGTAATGAAAACAGTCGCTTCCACCCTGGGTCCATGTCTGTGATCGACGACCGTCCTGCAGACACGGGCTCCGGCGCAGGGCTGCGTGTGAACACTTCAGAGGGGGTTGTGCTCCTGAGCTACTCAGGGCAAAAGACTGAAGGCCCACAGCGGATCAGTGCCAAGATTAGCCAGATCCCCCCAGCCAGTGCGATGGACATTGAATTTCAGCAGTCAGTGTCCAAGTCCCAGGTGAAACCCGATTCTGTCACCCCATCGCAGCCTGCACCCAAAGGCCCTCAGGCACCCTCAGGCTTTGCGAACGTGGCCACCCATTCCACCCTGGTGCTGACGGCTCAGACTTACAACGCGTCCCCTGTGATCTCCTCTGTCAAGGCCGATCGCCCGTCCTTGGAGAAGCCCGAGCCCATCCACCTCTCTGTATCCACCCCTGTCACCCAGGGTGGCACAGTGAAGGTTCTCACCCAGGGCATAAACACACCCCCAGTACTGGTCCACAACCAGCTGGTCCTCACCCCGAGCATTGTCACCACTAATAAAAAGCTTGCTGACCCCGTCACCCTCAAAATAGAGACCAAGGTCCTTCAACCAGCCAATCTTGGGTCTACACTCACGCCCCACCACCCTCCCGCTCTGCCCAGCAAGCTGCCCGCAGAAGTGAACCACGTCTCCTCGGGGCCCAGCACGCCCACGGACCGAACCGTCTCCCACCCGGCAGCCACCAAGCTGGACACGCATTCTCCCCGGCCCGGCGGGCCTGCGCCGCCCCCGTTCCCCAGGGCGTGCCACCCCAGCAGCACCGCGTCCACAGCGCTGTCCACCAACGCCACGGTCATGCTGGCGGCAGGGATTCCGGTGCCTCAGTTCATCTCCAGCATCCACCCGGAGCAGTCTGTCATCATGCCGCCCCACAGCATCACCCAGACCGTGTCCCTTGGCCATCTGTCCCAGGGCGAGGTGAGAATGAATACGCCCACCCTGCCCAGCATCACTTACAGTATCCGGCCGGAAACCCTGCACTCTCCTCGGGCTCCCCTGCAGCCCCAGCAGATAGAAGTGCGGGCCCCGCAGCGCGCGGGCACCCCGCAGCCGGCCACAGCTGGCGTGCCTGCCCTGGCCTCCCAGCACCCCGCTGAGGAAGAAGTGCACTACCACCTCCCGGTGGCTCGGGCAGCGGCCCCGGTGCAGTCCGAGGTGCTGGTCATGCAGTCTGAGTACCGGCTGCACCCGTACACCGTGCCCCGGGATGTGCGGATCATGGTGCACCCACACGTGGCAGTCAGCGAGCAGCCCAGGGCCACAGAGGGCGTGGTGAAGGTGCCGCCTGTCGGCAAGGCCCCTCAGCAACCTGGGAAAGAAGCTGCCAAGACGCCCGAGGCCAAAGCGGCCCCGGCTCCGGCCCCGGCCCCGGCCCCGGCCCCGGCCCCTCACAGCGAGGCCCGCATCCTCACAGTCACCCCTAGCAACCAGCTCCAGGGGCTGCCTCTGACTCCCCCTGTGGTAGTGACTCACGGGGTGCAGATTGTGCACTCCAGTGGGGAGCTGTTCCAAGAGTACAGATACGGCGACATCCGCACCTACCATGCCCCCGCGCAGCTCGCGCCCTCTCAGTTTCCTGCTGCCGCCTCGGTCGGCCTGCCTTCCCGGACCAAGACACCTGCCCAGGTGAGGAAGCCAGCGTCTCCCCGACATCTGTGGGACATGTGCTTGGGGGGCTCCACAGCCTCGAAGCGGAAATGAGTTAGGAAATCAGCCCGGGGGTTGAGGCCACCACCTGCCTTGTAAGCACAAGGTCAGGAGCTCCATCCCTCCAAAAAAGTAAAACAGAATTTTTAAACTGGGTTGAGGGACAGGCGAGCCTGTCAGTCCCGAATATGCGACAATGCTCTTCTGAATTTCAAGGGGG
>NW_022900935.1:1499368-1500587 GCF_012274545.1 Fukomys damarensis
CAGCCAGCCCGGCCCGCCACCGCCGCCGCCCTGCAGCAAGGTGCCTCAGGTCTCCCAAGAGGCGAAGGGGACTCAGACAGGAGGAATCGAGCAGCCCCGCCTCCCAGCTGTACCTGCGTCCAGGCCGCCTGAACCCCACACCCCCCAGGTTCAGAGGGCGCAAGTGGAAGGCCAGACTTCCTACCCCTCCCCCGTGTCGGTCTCCATGAAGCCGGACCTCCCGGCCCCTCTGCCCACTCAGGCCGCTCCAAAGCAGCCATTGTTCGTCCCTACAACTTCAGGCCCCAGCACCCCACCAGGGCTGGCCCTGGCGCACGCTGAAGTCCAGCCGGCCCCCAAGCCAGCGTCCTCTCCACACCTGACTCCCCAGAGGTCTGTGGATATGGTCCAGCTCCTGAAGGTGAGCATGGGTGAGGAGCCCCCCAGCTTTGTGCTGTTGGGCGTCCTAAGGGTCCCCAGTTGACTTCGGCCAGCAAGCTGCGGCCCAGGGCCCCGGCCCGCTCTCCAGCCCCAAGCTAACCTGTGCTTTGTCTCCCGGGAGCAGAAGTACCCCATCGTGTGGCAGGGCCTGCTGGCTCTCAAGAACGACACGGCTGCCGTGCAGCTGCACTTCGTCTCTGGCAACAACGTCCTGGCCCACCGGTCCCTGCCGCTCTCGGAAGGAGGCCCCCCGCTGAGGATCGCCCAGAGGATGCGGCTGGAGGCCTCGCAGCTGGAAGGGGTGGCCCGCAGAATGACAGTGAGCACTCGTGGGCCCCGACGCCCTGCCCGCGCACGGGGAGGGGGGCCCAGGTGTTCCCGCCTTTCTCCCGGCGTGGGGCACGGCTCTTGAAGTGGACAGGAAAAGGCGCGTTCTTACCCCCTGAAATATCCCTACACCCGGAAACGAGGCTTTTTTATTTTGACAAAGTCACCTCAGAGGAGGGTTTTCACGGACTCGTCGTCCTGGCCGCCGTTCGGTTAGGCGGTCCCTGACCACTGGCTTCTCTGCCCCAGGTGGAGACAGATTACTGCCTGCTGCTGGCCCTGCCCTGTGGTCGCGACCAAGAAGACGTGGTCAGCCAGACAGAGTCCCTTAAGGCCGCCTTCATCACTTACCTGCAGGCCAAGCAGGCGGCAGGGATCATCAACGTTCCGAACCCTGGCTCCAATCAGGTGGGTCCCGCGGGGCGCCGCCCCCGTCCTCCCCCGTGTGCGCGGCAGGGGCTGGCCCGCCATC
>NW_022900935.1:1500899-1502868 GCF_012274545.1 Fukomys damarensis
GGGATGCGACCTAGGCTGGCTGCCCGCTCGCGGCCTGTTCAGGGCCCTTGGGAAGGGTGCTGGGGAGAGCGAGCTGGAGACGGAATGTTCCACCTCTCTCTGCCCCGTCTCCAGCCCGCCTATGTGCTGCAGATCTTCCCACCTTGCGAGTTCTCCGAGAGTCACCTGTCCCGCCTGGCCCCCGACCTCCTTGCCAGTGTCTCCAACATCTCTCCCCACCTCATGATTGTCATCGCCTCTGTGTGAGCTGCTGGACGATCACCGCCTCAGGGTAACTTCCCTGAGGTTCTGCTGCGAAACTTGAACAGCAGACCACCCAGTCGGGCAGAGGCGCAGCTGCAGAGGGGACGGCCCCCCTGCCGGACGCTGACCTCCTAGACCACCCCGCTCCCCGGAGCAGACCTCCCTGGGCGGTGGTGCTGCCGCCTTGTATGTTTACACGACGCTGTCGCCCAGGACATGCCACCAACTGAGGCCGAGGGACTCGCAGGCACCGTGGGGCTGGGTTTCTCTCTTTTTCTTTTTTTCTTTTTTTTTTTTTTTTTCGAGAAAAGGAATAGGGCAGTGGAATTTTTTGTTTTTTAGAAACAAAACAGGACTGCCTTTGCACTAAATTAGTGACTTGGACTTTTGCACAGTGAGGACAGGCTGTGACACTCCGGCAGACGTCTTGGTGTGTGTGAACACGTCACAGACGCTAATGCAGGACGCGGAACTTCTGCCGAAACCTTGGGGTCAAGGAACATTTCGTTGGGTTTTTTTGCCCTACCGTCTCTTCTTTGCTCATTGGAGGTCATCTTTAACTCCTGCTGCCACCACCTTTGACTCACCGGGATGTACAGTTTACAGTGGGACAGGAGCGAACACAGGATTTCCTTTCTTGGTGGGATATGCAGAACTTGGGATGTGTGTATATATAAATATATAATATATATAAATATATATAATACTGACTTAAAAATCAAATTTCCCCGACATACATTTTTTTTAATCTGTGCCAAAAATGTGTTTTCAGAGAAAATCTTATTTTCATACTCAGACTTTGTATCGTCACTCATTTGTATAAGTGCACTTCACGTCAGCACGGGCGCTGCTCCCGCGCCGTGGAGGTGTCACGCAGCACCTGTACAGCCTCCGTCCTGTGACCCAGACCTCTCTCCCACTTCCTAACACTTATTAATTTATGAAACTGTTTTCTCAGCGCAGTTTTGTTTTGTGTGTCCATTGGATTACAGACTTTATTAAAAAATACAAAACACCTCGAGTGTGAATGTGATCGCTGCTACACTGGGGGGGCCGGGGGCGCCGGCTTAGGGCACGGCCAGCTCTCGCCTCGGTCCCACCCTCACTCAACCCTGCCCCACGGAGGCTCTGATCTCGCACAAAAGACCTCGGTCGTGGATGCGCTCTGGCCTCCTCCGGTGTTCTGGGGTGTGTGGATCAGTGTGCACCTTCAAGGTCCCCACTGGCTCCTGGGTGACCTGGCACGTAGGCCTGCGGTACAACAGAAGATCACCCCTGGCCGCAGCATTTCCCAGCCCGTGCGCACAGCCCCACGCTGGGGCCTCACACACTCGGCTTGAGCTCAGTACCGAGCCCCAGCCCGTCATCATCGGCAGTTCAGGCTCTCGTCTCAGCTCTTGCCTGTTCCCCTCCCCACTGGGGTGCCTGCCAGTCGCTCCTGGAGAGTCAGGAGGGCAGGACCTGCCTTGCTGGTGCTCCTTGCAGCTCAGCCTGTACCTGCTGCCTGATGGGGTGGAAGGGGGTGGCGAGGGACCTACTGTCCACCCCCTGCTGGGACAAAGTTGGCTTTCTCATTTGCAGTTAACAAGGGATTCCTACAGGTAGGCCTCCAGAATCACCCACCCAGGAAGGAGGGGTTACAGCGGGGTGTGAGCCGTGCAGGGTGCTGTCGGGAGGAGGGACAGTCCCGGTGCAGTGCTCCCACAAAAACGCCCCACTGGGGAGC
>NW_022900935.1:1503101-1503695 GCF_012274545.1 Fukomys damarensis
CGCCTCCGCTAGTAGGCTTACTGATAACCCCCTTGCAGAGCCTCCTGCTTCTCCAGGCCCGAGAGGACTCCCCCACAGCCTGCCGGGACTAGGACAGTCCTCAGCCTCCCTCGATCTCCAGGGTGAAAGTGCTCTTGAGCCACTGCAGAAGCAGCCAGAGGGGGCGAAGCCAATGAGTCCTCGGCGCTGCCGCTGTCTGGGCCGCCTGGCTCTCCCTTCCCACTGCCCCCTTCCTTCCCCAGCTGCCCGGTCCTCCAGGCCTCTGGAGGAGACTGGGGTCACGGCGGGCACGCAGGTCCACCGTGGGTCTGTGGAGCTGCCACAGCCCAGCTCAGGTCCGGGAAGGCGGGTCGTCGGGCGGTGGGGCTCTTCTGTCACACCCGCCACAGCTGCCAGCCCTCCCGCTCCCTACAACAGGGACCTACAGGCAGCGTTAGAAAATAATGAAATTTATTCTCTAGGGAATGGGGCCACCCTTCTCCGTCTAGGATGCCATCCACCCTTAAATAGAAAGGAGGAGCCACGCCCGGTCACTCGGCGGGCAGTGGGCACTCGGGAGCTTCGGGCGGGGTCTCTGCCGGCGCGGGCTGGCCG
>NW_022900935.1:1504259-1504712 GCF_012274545.1 Fukomys damarensis
GTGTGGATCCGGACGTGCTGCGCCAGACTGTTGGCATCCAGGAACTTGTCCCCGCAGGAGTCACAGGCGTAGAGGATGTGGGTGTTGGGGTCTGCAGAGGCGGGGGCTGTGGTCAGGGTGGGCCGGGCCCCGGTCCGCCGGTGCCCACACCCCGGGGGCTCCTCACCTTCTTCCTGCACTTGCTTTACGGCTTTGCTGATCTCAAAGCCGTCGCCGCCAGGGCCTCGGTGGCCAGGGTGACCATGTCGTCCACGGTCACCACGCTGACCTCACCGCCGTCCTCCGGCTCCAGGATTTTGATGCCCGCCTTGCCCTGGTGCACAGTCTTCACGTGGGAGCGCAGGTTGTCCACCCGGTTGAAGCCGCGCCCGCACTTGTCACACAGGTAGGGCTTCTCTCCTGGTGGGAGGCGAGGGCGTCCTGCCGTGGGGCAGCGGCGGGGGGACCCGCGGG
>NW_022900935.1:1505262-1505583 GCF_012274545.1 Fukomys damarensis
CCCCTCGGCCCAGGCCGGCCGCGCCGCACACCTGGTTGAACTTCTTGTCGCAGTGCGGGCACTTGTGCTCCTTGTCGGTGTCGTGCGTCTCCAGGTGGCGCATCTTGGACGTGGGGTCGGAGAAGGAGCGGCCGCAGTAGTCGCACTGGTAGGGCTTCTCGCCGCTGTGCACCAGCTGGTGCCGCTTGAGGTTGCCCGAGGTGGTGAAGAGCTTGCCGCAGTCCTCGCAGCGGTAGCGCGCCTCGCCCGAGTGCCGCTTCTTGTGCAGGTTGAGCAGGCTGATGAGCCGGTAGCTCTTGCCGCACTCCTCGCAGCCGTAGG
>NW_022900935.1:1506031-1523868 GCF_012274545.1 Fukomys damarensis
CCCCTCTTCCCCGGCCTCGGTGCGCCCCGCATCTTCCTCCTCGGGCTCCTCTTCTCCCTTGCTGGCCGGCTCCACCTCCATTTCTGCAAAGAGCGGGCAGCACCGAGGCGCCTGGAGACGAGCTCGGCCCGGTGTCCCCTTCACCCCTCACACCCGGAGGTGCGTCCTCTGCCCGGCACCGGCAGGGAAGGACCCGGATCACTTGGGTATTTGCTACTCGGACGTGGCGGGTGTGAGCCTCGGCGGGCCGGAGATGGGCACTTTGAGCCAACAGCACTCGGGGGTGCTGTGGGCAGCAGCGTGAACCCTGCCCGGTACCCGGACATGGGCAGCAGCAGAATCTCCGGGACTGCGGCCAGATACCCTGGGACTCTAACCAAGATACACAGCTCAAGAGTCAAGAAGAAAAAGGCCGAAGGGAACCGTAGCTACAAGGGGTTGGCTGGAGGCAGGACTGAGAGGTCCAGGGGCCCCGGGAGGAGATGCGCGCCAGGGATGGGGCCGTACCTTGCTCTGAGCTCTCCGACAAGGCAGCCTCAGCTTCTGCTGCAGCCATACCACCGGTGGGGTCCGGCTTGAGCTCCACGGGCAGGGGCTCCCGGGGGGCGTCGGCCTTTTCTGTCTGCTCCGCACCTGTGGCGGGAGGGGCGAGCACGGAGGCTGGACTGGGAGCCTCTGTCCAGGGGCTGATGGCTCTCCTAGACCAGGCCCCCGGTCGTGGCTGGAAGAGACTCCTCAGAAGAAACACAGGGCTGTCCGGGAACATGGGCCCTCGGGCCGTGTGCCTCCCTGCTGCGGGCCCATCACCACCCTGGGGCCCAGGCTGCGTGCGGGCAGGTGACGGACAGCTTCTGACTTCCTGCCGCCCACCCCTCCCTGCAGGCAGCCAGCCATTTCCCAGATTACAACTCACCACTGGCAGTGCTCTCGGCCTGGCCGCCCCGCTCCTCTTTGAGCTCCCCGCCTGGGCCTGGGGGTGCACAGCTTCCAGCCTGGTCCAGCCTGCTCAGCCTGGTGGCGGCAGCCTTTTCTTTGGCTCTCCGGTCTCCTCCTGGAGGAGGAGAGAGCTGCCATTTCCCATCAACTGCCTCCACTTGGCTGTGGTCAGGTGGCCTAGAACCTTCCATCTCTTCTGGGTGTCCCCGGGGATACATGTGAACCGTGGTCACTGGTCCCCGAGCCCCAACTCTGTGCCTGGCTGCCACTGAGAATGCAACGGTGGTATTTCCTGCTTGTGAGGGACGCAGACTGGTCAGGGAGACAGACCTCACATGTGCAAAAAAGGACACTCAACAAAAGTCAGTGCTTAGGCCAGGGATTTAGCTCAGCGGGGCCGCCGCCTGCCTCGCGAGCGCAAGGGCCCAAGTTCCAAAAGGGGGCCCAGTACCAAAAAAAAAAAAAAAGTGCTTAATGGAAAGAAACATGGTCTCCTGAAAGTATACAACTGAGACTCTGGCCACAGCGGATGTGCACGTGCTTCTGAGGACGGCAGGGAGGGGAAGGAGGCTCGGGAGAAGATCGTTGTGGCAGGGTCAGGAGCAAACCGTGCCCCCACACAAGCAGTGACCCCAGCACAGCTCCTCCTCCTGTGGTGGTGAAAGGCAGGAAGGGGCAAGCACAAGGACCACTCTCAGATGTGCCCAAGGCCAGCCTCCACCAGCACCCTCCAGGAGGGTCAGGTAGCAGAGGCACCCCAAAGAGTCCGAGGCAGGTCCCCATGGAAAGTGGGGTCTGGGACCACCTGCTCAGAAACAGCTTCCTGATAATCTTACCTTCTGAAGCTGGGGCCTCCATATTTTCCCCAGGGCTGGTGACTGGTTCAGCGAGTGACTTGAGGGTGTGGCAGGCCGTGACGATGTCCTGCATCTGGAGGAAGCTGGCCACAGCCAGCACGTCATCCACGTTCTCAGGGCTCAGGCTCAGCTTGGCCGTGTACATGAACTCCAGCACCTGCCCCAAGCCTGCCAAGGACAGGGTGACCATCACAGACCCACCTGAGGGCCTGGGACCAGCAGCCCACTCAGCCCCTCACTCGGCAGCAGGGCTGGAATTCTGGAAAGCTAAGCGGGGAACCTCCACCGCCATCTCCTGAGGGGCCCAGCAGAAGCCTCTGCAAAGAAGGCTACTCACGGGGACAGAGGGCATGAACGCCATCCTGTAGCAAGGGCAAGGGGCAAGAACGTCTGCCCCGTACACCTTTGCTGCTGTACTCCATCCCTGGAAGACACTTCAGTCCGACCGCTCAGCACTTCCCCTGGCTCTGGTACCAGCTGTCTGCCTGAGCCCCGGGCCCGTCACCTGAGCTCCATTACCGTAGGGTGGGAGAACAGTCCCTGCCCTGACATCTCCTGTCACACCATTCTAGCTTGGGAACCCACATCCCGGGCCAGCCCACCCTTAGTGCCAAGGCCTAACTCCAGCTGTGCCTTCCCCTCAGTCCCCAGCGCTGTCCCCACACTCCTGGGCAGCGCGAGGGTAGGGCCTCTGGGACCTCGATCCACTCTGCCCCTCGTGACGTAGCTTGCCCCACGCTCCCCGTGGCCTGGAGCTTAGCACGAGCCCTTCCATCCAGGACGCCCCTCGCCAGCCCACTCCTCGTCAAAAGAGGCCCCCAGGAGGTGACAGGAATTTGGTACACGTTCGGGATCTGAGGCTTGTGTGGGAGGCCTGGGGCACCCCACAGCCTGCAGGTGCCACCCGGGAGGGTCTGCACGGCTTGGGGCCACCCACAGCTCCTGGCCCCAGAGGGGTACCTGCCGCGTTACTGATGTCCAGGTGCACCACATCCTTCTGGTCCACGAAGAGCATCTTGAAGTACTCGCTGCACGCTGCCAGCACTGCCTTATGGGCCTTGAAGTTAACACCATCCACCACGAAGGTGCAATCACACAGGAGCCCCAGCTGCCGCTGCTGGTTCAGCTGTTCCAGGACATGATGGCTGTGCTGGGGGAAGTCCATGGCTGCAGAGAGCCAGAGGGCCTCTGTCAGCAAGGAGAAGGCAGGCCAGCCTGTTTCACCTGTCAGCCCCAACTCCCAGAGACGTGCAGTCAGACAGGGAGAACTAGAGCAGTGGAGAGGCATTTCGACCACCAGAGGCCAGGTAACTGTGGACACCTGCTACAAGCCAGGAGGGACCAGCGGCTCCTAGATTCCCGGATCTGCTAGCAGAAGTTCCTGAACCAAAAAGCAACAAGGGACCAACATAGCCATCTCTGTCTCTTACCAGGTAATGAAAATAAAGAGTAAAAAACAGCAAACACAAAACATCGATTGCTGTCATCTTTTCAACAAAGGAAGGACATGGTCAGTCCAACATTAAAAAAAAAAAAAATCACATAATCTCACAGTGAAGAATGGATGTTCAAGGCCAGGGATGTAGCTCAGTGGCACTGCGCCTGCCTTGCAAGCACAAGGTCCTGAGTTCAATCCTGGTACCAAAAAAAAAAAAAAATCCAAGAACAGATGTTCAGTTGGACACGTTTAGCTTTAAGAAGGCCTATGTTGTTCATGTTTTTCTTGTTCTGTCATGGACTGATGAGATGTTTGTTTGGGGAGATAACAAGGTGGCTTTTTCATCCCTGGGTGTTTCAGAACCCCGTCTCTCTCCCACTGGGCAAATCCCTGTACCCATATAAACTGGGGGGGGGGGCAGAGATTTAGTGCAGTGGCACCACACCTGCCTTTCAAGCACAAGGTCCCGAGTTCGATCCCCAGTACCAAAAACAAAACTGGGTGAGGGGCCTCTTTCTCTCTGACTCACAGGTGCAGGGTAGGACACAAGGTTAGGAGTGCCTCGCCTCCAGAAACCTGTCCTGGTAGCTTTTTCGGAAGAAACAGGGAGCTCCAATCCTGACCCCAAAGAGCTGCTTGCCTAGCCACCGTGTCAAGGGCCTTATTTAACACCTGAAAATCCCACAACCGTCTCGGGCAAATGCGTTCTGCAGAGCTCCCGTGAGCTGCGCTGACCACGACGAAGCATCTCCGCTGCCTGGCCTGCTACTGCCCCAGCACCACTGCAGAGTCAGGCTGCAGAGCAGCGATTTCCTAGGGAAAACAAGCAGGCTTTTCTAGAAAGGACCAGCTTTAGAATGGTTCACAAGGAAAACCAGCACCGTCTGAGCTCACAATGCACAGGTCAGCATGGCGGGCTGCCCAGTGCTGGTTCTCTGGCAGCTGCTCTGGAACTAGGTCTGGACCTCTGCCCTCTGGGAGGTGACAGTGGCGCCCCGGGGCTTGGTCCCCAGGCTGCAGCAGCTCTGGCTGCTCCGTTACATCAGCTTCCTGCACGGAGTCACTGGTGCTGCAGCGGGAGCCACCGTAACCACGTACGCTGCTGTGGGGATGAGGTGTGGTGAGAGCCAGGCCCTGTGTGCCGGCACAGATCTACCTACCCGCGGTATCTGGAGACTCTTCAAATGTGTGGGCACGGCCGTAAGGCCAGCACCCTGTGAGGATGAGGCAGGAGAGCCCAGCCTGGACAACTTAGCAAGGCTGTCTCAAAATAAAAAAGTAAAGAAGGGTTGGGGGTGTGGCCCAATGCAAAGGCCTTGGTTCAGTCTCGGTACTGAGGAAATGTATCTGCTAAGCTTGAGGAGTCACTCAGCAAGTGCAAGGGGACATAGCACCGCAAATGGGAGCCCCACGTCACCCTGAGCTGTGAGTTCCTGGACGCTGCTGCAGGAGACCTGGAGGACCCTTCCCCCTCCCCTTTCCCTCCACACACACGGCCCAGGCTGGGCCCTGTCTCTGGCCCCGCCAGTTCTACTCCTCTACTGTTGCTGGAGTGCTGGAGCTCTGATAGCCAGAGGCCTCCTGTCCGCTCAGGAGATCTGTTCCAGAGCAGACCAGGTACAGCAGTGTGGGCCACCTGGGGCAAAAGCCACCGCAGGCACAGCGCACCACACCGAAGTGCCTTTCTCTAAGGTCTTCTGTCCTGAGCCTGGAGGGCCAAGTGCCCACTGAGAGGCTGAAGGAATGCTAGGGAGACTCTCAGCTGTGCTCTTCCCGAGCCTTGGACATGCAGAGCCCGTGTCCAGTCCCCGGGGGAAAAGCCCTTGCTGGGACCCTTGAACCCAGAACCCAAAGGGGGTACCCTCTTGGCAGGGTGGGAGGAGCCAAAAGCAGGAGGCCTAAGCTGAGATCCGCCTCCTCTGTGGGAAGGGCCGTGCCCAGAAAGAAGTGCAGGTGAGCAGGTCCCACACCCTCTGCATGCTGGGGAGCCCCGAGTGAGCAAGCCGCCCAGCACAGAAAGGGTGGGACACGAGGGCCCCTCAGGGCAAACCCTCAGTTTCAGAACTTGCAGTGAGGTCCAAAGCGGCCCACTTGGAGGGTAGGCCCTGAAAGCCGGGCTGGGAGGGAGCACCTCCCGGGCCCGCCCCGGAGAAGCACCTGAGCTCCGCTGGTGCAGCCTGCGATCTACTTTGCCAAGAAGAGAAAGGTGAGGAAGACCAGGCGCAGGGCGGAAGCCAGGTGACCCACACACCACTGTGTCCCTGCACTGTCCCTCTTCTAAGGCAGGGCACCCCAGATGCAGGGACGAGAAAACCAGAGGCCTTTCAACAACACCCCACAATGGAGGATCTGCCCCAGTAAAATAGAGAAGGAAAGAGAAGCCAGGCACGGTGGGGCCCACCTGGGATCCCCCACTCTGGGAGCCCAAGGTAGGAGGACTGCAAGTTGCCAACCTGGACAATTGACTGACTTAACAAGACCCTCTCTCAAAATAAGATATTAATAAAGGTCTGGAGATGCAGCTCAGTGCAGAGGCCCTGCATTCAACCCGCAGTACAGAAAGACAGAAGAGAGGAAGGGAAGGAAAGGAAAGAAAAGGGAAGGAAGGAGAAACAGGTAAGAAGATAAGGAAAAGGAGAAGAAAGCAAGGATGGAGTAAGGGACGGAGCAGAGAAGAAACAACACCCTGTTCCAAGTGACGGATAAGCAGCAGCCCAAGTACCAGCTCCAAGCACACGTGCACGAGGGCCATGGGGCACCAAGTGCGGATCGGTGTCACCCCAGAACAGCGCTGCCAAGCACCTCCCTCTGGTGAGCACCCGTGCTACCTCCAGCAGGTCGACTTCATCTGGGACTAACGGGCCATGGCCAGGGTTAGAGCTGGCACGCTCTCCTGTGAGCAACAGCCTGGTGGGGCCTGGCCCGTGGGCCTCTGCAGCAATTCTGAGGAGGACGGGAGCTGCCTGAAGGGCACTGCAGTCAGCAGACTCCAGACGGGCACAGCAGGCATCCCGTTGTCCAGAGGCGTCAGATATGGGCGGTGGGCCTGGACTCTGAGGGTGGCGCGACAGTCCCTCCTTCTCTGCCCAGTCCCCTCGCCTCCATGGAATCTCGGGGTGGGGGCCCAGCAACAACTCTGGGATGAGAGAGAGGATTTTCTGAAGTTCTCGACCCAGCTACTGGCGGAGTGCTGTCCAATGAATGATGGCAGCCAACACCCGGGGAGCAAAGCCACTTCCAAGACTGAAAACCAGAAATCGCTCACAGTGTTTGGGAGGTCTGCTGTGCAGCAAGGGCCAGCTGAAAACAGGTGGGAAAGTGAGCACGGGAGGCTTAGCCAGCAATCGGCGCAGTCTCGCTGGATGGGGAGCGCAGCAGTGTGGCCAAGCCACTGGGTGTCTCCTGTCCTTCACTCAGACACACCTACGCTGGTAAACACTCCCGGAGAGCCATTTCAAAGCTCAACACGATTTTAATAAGAAAAAAGAGAGCACCAAGACCTGGCATGTAAAGGTACAAGATCCCAGGAATGAATGGAACTGTACCGTCTACCTAGAATGTACCCATAAATTCAATTTAAAAGAAAAGAAAAAAGAGAGGTAAGAGCCACACTCGATGGAGTCCTGGCACAGGGACCTGGCAAAGACTGGCCACTCTCACCAGGGCTCTCCTGAGTCCCCGGGCCCGGCTGGCGGGACGGTGGGGCGGGGGGAGCTGGAAGAGCCGCACAGGCGCACACGGTGGGAGACAGGACAGCTGGCAGAAGTAACTCGGGCGTCCCGCAGGCCCACAGACTGTTTCAGGAGGACGTTTTCTCGAGAGTCAAGAAACACTCTGATCAATTCAACCGGCCTGCGACCCCGGCACTCGGGAGGCTGGGGCAGGAGAAGGAAGGGTTCCAGGCCAGTCAGGGCTGCACGGTGAGTTCAAGGTCAAGCACGGGCTACACAGCAACATGACCTCAGACACCGGGTTCCCTATCACACCGCGCTCAGTCTCTGCAGTGTGCCGAGCAGCACAGGGTGAGTGGTCACCTGGAAACGAAGAGCGCGGCCACTGTGGGTGCCAGTCCTGCACTGCCGCCTCCAGGAGGTGGGCACAGAGGGGAGCGTGGCACTGTGGAAGCGGTGGGTCCCACATCCAGGTACGTCCCCACTGCCAAGGGATCGCTGGCGAGCTTCTCCAGCAGGAAGGAGAGCGTCACACAAGCGCTGCGGCTTCATGACAGGGGGAAGGTGAAGGACGCAGGTAAGCAGGCATGAGCACCCGGCAAACGCCTGTTACCAGAGAGCGGACACGCAGACTACAATTGCCCCCAAAGCCACGGACCTTATCAGGCGGTGTCCACGCATTTTACAGCGGTGTCTCAGGTGCACTCAATAATGTTCTGTGACCTAAGGAGTGCAGTCATCACCCATCACCCCTCCCAAATGCAATGGAGCGCCGTCCCAGAGCACAGTTAGCAAGGGCAGAAGGAGGGAGTGAGGAAGGGGCGCCGGGTGCTGTCCTCCGTGGGGAGGCACTTTACAGGGAGCCACTGTTCTGAGGCGCGCCTGCCCGAGCACAGCTCCATCATGGAAGCCACACGGGCACCTGTCAAACACGAAACATCACCCAGTTATCAGCGAGCACTAAGTTGCGTGCGGGTTTCCATACCGCCCCGCTTTAGGCCAGGAAATAACTGGCCACTGCGAGGAGACACTGAGCTTGAGATCAGCACTCCCAGGACTCCACACCGGCCACGCCCAGCTCCGTCTCCACAGGAACACGGCGGTGTCCCGTCCTAGTGCTCTGAGGAACCTGAGAGCGGGCGGGGAGGTAACCACTGGGCCGCCAGCTGCTCGGCATTCCTGATTTTCTAGAAATACAGTGGCCCGGCGGACACCCTCAGGCCAAGGAAATGGATATTCACATCAGGCCAGGCATGCAACCCTGAAGCCCAGTAGTGACAAACTCTCCCCTGGCAGAAAAGCAATTATCAATAGTATAAAAAGCAGATTTCTTAAATCTAAAGAAAACCAAAATATAAAACTAAGTAACAGGGCCGGGGATTTAGCTCAGCGGTTCGGTGGCCTGCCTTGCAAGTGCAAGGACCTGAGTTCAATCCCCAGTACAAAAAAAAAACAAACAAAAAACAAAAAAACTAAATAACACCCTGGTACTGGGAAAAAGAAAAAAACTAAAGTACGATACTGACTCTGTTTCAAAACCTTGCCACACTGCTCCCTCGTCTCTAGGGTGTGGCCCTGCTTTCGCAGAGGCGTAGTCCCCTGCCAACCCGCACTGCCTGAGGGGCAAAGCCCCAGAAAGCTGTCCTGCACCCCGGGCGACTGTGCCAGCTAGGGTCCAAGATGCAGGGACAGCACACGCCCTGGGGTAAAGTAAGAACGGTCTGCCAGCGCACTCGTGATGTGGGTACTCGGCATTCGTCCACACCCCCTTGGCTACAAACACAGCCTCAATTACACAGTGTGTCCCTGGTCTTCCTGCGAATTTAACAAGCTTGCTGTCAGGGGAGACTTCTTTCTCCCTTGCAGCTGTTTATGGCACCGAACCCAGGCCCCTGTTCTCAAGCAGTTAAGGCTGAGAATGGAAACCAGACCCTGTAGATGGTGGGTATTTCAAGTATGACTAACTCAATGTCCCTAAATCGGGACCAGTTATAGAAAAGACTAATGAGCCAGGTGTGGTGGTGCCGGTCATCCCAGCACTTGGGAGGCTGAAGCAGGAGGATCGCTGTAAGTTTGAAAGCAGCCTCAGCTACATAGTGAGTTCAAGGTCAGTCTGAACTGCATAGCAAGACCATCTCAAAAAATACAACTATAACAAAAAGTAAAAAGACTAATGAGTTTCATAAGCACTAAAGGGGCCCTCCTGTGCTTGTCTGAGGTACTGCATTACAGCTCTGAATCTAAAGAAGACAGGTGATAATTTAGCCTGTAAAGTCCTGAGTACTTGGAGAAAAGTAAAGCACACTCAGGGGAGACAGGAAGGGGCTATGGAGGACCCCTCTGAGGAGGTGGCATTTAGGCAAAGTCCTAAATGAAGTGCCAGAGCAAGCCATAACACTATTAAACACAGGGACCATACGGACTCAGGAAGAGCAAGTGCAAGGGCCCTGAGGCACATGGCCTTGGCACAGGAGCCTGTCCTCCTAGAGAGAAGCAAGAGGGAGCCAAAGTTGGCAACAGCAGAGAGGCTGAGTGGGGTCTGAGGGCACCGAGATCAGGTTTTTTCTCCCTATGCAGGGAAACCTGGAAGAGCTGAGAGCAGAGCAGGGCATTTTCCAAAGACTGCTCTGCAGTGCAAGAAAGATTGCAAGAGGCCTAAAGGAGAAGGAGCGTCAGTCAGGCCACCACACTGGACACTGAGAGGTGGTAGTAGCCTCGATGGAAGAGCTGCTTAGGCTAGGGACATGTCTGAGCACAGTGATGCAACCAAGGAGAAAAAAGTCATGGCTGGGCTGTGGATTTAGCTCAGTGGTTCCACCACCTGCCTCGCAAACGCAAGGTCCCGAGTTCAATCTGAGGTATCAAAAACAAACAAACAAACAAACAAACACAAAAAATCGTGGCTGATGTTCAAAATTCCTGCCCAAAAAGCATTTCCTGGGAGGTGGCATACTGGGGGGGACCTGGGGGAATCACGAGGCCCAGTCACAGCTGCAGTGCCACCTGGAGGCGATGGCAGCTGAGGGAGCGGCTACTGCACCCAGCAGACTCAGGGTCAAAGTGTGTGTGCTTGAGCCCTGGGTTTGAGACTGCTCACCCTAACCGAGGCACATCCGGTAAACAGATGTCTGTGAGGACTCAGCAAGGCCCACAGCAGACAGCAAGTGCTGCCCAATGAGTAGCAAAGTAGAACCAGGCACTGCTTCTCTCACACGGGCCTGAGACTAATACACAGCCATGGAAAAAGGAGGAAAAGTGGACTAATTAAAATGAAAATGACCCAGTGTCCTAGGTGAACTCTCTGTACCCGGGAAGCCAGGGCTTCTCAGGCAACAGCAGCCAGCCAAGGCCTTCTCAGAAAGGCAGTCAGGCCGGGTGCGGCGGCGCACGCCTGTAAGCCCAGCACTCCGGAGTCTGAGGTAGGACCACTGTGTGTGGGCTACAGAGTTCAAGGCCAGCCCGAACTGCAGAGTGAGACCCTGTCTCAAAAACAAAAGAAAGCAAAACAAACAAAAACGTGGCAGCCAGGCCTGAGCCCCACCCACAGAAAAGAGAGGCAGTTTATGAGTGATGCCACTGACAGGAGGCTCCACCTAAAGCGACACAAGCAAAGGCACGGCCATGCGGGCAGGGGCCAGCATGAGCCCCGAAATGGGCGTGTGACAAAGAATAATGTGCACGCTGAGGGCTGGGGTGCAGCAGGGCCAGGGGCCTTGGCTCCTCAAAAGGAGGAGCTGCGGAGGTGGCAGGAAATGCAGCTGCAGGCAGGGACAGCCTTGGGCTGGTTCACACTCACCGCCAGAGACAGACAGCAGCTGGGGGAGACTCAGAGCGCTGGGTGCCCCATACCCGACGCCCCCTCACCGGTCTCCCAGAGCAGCCTGTGTAAGGGCCTACCTGTCATACCATACAGGCCTGGAAGGTTCCAGCACCTCCTGCTGGAAGGGCTCAGAGCCCCCGGCAACACTTGGCCTCCTCTGATGGAAGCTGGCCATGCTGCATGTCCCCAGCCGCAGCCCCGGCCAGGAGTCACAACAATGACTCACATTTGAGCAAAGGGGCCATGAGGAGGCAGAGACGGGGCCAGGGTGGGGCCAGAGGCATGCCACTATTACCTTCTCGTTATTTTTTGTTTCACTGCTGGTAAGTTTATCAAAGAATTGAGGCTAAGGGAGAAAGAGACAAGAGACAGACACAGGCAGAAAGAGAGAAAGAATACCACAGAATCAGAGATCTAGTCCTGCATTTCTACCTACCTACCATAAAACCTCTTAAAACCTTCCGTAAGACCTGATGACTGAAAACTTCTCAACAGGAAAAATTTCTCACACGGGAAATGGAAAATTACAGTAATGGGACAGAGAATGTATCACTCGGGAAAACCCTAAGAGCAGAAACCCTGTAAGGGGCCTCGCCCAGAACAGCAGCCGGCGCTCTCCTCTCCTCTCTCTCTGCTGTGACCCTGCAGCACTAAACCCCTTCTCCCAGGGTCACGCACACTCCCACAGAGCCATCTGCAGTGGCCAGGGCACCACAAGGGCCTCAGCCTCAGAAAAGAGGTGAGGGTGCGCAGGCATCTGCACCTCAACTTCCCTCCTACAAGACGGGGGACAGTGAGGGCCCCAGGCACAGTGCCACTGCTGGCTGCCGCAGTCACTGCAGGACTCCACGCAGACCACGGGCAGCAGTGAAGCGCAGGAAAAGGGGGCCCTGGGGCCCCACTCCCCGCCCTGCCACCCACACGTAGGTGTAAACCAGTGCTCAGTGTCTCTTGCAGTGAATCCCACGACAGCAGGAGCGGCCCAGGCTGCGGGGCTCACTCCACCCCACTCACTTGGTAAGGAAACAGTAAGTAGGCCCAGAGAGGCCACCTCCTTTCTGCAGAGGACACGGTGACTTGGAGGACCAGAGGCTCTCAGGAGAAAGCTGACGCAGGTGACGGAATCAAAGAGAAAGGAGCCCGACCTGGCAACCCTCCAGGAGAACAAGTGGTCCGGGCTCTACTGACAGTGGAGTGGGTCACACACGCACCGGAAATGGAGCAGGTGGGCTCCGGGGTGACTCATGCTCCGACTTCCCCTGGTTTATATTCACACTGGGGTTAGGTGACTACTGAGGTCCCCTCAAATGTTTGTTAAGATTTAATAAATGCTGAACAAATGAATTTCATAATGAGACTGCCAGATGACAAAGGTAGGCATTCAAAGTGTGACAGATCCTGTGTGGGTGACAACAGAAATGAGTTATTTGCCTAGACTCAGCATATGTTTTTTGTTTAAAAGCGGCCCTATAGTATTATTATTTTATTCTTTTCGATACTGAGAACAAGCCCATCTACCACTGAACTACATCCACTGCCCCTTTATAAGTTTTTATGTGGAGATAGGGTCTTGCTAAACTGCACAGGCTGGGCTGAAGCTTGCAATCCTCCTGCCTCAGCCTCCAGAGTAGCAGGGATTCCAAGTGTGTGCTGCTGCACCTGACCTAAAGGAATAAGATTTCCAACTGTGAATATGAGTGCTACAGGACATAAATACCAATTGTGAGGGCCGGGGATTTAGCTCAGTGGTACCACCACCTGCCTCACAAGCACAAGGTCCTGAGTTCGATCCCGAGTACCCAAAAAATAAAAATAAACATATACATACCAACTGTGAAAAAATATAGATGGCAGAAGCCAACATCAAATGTTATATTTACCGCTCCAAATAAGATTAAGCTGAGTGAAGATTTTGTAAATTTGATTGAGAGGCTGGGAATGTAGCTCAGGAGCCTGCCTACGGTGTATGAAAGGCCCTGTGTTCAATCCCCAGCACCACAGAAACAGCTGCTGGGCTCTTCCTAGCCAGTGCTGAAGGGAGACTCCCATTAGGATCCGGAGAGGCTCAAGCCCTCAGCATGCGCCCTGAACAAACAGTGCAGCCAACCTCCACCCCTTCAGAGCCCGACACCTGCAGCCAGCAAAGCTGTTGGAAGCCTCCCATGGGAATGGTTTGCCAGCCACTCTGAAATGTGAGCTTCTGGGAGAAACATGGAACCCGCCTGCCCCGCCCCCACCTACCTGGGCTCTACGCCTAAAGCAGGTGACCCAGAAGCAGAACTAGAGATAGAGACTGGGCCAGTGAGGCCAAGGGCTGCTCTGAGAGGCAGGCAGGCAGCCCAGGGGCCTCCTGGGGAAGGAAGGGGTGAGCAAGACCGGAGAGAAATCTAAATGTCCTCTTCCGGGCCCACTACGACTGTGTTCTCAGCTTCCCAAACGCAAATGTGCAAACCTGGGGATCATGCTTGTAGTCCATCTGCTAAGTAGGGGTCAGGGCTAGGCACAGTGGCACATATCTAGAGCGCCAGCTACGAGGAAGGCTGAGGCAGAAGGGTCACAAGTGCAAGGGTCAACTTGGCAAGACCGTTTCAGAATAAGAGCTGTGGATACAGATCAGTGGCAGAACATCTGCCTATCATGCGCAAGGCTCTAAGTTTAACCCCCAGCACTGCAAAACATAAAACACTAAAAACATGGGGTGATATCCCCGAAATAGAAAAAGCTCTTCAAAATTAATCAACCCCAAAGCCAGGCAGGGGGTGGCACTTGCCTGAAACCCCAGCACTCTGGGAGGCTGACACAGGAGGATCACAAGTTCAACTCTAGTCTGGACAACTAAGTGACTCAGCAAGATCCTGTCTCAAAAAACAGCGGGTGAGGGGGCCTGGGGAATACTGCTCAGTGCAAAGGCCTGGGTTCCATCAACTGCGAAAGCACAGGTTTCACACAAAAGCTTGTATTCAGATATCATGGCAAAATTATTCCCAGTGGTAGAAACATGAAAACAGCCCAAATGCCCAGTAACTGATGAAGGGACAAACAAAGCAGAACACCAACACAATGGGATGTGACTCAATAATGTTAAAATGTGCTCATACACGCTACAGCATGAACCTAGAAAAAAATGCAAAGTCAAAGAAGCCATTCATCAGAGACCAGGCTGCAGGATTCTAATGTAAAATACTCGGAAAGGGCAGATACATAAAGGCAGAAAGCAGATTAGTGGCTGCCTAAGGAATGGGACAGAGGTGAACAGGGAGTGACTGCCGAGGGTGTGGGCTTGCTTTCTGGAATAAGGAAACATCAGAAACTCAATAGCAGTGATGGTTGCACAACTCTGCAAATTTACTGAAAGTCAATGAATTGTACATTTTAAATGCGTCAACTACACAGTATATGAAGTGTATCAAAGAAGCACAAAATACCACTTCCCGAATCAAATTAGTAAAGACGGGGAAGACCCACGGCTTCCACTGAGCATCAGGGCGCTTCCAACGAGCAGGGCACGGCACGGTGTGCTCCGTGCGGATGGTCTCCTGCCAATGCTGACGTGGATTGTAGGGGTGTTTTTCAGTTTTGTGTTGTTTTCTGGTGATGCTGGGGACGGAAGCCACAGCCTTGCACAGACCAGGAGAGCACCTTAACACTGAGCTACGGCCCCAGCGCCTCTGATGCAAAGTTTAAATGCATTCACTGGATGGGTAAAAATGAATGCTTTGGTTGGAGAACCCATGACGCAGGCTCTGGACTCTCCCAACCTGGCAGGGTATCTCAGCCAAGTGTGGAGAAGGTCTGGGAAAAAGAATGCAGGCAGTGCTGGGCGTGGCGGTGCACTCAGAGGAGGAGGCAGGAGGACCTCCTGAGTCCAAGGCCAGCCTCAACTATGAGGCAAGACCCTGTCTCAAAAAAAAAAAGGAATGTAGGTGAAACAGTAAGTCTCGTTAACAATAGGCTCTTCCCTGCTAAGCCCTCTAGGGAGGTTACAGGCAAGAGAGGCTTCCCAGCTCCCAAGGGCAGGGCCACAGAGCAGTAAGTGACCAAAGAGCTGCCCGTGACGCACCATACCGTGTGACACACACTCGCTGGGCCCACAGGCACCATGTGAGGAGGATGCGAGGGTTGTCACCTGCTTAGATCTCCTGCCTGTCCAGACTCAAGGCCAAGCCTGCCAAACTCTAAACACTGCTCTTGCCGGGCGCAGTGGTGCACACCTGTAATCCCAGCACCCTGGAAGATGAGGCAGGAGGGTCGCTGCCAGTTTGAGGCCAGCCTGGGCTACACAGATAGACCCCGTCTCAAACAACAAAACAGATACATACATACGTACAGCCGGGGTTTAGCTCAGTGGCTCTGCCACCTGCCTCGAAGGCGCGAGGACCTGAGTTCGGTCCCCAGTACAAAAAACAAAACAAAACAAAACATGTACACATACAAACACACTGTGCTCTTTCTCCTGTGGACAAAGACAAAACTTCCACAGACAGACAGGGAACACCAAGTTCAACCGATCCTTAGTGTGTTCCCAAAAGCCGAACTGTGTCATGAAAAGACACTTACCAACCCCTTTCCCTGTTCCAATGAGTGAGGGTATGCAATCCAGGAGCAAACACTCCGTCTCATTTCTAATATTCAGAGTCTGCTGCTGCCAAATGAACTACAAAATTAAAATGACGAAACATCTCAATTTTTGAAAATGCCACACACCAGATTCTCTGGCCAACTCTGCCACTGAAAACAGCTATAAATGCTGAATAAGAATTTTATGGCATGTTTTAAAATGCACCAGAGAACTGGTAAGTCAAGCAACCAACACCGAGGGGATAAAAACTAAACAACGGCTGGAATCCAGAGGGCAAATGAGGCGTGGGACCTGGTGCTGAGAGCACTTGCTGAACTGCGCAAGCTCCTGCTCTACCAGGAAGGAGCCACACAAGCCCCGGGGAAAGAAGGGTCGCCAGCAGTCTGCCTCGGAGGACAGGTGTTCCCTCGAGGAGGTGGAGCCCCAAATGGCCCCAGACGGGCTACAGCCCGACTGCATTCTACAGCTCAAATCGCACAACAAGAAACATAGTCTTCCGGAAGGTGATGTGGAATAAGGGAAGGGCAATGGCCCTTAACTTCAAAATCTGATTCATCCCCAAGGGCTGGCTGCCTCAGGTTGGTCAACTGAAGGCTTGGGCTCCTCCACACAGCCTTCGAACCTCTCTCCCGTGGACAGGCCAATCTCTGGGCCTCAGAGACGCTGGCCCAGGATCCCTCCGTGAACCCCACAAAGGAAGGGGTGCTGTCATGCTCCTTCCAGAGCTCTTCAAGGGTTAGAGCTGTATCTGAGACCAACCGGAAGCAAAGTGGCAGCATTCGGGTCGTGACGATCAGAACCCAAGTCATTTGTATGTCAGGCAGACTGGTCGGAACTCAAGGGTCCGCTGTAGAGAATAACAGAATCTAAATGCAGAACTAAAACACTGCTACAGAATTAAAGGGAAGGAGGGAGGTAGTGATAAAGAACCAAAGTGTTTTAAGGTCCTCAGTGTTTGAGTGTAGACACTGATTAAAATAAGACTTTGGAAAGTTACATAAATTCAGATGTACCATGTTCATGAGTTGGAAGACTCAATACAATAAATATGATCAGGAAGTCTAAAAAAAAGACACTCAACTCAGTAGTAACCAGAAAAATGCAACCCAAAATCACAATCGTCATTGTACTCTATCAGAGTAGTAAAATATTTTAATAAATGAAATACAAACACATGCAACGTAGATGAATCCCAAGAACGTATGTTCAGCAAAAAGTTTGAGTCACTGAAGAAAGCAATGTTATATTAAGTTAAAAAATGTACAAAATAGCCAGGCACGGTAGCACATGAGGCAGGAGGAGCGCAAGTTTGAGCCCAGCCTAGGCACCTTAGCAACTTGATGAGACCTTGTCTCAAAATAAAAATTACAATCTTATTTCTTTTTTCTTTTTTCTTCTGTGTAATTCAGGGTGGCCTTGAACTCATGGCAATCCTCCTGCCTCAGCCTCCCACATGCTGAGATTATAGGCGTGTACCACCACACCTGGCCCCCGCAAAAAAAATTATTTTTAAGGCTGGAAGTGTAGCTCCACGTGAAGGTCCTGGGCTCAATCTCCAGTACCATAACAAAAAGAAAAAGGAGCACAGATACCAGTCGCATGGCATGACAGTGCACACCTATAATCCTAGAGAAGCAAAAGCCAGAGAAGGACAAGAGCAAAATTCAGGCCTGAACTGTGGGAGAGGTGGCACACAGGGGACTCCAAAGGTCATGGTGACATTCTTTCTGTAAATGGGGCGACAGGACAGGGGTGTTCCTTGTGCCCTTGTTCTTTACACTAAACACATTCTTTTACATCTGCTCAACATTTAACAGAAAACAAACTACAAAATCAAACAATGTTTTAAACAGTGTTTCGAAACATGAAGCGTGGAAAGTCCCCATGGGGAGCCCAGGGCCAGGTGCACCGGAAGGAGCAGAGCTTCCCTCTGGGCCCTGGCTAAGGAGCCAGGCAGGTACTACTTCCCACTAGGCAGGACTGGGAAACTGGACAATGCCTCGGCCTGGGACAGGAAAGACGCTCCTCAGAGTGACAACTCCAGCAGAGGAAGTGGGTGGATGCCAGACAGTTCAGGACCAGCAGCTGAGCACGTTGCTGCGAAACCCCCAGGCTTGAAGGTTCCTGCATCTGCGCCTCCGTCCATGCTGCTGCTGAGTCACAAGAGAGCAGCTCTCCATTCTAACCATGCCTTTGCTTGCTTCCTCCCTTAAAGCTCAGGCCCAAAGAACCATGCGCCTCAAACGTTTATACAGCATGAGTCTACAAGTGCAAGCCTCAGTTTTCCACACATATCTGTGCTGATTACGTTATTGAGGTCAACCTTAATTCTCCCTGGACAGCTAAGCTATGGACACCCACAAGGAGCTCCAAGAGTGCCACACACCCACGCTGATGCCACACACACACACACACACACTTGTGGCACATCCTGAAATGTCTCCATGCCAAAATGCCCTCTGACCTCCATCACATCAGTCATTTAAAATCTGCCCAAAAAAAAAAAAAAAAAAAAAAAACACAAAACAAAACAAAA
>NW_022900935.1:1524126-1527789 GCF_012274545.1 Fukomys damarensis
TGGCCAAAAAAAAAAAATAATAATAATAATAATAAAATAAGATAAAATAAAAATGGGCTGGGGATTTAGCTCAGTGGTTCCACCTCCTGCCTTGCAAGCGCAAGGTCCCGAGTTCAATCCCTGGTACCAAAAATAAATAAATAATAAAATAAAATAAAATCTGGCCAAGCAGGGCATGGTGGGAACAAACCTGAGAACGGGTGGATTCCCCACCCAAGCTCACACAACCCTCAAAACAATTCTGTGAAGTAGACACTGTGACCCCTGTTTTACAGATGAGGAAACAGAAGCTCAGCAGTTATTAAGCCACGATTCTCACTGACTCCCGGATCCTCATTACCGATTCTCTCTACCCATCCAAATGTGTCCTTCCTCCAAATCTCTGCGCTGTACGCAGGCCCTAGACTGCCAGCCAGCATCCTGTGCATGCTCATGGGTGCACCGGTACAAGTCGCTAAGTTCCTCAAACTGGGCTCGAACGTGCAGTCCTCCTCCCTGAGCCTCCAAACGCTGAGATTACGGGACTGTACCACCGCACCCTGGCAGAACCAGCGCTCTCGATGGAACTTCCGAGTACTTCTCCTGTCACAGTGATTATCCACAGGCTGGGCTCAGAAAACACTGAACACATAAACAAGCCTGGAGTCTCTGAGCCCAAGCACCATAAATCTACTCAAAGCCAGAGAGGCCTGTGTGGAGAGACAGCCCCAGGAAGCAAGCCCAGTCATCCTCACCTATTCAGTGGACCTCCCCGAAGGCTCGGACTGAGCCCCAAGGCAGTCAGCCTGGTACCCCGAGGGGCTCAGCCAGTCCTTCCTCCAGTATGGAACAGGCATGGCTCGTTCTTTGGTTGTGAACCAGATGCAATAGCTAGCTTATGTTTGGGAACCATGTTACACAAAAATGTGTCTCTTTAAACCTTAAAAAGAATGAATATGTGTTCCCTGCTCTGCCCTTCCAATTGTCAGATGGTTCACACATGGTGACAGAAGCTGGGGCAGCCTGCGTGGACCAGGAGATGAATGCGTGGGTTGGAGCAAGGAGAGGCAGGTGATTACACAAACCCTGTTCGCGAGGGGACCTCCTGGAACAGAGTAATCTATTCTACCAGCTCTGGACTGTGTACTTGCAGATTTTTAAGGAGTGAGAAATACGATTCTATTTTCTTTCAGCTACTGTATTTGGAACTGCTTTGTTGAAGCATTTATTTTCTGCCTTTCTTTTTTTATTTGCAAGGCTGGAGATTGAACCAAGGGCCTTGCACATGCTTGGCAAGTGCTCAACCACGGAGCCACACTTCAGCCCCGCTGGTGCACGCATTTTGGACTGCACCTAATTAAAGCAGTGGTGCGGCCTGCCCGATAATTAACCCACTCTGGTCTTTCTGGTAAAAAGAGATATCCACAACTTCCCAACCAAACTGCAAGAGGGACTCTGTCATTATTAATTGAAAAAGTGTCTTGAAAGGGCTACTGGAATCATGCCGAGCACTGAGAACAAACTCACTTCCTGCTTGGGTCCATCACTGAGTATGAAGACGTACCTCAGATCTCCACACAGCCCAGGCTGTTCCTTTCTGACAGTTTGTCTGTGTCAACTCCAGCTTCGCTCCCCTTCTCCAGCTTATTACCTGAATCAAAGAATCCAAGTGGAAAATCTGAAGAGGATATACCCACCCGCGCTCCCTCACAGCTGCCCCTTCCCTCACTCGTCGAACACAGGTCAATGCCGTGTCTGGCACACAGCCTGGCACCACACAGCAAATGGGGTTGTTATTGGCCTGCTGCAGGACCTGGAACAATAAACTCAGTCTGTGTTCCCACGCTTGGGAGCTGAGGAAAGTGTGACCGTGAGGAGAGAGAGCGAGGGCGTGCCCAGTACTCCTGCACAGGAGGATGTCCTGCACACGTCTCACTTTGTGCCTCACCCAGGCAAGCGCATCCCCTCTCATGACCTGTGGTGGACAACAGCTGCAAGATCAATCCCAGGTAGCTTTACTTCATGTTGGACAGGCACCTAATCCCAACACCTTCAAAAAGGCAATGTCTTGCTGGGTTGCTGTGGCGCACGCCTGTAATCCCAGCACTTGGAAGGCTGAGACAGGAAGATTACTGTGAGTGCAAGGGCAGCCTGAATTACAGAGTGAGACTGTCTCAAACAACAAACAAATCAAAACCAAAACAAAACAAAAAACCGGGGCCGGGGATTTGGCGCCTGGTGCAAGGACCTGAGTTCAATCCCCAGTACCAAAAAAATTAATTAAATAAATAAATAAATAAAAAAAACAACCAAAACAAAAAACCTCAGCCTCCCCACTCCACACTGTGCTCCTGGAGTGCGTCCACAGTTCCTGCTACTCAGGAGGCTGGGATGGGACATCACTCCAGTCTAGAAACTTAAAATCAGCCTGGGCAACAGAGCAACACTGTCTCAAAAACATAAAACAAAACTGCTCCTTGTCCTGCTCTCTAGCACACTGAACAGTTATCACCACCCACCAATTCCAGAACTTGGGGGCACCCTGAGCCCTCCAGGTTTTGTCAATTCTACCCCCCAAACCATCTCTCCTGACCTCCTGCCTCTAAGCGAAGGCCACCCTCCTTTTTCACCTGGATCAGTTAGCCCAGCAGCCTCTTCACTGGCTTCCAGGCCCAGTCCCTTAGCTCTTCAACAGGGACCAATGACCTCTCTAGTTCACAAATAAGATCTTTGTTGCTGTGTTTTTTGTCTTTTTTTTGGTACCGGGGATCGAACTCGGGTCCTTGCGCTTGCAAGGCAGGCAGTGGAACCGCTGAGCTAAATCCCCGGCCCTGCTGCTGTGTTTTTGAGACAGGGTCTTGCTACGTAGTCCAGACTGGCCTCAAACTTGTGGCAATCCTCCTGCCTCAGCCTCCAGAGTGCTGAGATGACAGGCGTGCGCCACCACGCCCAGCACAAATTTGATTCTTAATGCTTCTCATTAACCTAAAACTCAAAGCCTTCTACTGGGTTTACAAGGTCTCCAAGACTTAGATACAAAACAGCTCCCTTAGCCTTATCTTAACCCAGTTCTCTCTCTAGGTTTGAGAGACTTGAACTTTCTCACAGCCTGCACCGTCAGCTGAGAATGTTCTGCCCTCCTCCCGCCTCAATTCCTTTTAAACCTCAGCTTTCCGGGGACAGAAGCTTCCCTGGACTCCCAGGCTGAGAGTGTGCTCCACGCTGTCAGAGAAAGGAAGGCTCCTGCTCCTGCACAGCAGCATCTGAACCACCTATTTTTCTGTCTCTCCGGAGCACAGGGGTCTCTGGGCTCCATCCAGCTGATGATAGAAATAACTGCAACACACACATTTATTCTGTAACCGTGGGAGTTCTAAGCACCCATTACCTCATTTAACCTTTATAAAAAATTCCTAGGAAGTAGGGTGTTTATTTTATTTATTAAGACAGGGTTTCACTATGTAGCTCACGCTGGCCTTGAACTACGTAGCCCAGCCTAAACTCCAACTTGAGGATTCTCCCGCCTCAGCCTCCTGAGTGTTGGCATTACCGGCGGCGTATACCACCACGCCCGGCAAAACTTCACTGTCATCTCGGCTTTAACTATGGAGGAGGAGGAAAGTGAGGCAGAGGAGGCAAGCTTAACGTGCCTAAGCACACAGCCCCGAGCCGTTACCGTGCACG
>NW_022900935.1:1528308-1552265 GCF_012274545.1 Fukomys damarensis
GGACCGCGCCGCAGGAGGAGGCGCATCACGGCCGCGAGAAGGCCAGAGACGGCACTTCAGAGCAGACAAAGGGCGCCGCCATGTTAAAGTCGGGCGGAACCGACCTCGCGGGCTTCCCGGCCGCAACTTCCGGCGCATGCGCACCGCTCGCCGTAGCCGCGCGACCCGGACAAGCGCATGCGCTTAGTCATCCAAAAGTTCTACCTTACGGTACTTCTGCGCTTGTGATTGTCGTCATTATCGCCCTGCCTTGGTTCTCTATTCCGACGGTATCCGTAACAGCTTGCTTGTTTTTCGCACTTGCTGTGTGCCAGGGACTGTGAGAACCACTTTACGTGCGTTGTCTCATTAGCTCCTCACACCAACTTACTCAAACTCAAAAAGGGTAAATGAATTGCCCGTAGTGCCACATCGCCGAGCGGTGGAGCAGGGATGGGAACCTAGTTGTGGCTCCGAAGCTGCAGGTTCTGTTATATTTCTGTTATACTTTCTAAACCAACTCTTACCCCCTTCCTGTTTAAGATCCGAAGACAGGTGTCTGTGGCCGGCTTGCGCACCCCTCTGGGGTCTCCTTCCAGGTGTTCAGCACGTTTACCATTGACTTCTTCCTCACTCTTCGCGGGCTTCCTCCTGTTTTCCTTTTGGTGCTTTCCTTTTCCGTGATCTGTAATGGCGGGGGTTGTGCTTTTAATTTTTTTTTATTAATGCGTGTTTGCGGTACACAGTTACCGTTATCGTGGGGAGGTGCTTACAGGTACTTAACACAGTTCCCCCCAGTACCGGGGATCGAATTCAGGGCAGGCGTGACCCTCATAACGCATCTTTTTCTCTCTTTTTTCATTCTCTACCCTTCCCCTCCCACCCCGCTCCTTCCAACTCTTGTTCCCTTCCAGTTTGCAAGAGCTCCGTTTTTCATAATTTTCCCCTTCGATTCTTTTTTCCCCACGCCCTTTCCTTCCTTTCCCTCCCCTGCCTCCATCTCTTTCCCCTCATTCGTTTGAAAAAGATCTCCCTACTGCCTTCTTGGCTACCTGCTATTTCTCTGTTTTGATCCTCTCTCTCATGTGAGAGAAACCATTAAATATTTAAGCTTGTGTGTCTGATTTATTTCACTGATGGCCTCCAGTTGCATGCCTTTACCTAAGAATGCCTTAAGTTTACCTTTCTTTATGTGAGAGCAGGACTCCATTGTGTATAAATACAACATTTTCTTTACATGATCTATAAATTTTTGTTTAGTTGGTTGTTGTTTTGTTTTCTTGGTTCCGGGGAGTGAACTCAGGACCTCGTGATTGCAAGGCAGGTGCAGCTCCGCTGAGCTAAAGCCCCGGCAGTGATCTATAAATCTAACAACGCTCTCGCCACTGCGGTGAACCTCTCATTTCGTTGTCTTTTAGTCATGTGAATTTAGTAAGAATTGTGACCCTGAGCGAATCCAACTCCCTTTTTTCTCTTTGCCTGCACCCAAACAGCTAAGCAAGCACAGTTGGGAAAAACGCCCAGTGGGGCTGGCCGCATCACATAAGTTTGTGGCCACTTGCCTAAGCGGGACGTGGACAAATGTCCCCTGGACAGCTCACCACTCTCTTCACAGTGACTAGAAGGATTAAACAGCTCAGCAGTTGACATCATCTCTCTGAAAAACATTTTTTACTGTCAACCTGAAGTGTAGCTTGATAAATTTCCAAGTGTATGATAATACAGCATGACAATCTATAGGTCCAATGTTATCAGCAGATTTCTAGAATGCACTGGTTTTGCATAATTGAGACCTTATGTCCATTGATTAGCAATCTCCTATTCCTTCCTCTGCCGCCCCTGATAACCATAGTTCTTCCCTGTTTCTGTGAGTTTGACGTTTTAATTTTATTTATTTATTTATTTATTGGTACTGGGGATCGAACTCGGGCCCTTGTGCTTGTGAGGCAGGCGGCGGAATCACTGAGCTAAATCCCCGGCCCTAAAATTATTTATTTGTTTATGTTCTCCGGGGTTGTTTTTAGTTTGTTTGCTTGTTTTGTGACAGGGTCTTGCTGTGTAGCCCAGGCTGGTCTTGAACTCACAGCAGTCTCCTGCCTCAGCCTCCTGAGTGCTGAGATTATAGATGTACATCACCGGGTCTGGCCAAATTTGTCTGTTTTTAGATAGCTCATATATGTGGCATCGTGCAGTATGTGTCCCAATATGACTAGCTTATTTCCTTGGTGTATGCCCTCCAGCTTCATCATTATTGGTTCAGAATGGGCTGACGATGAATACCAGAAGGCCTTAGGTATCAGCTAAAGGATGTATTCCTACCAGGTTGGTAGCATACACCTGTAATCCCCATGCTTGGGACCCTGAGGCAGAAGGATGGCTGCAAGTTCAAGGCCAGCCTGAGCTACATAGTGAGACTCTGTACACAAAAAAAAATTTTTTTCTGTAATAGCTGCACAATTTTGTATTCCCACCCACAGTGCTCAAGGTTTCCAGCTTTTTCCACATTCTTATTGGTACTTGTCTTTTGCCTCTTTTTTTCTAAACAGAGAAAATAGCAGCAGAACTGACAGAAAAACCCTCTTATGTTTCCAATACTAAGTGCAAATCTATCTCTGTGTCCATCTTTGTGAGATGTGGTCAAGTGGGACTCAGCATCCAGTCTTTCCAGGGTCTGAAAAGCTAAAATTTTATTCCCACATTCAGCTGCAGTGAGATTTGGAAGTTGGAAGTGAGGACATTGCCATGTACCCCTTAGGGTTGGTTTGTATGGTACTGAGCTACATCCCCAGCCCTTTTTACATTTTATTTTGAGACAGTCTCATTGAATCGCTAAGTTTCCCAGTCTGGGCTAGAACTTTCCATCCTCCTGTCTCAGCCTCCAAAGTGCTGCAGTCATAGGCATGTGCCACCACACCCGCCAATTCCTTAGTTCTTCTGTGGGTTTTCTGGCTGAATCTAGGAACCCAATTAGTACAAGAGTTGGAACAAGAGAAAAGCATAGGCAGGCGTGGTGGCACACGCCTGTAATCCCAGTACTTGGGAGGCTGAGGCAGGAAGGTCCCCTTAAATTCAAGGTCAGCCTGAGCTACATAGTGAGACCTTGTATCAAAAAAGAGAAAGGAATCTTCTCAAGTGGGTGCAGTCTATGCTTCTATACTTTTTAGACAAAGAATAAATTTATGAAGGGATTGTACACTGGATCTCTGGACTAAGGTGGTAAATTCTAGGTATGTTCCTAAGAGATGTATGAGATGGGGCTGCAGAAATTGGCAGAGGGAGCAGTTACTTTGGAGTTTATTTAAATTCCCTGTAGCCCCAGTCACCAGTCTCTGGTGACCAAGTCTATTTCTCAGCCACACTATGGAGAGAACATCTAGTCCAAAACAATCTTTATGGCTTGCTGCAAGTAGGAAAAGACAGGCCTGGTGGCCCTTTATGAAATTATACTTCGTTGAGTGATTTCAGCCTGAAATAATCGATATTCCAATGCAGCATGCTTTCCTTAGGTCCGTCACTGGCTGCTCTTGGCTGACACCTTCAGGCAGAAAGGAGCAAGGTCACACTGACATGGGGGTTTGTAGCCCTACGCGGGTGCCCCTGTCCGTGCCGTGAATGTCTCAAAACGGCTGTGCAGTGGCAACAGCCAAATTCAGTGTCCGTTACCAGCAGCCAGTTCCTAGTCCAAGTCTAGATGTCCACATCCCTTTCACCGTACTGTGTTCTCTTTTGAGATAGGGTCTTGCTGTGTAGTTCAGGCTGGCCTTGAACTCACCATGTAGCCCAGGCTGGCCTCCAACTTGGGCAGCCCTCCTGCCTCAGCTTCCTGAGTGCCAGGATTACAGGCATTTGCTGCCATGCTTGGCAGCCATGGAGTCTGTGATTCCCCATCTTCGTGAGTAACGGCAATTCCTGTGGGAACCGTACTAGAGATCTTCTCCATGGGCCGTCCCTTCAGCCCTCCTAGTAACTGCATGCAGACTTAATACTCTGTTAAATTCCTCTCTTCTGGAAAGACGACTTAGAGGGGCTGGGCACAGTGGCGCACGCCTGTCATCCCAGCACTCGGGAGGCTGAGGCAGGAGGATCGCTGTGAGTTCCAGACCAGCCTGGGCTACATAGTGAGTTCCAGGTCAGTCTCAGCTACATCGTGAGACCCTGTCTCAAAATACAAACAAACAAAAAAAGACTTGGAACACGAGCTATGAGGGGAGGAGACATTTAAACTGTAACTTGTATGTAACAGTGCTGACATCCTGGTTGTAGCATTGTAGCACAGTTTTACAAATTGTTACCAATAGGGGAACCTGGATAAATGATAGAAGAAGATTGCTCTGCATTATTTCTGACAATTGCATTATTTCAAAATAAAAATTTAATGTAAAAAAAGTCCAGGGCTTAGGGGTGTATAGCTCTGTGGTGGAACTCTTGCCTAGTTTTCACAAGGCCCTGGGTTCAGTCCCCAGCAGGGAAGGGAGAACGAAAAGAAGGGAGAGCGGGAAGCAGAGAAAAAGGAACTGAAGGAGGAAGGGATGATCTAGTGAGGTTTCTTTTTTCTTTTTTTGGTTTTTTGAGACAGGGTCTCACTATGTAGTTGAGACTGACCTGGAACTCGCTGTGTCTCAACCTCACAGCGATCCTCCTGCCTCAGCCTCCCGAGTGCTGGGATTCCAGGTGTGCGCCAGCATGCCAGGCCCTAGTGAGAGTTCTATTTCTGCACACACTGCTCCTTGTGAGCAGAAATCAGGGCATTGGATTAGAAGGTGGTACAAGCCAGGTGTGGTGGTGTATACCTGTGATCCATGTACTCTGGGAGATGGTAAGATTGAAAGTTTGAGCCCAGCTTGGGCAATTTAGTGACTTAGCAAGCACCTGTCTCAAAATAAGAGAAGAAAAAGGCCCTGGGTTCAATCTCCAAAACTGCCCCCCCAAATTATGTACATTTTCATTTGTCTGATGAAGACAGGGCTTTGGTAGCTGGAGTGGCCACTGCAGTGGACCGTCATGGTGGGAAAGAAGACAAAAGTGCTGCTTATAACTGCACTAATGGCCGTGAGAAGGAAAGCACTTGTGTTCAACTCTAGTTCAAGCCAGGGTCACAGGACCAGGGTTCACTGGCGACTACTCTACAAAGAAAGGGGTCACCTCTTAGGACTTCGGAGCCAGAGGTGAACAGAGCTCATTCTCTGCTACTGATCTGCAGTATACTTGAGACATAAGCCGTAGCCACAGGCCAGCCAGGTGCATGGCCTAGGAAAGAGCTGTGTTAGGAACCGAGGTGGAGGTGCTGGGTGGCGATGACTGAAATGGGGTCTGCCAAGTCCTGGGAGATCTCTGGCCGTGGAGGCAGCCCCCCCCCATCCGATGGGACTGGGAGTGTGACCGCCCCCCTGAGGACTTTACTTTGCAAGAAGGTGCTGTTTGCTAGAGTCCTGCACCCTAAACTGTTTCCTGACCTGTAAGGAAAGTACATCCCAGAACCCCCGTGGGGCCAGCCCAGCGTCTGACTAAGGAGAAAATACAACCAGACGAATAAACAAGCCTGAGCCAGTGAGATGAGCAGAAACCTAGGGACCAAGGTCACAACTGGATTCTAACGGTGGTGCGTGAGAGAGAAAAATGCACATTAGAGTTCGCTGACTTTGTAGATCAGCTAAGTACACGTTACAGAGATCCTGGTTTTATTGTTTGTTGGTTGTGGTACTGGGAAATCGTATTTGGGTCCTTGTGCTTTCGAGGCAGGTGGTGGCACCACTGAGCTAAATCCCCCAGCCTGAGATCTGGGTTTTAATGTTCCAACTGGAAACAACTCTCACAGCTCAGCTGGTTGATTGAAATCCACACTCATCAGTGGCCTCGAGATCAAAAGGACATCATTAAGATAACCTGATCCTAGCCAGGTGTGGTGGCGCATGCCTGTAATCCCAGCACTCAGGAGGCTGAGGCAGGAGGATCACTGTGAGTTCGAGACCAGCTTGGGCTACATAGTGAGCTCCAGATCAGTCTCAACTACATAGTGAGACCCTGTCTCAAAAAACAAAACAAACAAAAAAAAAGAGAATAAAACTCTTTTTCTTTTTTGGTACAATAGACCTTCAAGTTACAACCAGCCTCACATACGAACAACTTGGGTTACAACAAGAATTTTAGTTTTAACTTACGATCAAAGACTTGAACTGCAGCCTGACTGCTGGTCTTTCCTGTGTGCTATTAACTGAAAAATCCTGGGCCACTGTCTCTCTAAGGACACTGAAATCGCCTGGGAGAAAGTGTGGCCTAAAATTATACAGGAGAGAGATTCTGAAGGCTGTGAAGAGGGAGCCTGAGCCTTCAGTTGCCCCGTGGCGGATGACACCGTCACCACAGCAGAGTCCACAGTTGCACGGCGGTGATGCTGAGGAGCTCGGGAGGAGCACTCAGGAGCTGTCCGGAGAGGAGGGGGAACAGCAGCAGTCAGGGCAGCAAAGCTCTGAAATACAGGAAATCCTGAAAAAGGGGACAGAGCTGCACACATCTGTGGAGAAGACAGAGGAAAAGAAACCAATCGTTGCATTCACTTGCTTAGCAACGGTGTCATGTCCTACTTGAGCAGCGTTAAAGAGACAGAAACAGACGGCCTTAGGCCAGTTTGCAGTTCTGAAAACGGTTGAGCCAGAAGCAGGTCCCAGCGGGCCACAGACTCTTCCAAGGAGCAAAAGGACACCAGAGCCCAGACTGCTGACTTTCCTGTGGAAGGGGACCCTCCTTCCAAACAGTCACCACCCTCCATTCATCCACCCTTCCTGCGATCCAGAGATATCACCTTGAACGGTGATACAGTGTGAAATCGTTGTTTCTGGTAAACCAGGCACATTTTAGAACTTTTTGGTGAATACACTAGGAAAATTATTGGTGTTTCTGGTAAATTACACACATTATGCAACCTTTTTTATTTTAAAAAGTTACTTAAGGGGTCCTTGGGAGGCTTGAGGTATTTCCATTATCGCTTGTGGGAAAAATAGTCTTGATTTACAACCAACCTGAGTCACAACAAGCCCTCGTGAACGAACTGAGTTCATAAGTCAAGGGTCCATTGTACCAGAAATCGAACTCAGGGCCTCATACTTGCTAGGCCCAAAGTTAAGGACTCACTCAAAAAATGGGCAAGTGAAAGGAACAGACACTTCTCAGAAGAAGTACAAATGGCCAATAAATACGTGAAATTACAGAAATGCAGATTAAAACAACACTGAGATTCTATCTTACTCCAGAAAGAATGGCCGTCATCAAGAAATCGGATAACAACAAATGATGGTGAGGATGTGGGAGGAAAAAACTACGCTGTACATGGTTGGTGGGAGTGTAAACTAGTACAACCACAACGCAAATAAATATGGAGATTCTCAGAAAACTAAAAATATCTGCGTTCTGTGGCGCACGCCTATAAACCCAGCTCTTGGGAGGCTGAGGCAGGAGGATTGCTATGAGTTGGGTTAGATAGTGAATTCAAGGGCCAGCCTGAACTACGTAGGCAGACTCTGTTTCAAAAAAACCAAAAACAAAAACAAAATTGAAAAAGTTTTAAAGTGTATTTTATTCTTCCTTGGGGGGCTGGGGATTTGGCTCAGCGGTTCTACCGCCTGCCTGGCAAATGCAAGGACCTGAGTTCAATCCCTGGTACCAAAAAAAAAAAAAGACTGCCTTTTTATTATTCCTTGGTTTGTTTGTGCTTTGCAGTGTGGAGGATCAAACTCAGGACCTTGTATATACTAGGCATGATCTCTCCTACAGAGCTGAACACCTAGTCCCAAAAAATGGTTTTCGTACTCCTCCCAGGCGTCCTCGGTCCACACTTTGAAAATTCTTTTTCATTTTACTTACGTGTGGGGGTGCACACCTCTAATGTCAGCACTAAGGGAGGCCGAGGCAGGAGGTTCACAAGATTGAGCCCATCCCGGGCAACTCAGTGACTTACCAAGATCCTGTCCCAAAATAAAAATTTTAAAAGGTGGGATGGGTAGGGGAAGGGTAATAAGGGAAAAGAAAAAAATGTGAGATAATGAAAAGATGGAAATAAAGTGTTTGTAGATGGGGAGGGGAGGAGGGGGTGAAGGGAGGGCAGGGACAAGGGGAAAAAGTGAGAACCAAGGCCTGTCACGTACAGGGACAAGATCCCAACAGTGAATGTAACTGTACTGTATCCCTAAAATGTACCAATAAACTCAATTAAAGCTGAAAAAAATCGGGGGGCTGGAGATGTAGCTCAGAACAGCAGCCCTGGCTTCAATCCCCAGTCACACAAAACAAGACAGATGTTTATTTCTTTAAATAGCAAACATTCATTGGTGCGTTTGAGGCACACGTCTGATGACTCTCGTCATAGAGCACTCGCCTCCCGCCTCTTTTTACCCATTTCTTCTTCCCTCCTCGAGCCCCCTCCCCTCCCTAGGTACAAAAGCTTTGTTCCTTTTCTTGAGGGTACTGGGAATCGAACCTGTGTCCTTGCTCTGGCGAAGCAGGCGGCAGAACCGCTGAGCTAACTCCCCAGCCTGTTCCCATGTCTCCTTCTAGTTCCCTTTTCTGTTTTCTTGTCCCTCCTTCCCGTCTTCCTCCCTCCTCCCTTGATCCCCTTCCCATTTGAATAGTTTCTCGCCATTCCCCAAAACCTATTGTACCTTCTAGTCCTTATTTCCATTTTCAGTTTCTCACATCAGAGAAACAATTCAGTATTCAAACGTGTGTCTGATTTATTTCACTTAATAATCTCAGTGTGCGTTCATGCAGCTATAAATGCCTGACGCTCACCCTCCCTTACGACAGAGTAGTACTCCGTTGTATTACACAAAACAAAACATTTTCTCTATCCGTCTGTCTGTTGATTGGCACCTGGGCTGTTTCCAAGATTCAGTTATCACAAACTGTGCCGCTATAAACATGGGTGCACATATATTGCTGCGATGGGTTACATTTAATTCTTTCAGGAAGATACACTAAGAAGCACAATGACTAGGTCAAGTGGAGCCTCTAGTTTTGGTTTTCTGAGAGATCTGCACACTGATGCCCACAGTGGCTGCACCAGTCTGCACTCCCCCAAGTGGGGAAAGGCTCCTTTCTCCCCACGTCCCCGCCAGCGTTGGTGACTGCTTGATTTCTCGATAACAGCCATTCTTTCTGGACTGAGATAGAATCTCAGTGTTGTTCTCATCTGCACCTCTGGAATGGAATGACCGGTGAGGTGGAGCATTTTTCATATATTTATTTGCTGTTTATACTTTTTCATCTATGAAGTGGCTGTTCATTTCAGATGCCCATTTTTGGATTTGGTCTTCACGTTTGGTGAGTCTGGGGTCTGGGGTTTAGCTCAGTGGTTCTGCTGCCTGCCTTGCAAGGTCCCGAGTTCAATCCCCCGTACCAAAAAAACAAAAAAAGAAAAAAAGAACAAAAAGGGGGGTCTGCTTTTTTTGAGTTCTTCATATATTTTAGATAGTAGTTACTTTTCCTTTCTTTTTTGGGGGGGTACCAGGGATTGAACTCGGGTCCTGTGCTTGCAAGGCAGGTGGCGGAACCGCTGAGCTAAATCCCTGGCCCAGGAGTTACTTTTCTAATGAATACCTGGTAAAAAAATTTTCTCATGCTGTGGGTTGACTTTTCGCTGTGTTGGTAAAAATCAAAAGCTTTTTTATTGTTGTTGTTTGTTTGTTTTTTGAGACAGGGTCTCACTATGTAGTTGAGACTGACCTGAAACTCACTTCGTAGCCCAGGCTGGTCTCGAACGTCTTGCTTCAGCCTCCCGAGTGCTGGGATGACAGGCGTGCGCCAACACGCTCGGCTAAAGCAAAAGCTTTTTAATAAGATGAGATCCCAGGTGTTGATTCTTTGCCATAGTTTCTATGCAATCAGAAGTCAGCCTACACCAATGTCTTCGGGAGCTCTCTCCCTGGAGATTTAGGGTTTCCGTTTTAATATTTAGATCTTTGATCCGTTTCAATTTTAGGTTCATGTGTGGCAAAAGATACGGGTCTGGTTTCAATCTCAGCATGGGGAAAGCCAGTTTTCCCGGCACCATTTGTTAAAGAGGCTGTCATTCTTCCGAGCAGGTCCTGTGCGGCAAATTTACGGTGACGAATACCAGGGAAACAGAGCCGGCTCCGATGAACAACCTGGTGTCGGACCCCAAGCTTCTAGATAGCGGTAAATGTGAAGAAAGTGTTCAGATGTGAAGAGGAACAGTCGGGGAGAGGGAAAGGAAGGAAGGTACAAGAAAAACGGAGAAAATGGAAACCAAGCTTTTGTAAATGAGGTGCGGAAGAAGGGTTGCAGGAGGGCTGGGACGGAGAGGCACGATGTACCACATTCGGTACAAATCCCTGCGATGAACGCACTCACGGTGTGTATCTAAAGTGTGCCGATAAATGTTTTGGTTCAAAGAAACATCCAGGCCCTTGGGTGCTTATGAGTGGAGTTAGTCTTGTATGAATGATCATTAAGACCTGGTCAGCATAAAGGGAGCCTTGGTGTTAAATGAGAAAGAGAGAGAGGACAAAAATAAGTCTTTGTGCAAGTGCTGTACCACTAAACTATATTCCCAGTCCCAAAAGATCTTTTTTTTTTTTTTTTTTTGGTACTGGGAATCAAACTCAGGATCTTGTGCTCACAAGGCTCGCAGCGGCGGCACCCTCGAGCTAAATCCCCAGCATTGTTTTGTTGGGTTGTTGGTTTTTTGAGCCAGGATTTCAGTGATGCAGTTCAGTCTGGCCTTGAACTCTGTAGCCCGGGCTGGCCTAGAATTTGTGGTGATCCTCCTGACTCATCCTCTCTGGAGTGCTGGGATTATAGGCGTGGGCCACCTCACCCAGCCTACAGTATCTTTATAGTAAATTTGCATACCCAGGTGTAGTGAGGCATGCCTGTAATCCCAGCACTCGGGAGGCTCAGGCAGGAAGACTGCAAATTCAAATCCAGTTTAGAGTAGCTTAGTGACTTAGGGAGACCCTGTCTCAAAATACAAAATAAAAAGGACTGGAGATGTAGCTCAGTGCAAAGACCGTGATTTCAATCTCTAGTACTGAAAACAAAAAACAACAACAAAAGCATTTCCTTGAGTCCTATGAACTATTCTAGCAAATTAATGGAACCCAAGAAGGGGCTGTGGTCCGTTAGGAGTGAAACAGGTAAAATAGGTAAAACCACCTGGGCCTCCCACGCGCACCTGAAATGGGTCACAGTCTTGGGGACCATGCAGATGGTGTTGGAACTGAACTGAATCAGGGGATGTCCCGCTCGTGTCTGCTACCGAGCAGGCTGCTTCTTGGTGTCAGAAGTGACCGTATGCTGCTTACGTGACGCACACTTGTAATCCAAGCACCCAGGAGGCTGAGAAAGGAGGACCCTCAAGAGTTTGAGAGCAGCCCGGGCTGTGTTCAAGACCAGCATGAAATACATATTAAGGCTCTGTCCACAAAAGAAAAAAGAGGCTGGGTGTGGTGGCGCATGCCTGTAATTCCAGCACTCAGGAGGCTGAGGCAGGAGGATCACCGAGTTCGAGACCAGCCTGGGCTACATAGTGAGTTCCAGGTCAGTCTCAACTACACAGTGAGACCCTGTCTCTAAAAAACAAAAACAAACAAAAAAGAAAAAAGGAAAAAAAAGAAAAGGAGGAGTGGCCATGTTGTGGCTAATTCTGTTTCCTTTTATCCCTTCAGCCGAATCTCAACAGCCAACAGCCTCAGGTGAGTCCCTCCTACTTCCCTCTGCCCTTCTCCCCGGGTGTCAAGTCCAGCCAGGAAAAGGGTCTCCCAGCTCCAGACCCATGTGACCCACTATGCTCACCTGTAGATCCCAGGATAATCCACATCGCAAAGTCCACCACCTTCCACTTCTGCAAATTCCTCAGGAACGAGGGTCCTGAGGCCCAGACACGGCCACCTGCCGTGAGACCTTCATTCTGCTTTCTGGGCATGAGGTTTTAATTTTTTTTAATATTATTATTGTTTCGTTTTGGTACTCGGGATTGAACCCAGGACTTCATACTGCCCTAATTCCCCAGACTCTCTTTATTTTTTATTTTGAGGGTATAAATTGTCCAGCCTGGCCTCAAATTTGCATCTCTCCTGTCTCAGCCTCCCCAGCGGCTGGGATGACAGGTGTGTACACCATGCCCAGCGGTTACTTCTTCTTTATGAAAGTATACTGTTTATATTTAATGTAGCGACCTCAAATTTCCCTTTCTGTCTTTGTGTGTGTGTGTGTGTGTGTGTGTGTTTTAAATTCCTGGGGATTAAACCCTGGACTTTTGCTCTGAGCTACATCCCCAGCCTTTTATTTCTTGAGGCAAGATCTTGCTAAATTGTCCCAGGCTGGGCTCGAGCTTGTGATCTTGCCTCAGCCTCCCAGAATGCTGGAATACAGGCGTGCAGCACCGCACCCAGTTACCTACAGTTCTTCTGGACCAAACCACAGAAGCTGATGAGACAGGCAGCTAACGAGCGGGCCTTGAGACAGTGCGACCTTGCGGAGTTCGGGAAGGTTGAGGAAGCCAGGAAGCCGCTGGCGAGAGAATACAGTGCCGGTAGGAAGCCTGCCCAGCCCCACAGTAATCCTGTTGACACAACCCCCTTGATCAAAGCAGGCTCCTGACTGCCCCAGGCCGGTTCCTGCCGCTCCAGGTGGAAGGTGCTTGGGCGGATGCAGATCTGGTGAATATAAAAGGTCTGGTCCCCAGCCTCGCACCCACATCCTGGAAGAGGTGGCTGAGGATCGGTCCCCTCCTGCCAGAGCCAGGCATGGCCCCCTCGGAGGACCCCAAGGGCCCGAGAACCGCCCTGAAAAACACCCCGGGCCTGAAGACCAGCTCTGGTGAGAGGAGCTCAGGGCACTTGGCTAAGGGGAAGTGGCTGGTTGGGGTCCCACAGGGACACCTTTGAGGGCTGTGATGCTCTCCAGAGCAGTGGGCTTCATCCACTTCTGGTATTGAGCAACCTACCAGCATGTAAGTTCCTCCTGCGCTCTCTCACATTTACAGCATGTAGTTACAGGGACAGGTGTATCACTCTGGTAACCTGAAAAGTTCCTTTTTTGAAGTGGGGAGCTTCTAGGGATTGAATCCAGGGCCTTTGCCCTAACCTACAACCTCATTCCCTCTTTTAAAATTTTGAGACAAGCTTTTGCTAAATTGCCCAGGCTGGGGTTCAATTTGTGATCCTCCTGCCTCAGCCTCCCGGAGCACTGAGATTACAAGTGTGCGCCATCCCGCGCAGGTGAAAAGTTCTTCTTGTATGAGCACAGGCTTTGTCTCAGGAAGACCTGCTCTCAGCCTAGCTTCCCTGATAAACTGATGAATTGGTTCCTTTATTCTTTTACCGAGTACTGGGCTCTGAGCTGAGCGGTGACCAGGTTAGAGCAGATGACCCCAGCACAGACAGGATTCTCCGAGGCTGTGGACAAGGTTGTGTGGGGGGGTGCTGGGCTTGGTGGTGCATAACAGTAATCCCAGCACTCTGGGAGGCTGAGACAGGAGGATCACAAATTAGAGCCCCACAGGAGGATCGCTGTGACTTCGAGACCAGCCTGGGCTACATAGTGAATTGCAGGTCAGCCTCAACTACATAGTGAGACCCTGTCTCGAAAAAAAAAAAAAAATAGAGCCCCATTTAGTGAGTTTGGAAGTCGACAAAGGGCAGGAGATGTAGCTCAATGCAAAGCCCCTGGGTTTGATTCCCAGTACCAAGAAAAAAAGAAAAGGAAAATTATGTAGGAGGGAGGGGGAAAGGTACCACAGTGCTCCCTGAAGACCACCACCATTTTCGAAAGCTGAGCCTCAGTTTCCCCATCTGACCTTGTCTGCACCTGCACCTCAGCAACAGAAGGAACAGCCCCCAGGGGCCTTTGACGGATCTCCGCCCCTACACCCTGTTCAAACCAGATCCAGGGGAAGGGCTGAGCACAGCCAGGTGGAGGAGCACAGAGGCAGGGCTGGAAGGCCGGCTGCTGACAAAGGGAGAGCTGGACCTGAACTCTGGTCTTGGACTGGGGGTGCAACGGTGCACCTGCCTGGTGGGTGTGAGGCCCCAGGCTCATCCCCAGCACTGCAGAATGAAAGGACTATAAATAACCTGTAGTCGCAGCAATTGGAAGGCTGAGACAGGAAGACTGCTGTATGTTTAAGGCCAGTCCAAACTATATAACAAGACCCCATCTCAAACAAACAAATGACCAACCAAAACCTTGAATTCACAGTGATCCTCCTGCCTCAGCCTCCTGAGTGCTGGGATCGCAGGTGTGCGCCACCACGCCCAGCTTCATCTCTGCTCTGCGTATTGGTTAGAAAAAAATGAACGCACTGAGGGATCAGTGAGCTGGTCTGTGCCCACACAAATCTGGTCCTCTCCTCCCTTCCAGGTGGAAAGCCAGCCCACCCTCCGGCCATCCCAACGGCGCATGTGACTTTCATCATCGACTGTGCCCGTGGGAAGCAGCTCTCCCTGGCAGCACCCCCACTGGTGCCCCAGGCCCCCAGTCCTGGCCAGGGCCCCATCACCCCATCAGTGAAGACCTATATTGTGTTCTGTGGGGGCAACTGGGCCCTAGCGACTCAGGGCACTCTCCTGGATGGGCAGAACTTCGCTCAGGCCAAGGACACCCCGAAACCCTGCAGCAGGGCTGAGGCCCCCGCTTCCTGCCCCGCCAGCCCTTCGCGCCCCCAGGGAGCTCCTAAAGCCAAGGAGAACCCCTGGAAGGGTGGGCCCTCGACATCTTCTTCTTGGGGGGCCATCAAGGGCTCGCTCAAAGCCCTGTCCTCCTGTATCTGCGGGCAGGCCAGCTAGGGCACCGCCCCAGGGCCGACCTCCCGTCCCCAGACCGGCAGGGGTCTGGTGTCCGAGCCAAGGGAAGAGCCCTGGGCCCGCTAAAGGGCACCGGAACAGCGCCCTCTGCTAGGCTCCCGGCAGAGCCAGGGTCGGGGCAGCCCTTGCAGCCTTCTCGGGGCGCATGTGCTTGGGGTGAGAAATGAAATAACCAAATAAAGGCAACTTGGAACAGCGAGGAGAGCTGCACAGGTGTGCAATAGGGCCAGTGAGCAGGGAAGAGCTTCCCACGTGGAGCTTGGGGAAGGACTTGCTGAGCAGGCAACACGAGGGGCTGGCTGGGAGAAGGCATCGGTCCCAGGGGATATCGGGATGGGGTCAGGGGCCGGACGGGGCGGGCTCCGGCGTGGGGGTGCACACCTGTAACCCCAGCACTTGGGGCTGAGGCAGGACGATCTCCACAAGTTCAAGGCCAGCCTGAGCTACGCACTGAGACCCTGTCTCAAAAAAACGACGCGGAAGACCGTACTGGTCCACATGAAGAGATTATTCCTCCTTACTGCGTGCCAGGCTCAGGCTGCCCCTGGACGGGTCAGCGAATGGGAAAAGAGGCTCTTGGTCCCTACCCCGCTGGACAGTGTAAGTCTTAAGAGGTGCACCCGCTGCGTGTCTCAAAGCTCCCAGAAACAGTGCTGGAAGCTCAGGCCGCGTTCAAGGACTGTCGACTAGGTTCCCACCACCTGGCCCCGGCTGGCAGCGGACTCTGCCGGGGAAGCAACTCCCGGTGCACAAGCTGGTAAACACTGTTCTCGAACCCGTCTCAGTCAGGGAACAGAGGCACGGAGAGGTTGGGGAAGGCACCCGAAGCCCCACAGCCTGCTGTGAGATCAGAAGCCAGGGAGGCCAGGAGCCCCGGCTCTTGGTCCCATTGCGGCACACACAGACGCCTGTCCCCGTGGCGCCTCTGCTAGGCAGACGGGGTCCCAAGAGACCAGACACCCCCCATCCTCAAACTCACACTTGGCTGACTCACGAAGGGAGGCCGGTGGTGGTCAGAGCTTCTGATAAAGGCGATGGCCAGAAAGGCTTGGAGATGGCAGGGCACTGGGGAGGCCCCCAGCCAGCTCCAGGGAGAGGAGACTGCGGCTTCTGCAGGCAGTGATCTGACCACGGAGCTACTCGGAGGGGAGTGGCTGGGGTGCAGGATGCTCCGTTGGAAGGAGCAGGGCCGTGGCTGGAAGATCCATCGTTCATCTGTCAAGTATTTATTGGGCACCCACTGTCCGCCGGGCCCTGGGCTAGATCCTGGGTGGGTCAGTGGCTGGGACAGGCAAGGCCTCACAGCTGTGCACAGACACAAGCAAGAGATCAGAAGTGTCAGGGGCCACATCACAGGAGGCCCGGCAAGCGCTGCGAGGTTTTATTTTTGTTTTTGTGCAGCTAGGAGGCTTGAACCCAGGGTCTTGGCACTGAAGCTACATACCCAGCCCCCTTTTTTATTTTGAGAGCAGATCTCACTAAATTGACCAGGCTGGGCTCAAACTTGCAATCCTCCTGCCTCAGCCTCCCAGGGTGCTGAGAGTACAGGTGTGAGTCACAGTTTTCTTACTTTGTTCTGAGATGGGACAGCCAGGTGTTGTGAGCCAAGAATGCCACACAGCCAGGCCCACCTCTGAGCAGAATTCCCCTCTGACTTCTGCCTACAGAATGGAGGAAGGCACAGGAGAAGCCCAGGAGGCCAAATCAGCTCAGACACCGGGAGCGAGCAGCGGTGTGGACTCCAAGGGGTGGCTTTGTAATGTGGGCAGCACATGTCCATCTGGAAAGCTGGTAAAGCTCCCGCCCCCTCACCCTTGAGATCACCGGGCTGTAAGAGCCAGAGAAAAGCTGCAAACCGAGCGGAGACCCCGGAGGGAAGGGAGGCCCACGGTTGCACATCTAGCATTCCACCAGCAGGCGTCGCCCTGTCACCAGTCTGGAGGACACTGGGTCCCGACCTGGCTAGAACACGCGGTCTGCAAGGCAGGGCAGGAGCTTCATCCTCTCTTTCACCCTTAGCCAGTCAGAGTGACGCTTCAGAATTCATTACGGGGGCTGGTAAGGACTCTGGGAGAGATCAGGAGCGCTCTCTATTGTCCAGATTTTCTCCCCCAGTGCTAAAGATTGAACCACAGGACTCACAGATGCTAGGCAAGTGCTCTGCTGGAAACAGGGGTTCGCTCAGTTGCCCAGGCTGGGCTTGAACTTGTGATTCTCTTGCCTCAGCCCCGCAGGTTGCTAGATTAGGGCTGTTTGCTACCACCCCCTGCTGGCCGGTTTTATAGGCGCCCAGGTCACATCAATTCACTTCACCCCAGCCTTGTGAGTGGGTAGGATTTCCAGTGCCATCTTACAGATGAGGAAACAGAGGCACGGAGAGGTTAAACTCTTTGCCCAAGGACCCTAACTACAAAGAGGCAGAGCCCAAAGCCAGCCCTCAGGAGTGGCTGCCTACAGCCAGAGGCTGGCAGGGCGTGAACGCATGAGGGATCTCCCCCGGGGGCAGGGGACATGCCCTGTGCGTGTGTGAGGGCTGGGGACATGCGGGCAGGTGGTGGCTCCCTCCACGTGGGGAGGTTGCTGACTGCAGTCACCAGAGGAGGTGCAGGACTCCGCATAGTGTGACAACAGAATATAAGGTGGATCTTGCCTCAGACGAGCAGACTCCGTCCTGTCTCGCGGGCTGGCCCTGAGCTCCCCTCTGGCAGTGCCAAGAAGCCAGCCGGCCTGCATTAGCACAGTCAACTCAATATTCCCTGATCGAGCTGGGCGGGGTGGTGACCCAGCTACTTGGGAGGCTGAGGCAGGAGGATCGCTGTGAGTTCGAGACCAGCCTGGGCTACACAGTGAGTTCTAGGTCAGTCTCAACTACATAGTGAGACCCTGTCTTAAATAACAGACAAACAAAAAAAACTCTTTAGTAGAACAGCTTCCTTGGAAAACACACTGGCATTTTCTCACAAAACATTGTTAGGGTACCCACAATTCCACTGCCCAGCACACACCCAGGGGCAGTGAAAATAGCGCCCCCACAGAAACCAGGACCCAGAGGGTTCACAGTAACCTGAAGACAGAAACTTCCCAAATGTCCAACCACCGATGACTGGGTCAGCAAGCTGTGCTGTGTCCACAGTGGGAAAGAACTTGGCCTTATAGTGAGGAACAAGGCAGCCAAGTGTGGTGGGGTACTTTGGGAGGCTGAGGCAGGAAGATAACAAATTTGAGCCCAGCCTGGTCAATGTAGTGAGACCCCATCTCAAAAATAAATAGGTGTGGTGCTGTGTGACTTTTTGGAAGGGGGGCGCTTTTCTGAGCTAAGTTCTCCCTATATAGTTTAGGTCAGCCTTGAACCCACTATGTAGCCCAGGCTGGCCTCAAACTCATGAAGATTTTCGGGCCTCAGCCTCACAAGGGTGGTGCACATCTGTAATGCCAGCACTCAGGAGGCTGAGGCAGAAAGATCACTGTGACTTTGTGGCCACCCTGGGCTACATAGTGAGTCCAAGGCCAGCCTGAACTATATAGCAAGATCCCATTTCAAAAGACAAACTACTACTACTACTAATGATAATGATAATGAAGGTCTGGGGATGTAGCTCAGTGGTAAGACCCTTGATTCACCCGCTAGTACCGCTGAAAAGGCTAGTTAATTTTATGGTACGTAGATTTTAGCTCAATAGCAACTCTTTAATGTGTGCATTTTGTATATGTATGAGAGTAATGATTTTGCTTTTTATTTTACATTATCTTTTAACAAAGAGAAGCAAGAGGAGGAGACAGAGGACTGCAGGCTGACAGGTGGGGAAACCGCAAGAAAGCAGGGCTGGGACAGGACGGGTGTGGGAAGAACGCTCAGAGGGCCGTGACCCGCCCCTGGAATCCCAGCCCTCAGGGAGGCTGAGGCAGGAAGATGGAAAGTTTGAGACTTAGTGAGACCCTATCTCAAAACAGGGAAAAGGGTTGGGTTTGCAGCTCTGCGCAAAGGCCCTGGGTTCAGCGTCCACGACACACAGGCACTCGAGGACGGGCGTGAGAGGGGAAGGGAGGGGAGGAGAGAAAGCTGCGGCTGCCCCTGGGAGCAGGCCGTTCCCAAGCCGCTCTGGGCGTGGCCGCCCGTCCCCAGATGCCACTCACCGTGCCCCAGGACTGGCTGTGGTTGGGGTGCCCAGCCTGGGAAAGTGGACTTTGTCTTCCTTGCGCTGAGGCTGCCAGCACGGTGCCAGGAGAGCCCAGCGCTCCTTGAGTTTCCCAGGACCCCACTCTGCGCCCGCCTGGACCGAGGTGCTCGCCAGCTAGGGCCTAGGGCGGAGGAGGCTGAAGCTGGGGCCCCCTCCCCGGCGCTCAGGGCTCCTCGGAGAAACCCCAGGGTCGGCGCCTCTGTCCTTCAGCCTGGGCCAGGGACTGTGGGGGAGGTAGGGCCGGGCTTGGCAGCCTGAGGCCCAGAGAGGTTGGGGTCTTCGCTCAGAATCACACAGCTCGGAGGCAGCAGGCAAGGTCGCCCCTGGTGGCCTGGCTGTCCGAGGCCGTTGCTCTTCCCTCACAGTCCGGGCCTGTTGGGCTGTAAACCTGTATTCAGCGCCTTTCACAATGCCAGGCTGGGAGTAACCTGGGCAGAATGAGGCACTGTCCAACTGCAGAACCAGAGTGGGGGGGTGCAGTGGTGGACAGGGGCAATGGTCTGGGGCGTGAGACCTTCGTGTTACCTCTGCCACTGACCTGCTGTGTTTTACCCTGGGCCAGGCCCCTGTCCTCTCTGGGCACGCCAGCAGGAGGCACTTGGACTGGGTCTCTGCAGGGTGGGGGACCCCAGGCATGTGCTCCCTTATTCTGCCTTTGGATTCATTTTGAAGGCAGAGTTTGGGAGGAGGAACAGCACGGGCTTGTGTTCTCTTGCTGGTAGCTCTGGAGGGCTTTCTGGAGGAGGAAACTTGTGGGCCCTTTGTCTTCGTAGCTTCCCTGCCTGGTATCCAGGCCCTCTCCAAAGTGACAAGACACGGCCTCGCAAGGTGGTGTACTCCTGTAATTCCAGTACTTGGTAGGCTGAGGCAGGAGGATCACTGCCAGTTCAAGACAGCCTGGGCTACACAGTGAGTTCAAGGCCGGACTCAACTACATAGGGAGACCCTGTCTCAAAAAAAAAAGAAGAAAGAAAAAAAGAAAACAAAACAAAGCTGGGCACAGTGACACAAGCCTGTAATCCCAGCACTTGGGAGGCTGAGGCAGGAGGACTGCTGTGAGTTTGAGACCAGCTTGGGCTACGTAGTGAGTTCCAGGTTAGTCTTGACTACATAGGGAGACCCTGTCTCAAAAAACCAAAAACCAAAACCCCAAACAAAGAAAGTTACAAGACAAGGCAGGCCCTTGTCCTAGGGGAGCCGCTGGATGGAAGTAGATGGACAAACCGACACGTCTCCCCGGTGGGTGAGGGCGAGATGTGGGAGGACCCAACAGAGACCTTCCCGAGCCACCGGCAGGATTCCGATCCCAGCCACGCCGCTTCCGAGCTGGGTGACCTTGAGCCAGTCACAGGCCCTGCCTGAGGCCGGGTCGTGCGCGGTGACGGAGCCGCCAGGCAGAGGGTCGTGGCCGGCGGCCCGGCGGGATGAATGGAGAGGGGAGGACCCAACAGAGCCCTTCCCGAGCCACCGGCAGGATTCCGATCCCAGCCACGCCGCTTCCGAGCTGGGTGACCTTGAGCCAGTCACAGGCCCTGCCTGAGGCCGGGTCGTGCGCGGTGACGGAGCCGCGCACTCCCTCTCCCGCCCGCGCTGAGTCCCCGGCTGCAAACAGCTGCGGAATCGGTGAGTCAGAAGGCTGGAAATACCGCACCGTCCGCCCTGCTCCCGACCGCAGCCTCGGGCCACACCGCAGAGGGCCACTGGTGGACCTTCCGAGGGCCTGGCCAGAGCTGGGTGACCTTAGGCCTTTCTGGGGTGGGAGGGGCCGCTGAGCCCTCCCATCCTGTCCCTTCATCTGGGACTTGCTGGGGCACAGCGCGTGGAACACAGGCTCGGGACTGTAAATTTCTCTCGCGTGCAAGATTGAATAAAGGAAAAGGGCCAGGCAGTTGGGGGACAGGGTGCCTAGAGGCGTCTCACTGAGGCAGTCCTGGGACTGCAGGTGGCCGAGGGTCGCCGGAGGCTGCAGCGCTCTCTTGTTTTACCCTGGCTTCAGCCCAGCGGCCTCCATCTGGGCCCGGGAACTGCAGGCGTGGACATCCGTGACACTGCCTTTATTGTGTGTACAGGTTACAGCGCCCGCCGACTCTCCCACCACCCGGTTCAGAGGACACCCTCAGGGTGCCCAGCCAAGAGAGGAGACAGAGCTGACCCACCTCTCGCCCTGGGGACCTGGCTGCCTGTGACCCTCTCACCCTGCCCAGGAGGGAACTGGGTCCCAGCTCCTCCCGTGTCCCCCTCCACCCCAGCAGGACGACATGGGCCGGGGCGCAGAGCCCAGGGACAGAGTGAGGGGCTCCCTGGGGCCCAGAGTGGGGCTGACATCAGCTGACATCCTGGGTTCACGTCCACCCTCCAGTGACAAAGGCCAAGGCTCCAGGCTCACGAGACTCCTCTTCCCCACTGATAAAAACTAAATGGCTGAATCCACTTTTAGGGTGCTCTGATGTGGCCCCACTCAGTGGTGACGTGAGGCTATAAAAGACAGTGGGGTGTGGGTGTGGGTGACACACTCACCCCCATGCACAAGTGGAGGCTGGAGGGGTAGGTGCGCCTGTGGGGGGTGCACGAAACCGGGTAACTGTTGGGGACCCTCTGTGCAGGGCAAGTGGCCCGGGAGCCCAGGCCTGCAAGCTCGTAGGCATCAGAATGTAGGGACAGCAGTATTTCACTGGTTTGTCACAAACCAGCTGTATTGGAAAAACCCCACCAGCACAGACGTGATGGGCCCTGTGTGGGCACAGCTGGCTGGCTGGGGCCCAGGGCAGCAGGGGAAGGAAGGTGTCCCTCCCGGCTGGGCCCTCCTGGCCTCCCTCCGGCAATCCCACCTGGACAGGCACTTCACCCCTGACCTTCCCTCAGCTGACCAGGGCACCCCCAGTTCCCAGTTCCCCCACCTCTGAGAGGCTCCGCAGATCAGAGGAGGGCAGGATGTCTGTCTGTCCTGCAGACCATGTGCCCAGAGGCCTTCCTTGTCAACACCCCCTTCCTCAGTAGGTCTTCAGGACCTTGCTGTCCCTACCCAGCCCCTCAATTCTGAATCGGGAGAAAACGTATCTGGAATCTGGGGTCCATGGTGAGGTGAGGGGTCGCTGGCCTGCCCTGAGTAGAGTGGAGGGCCTTAGCCTGGGGGTTTTGGAGGCTAGAGTTGGGCTGAGATGTCCCGGGGTTCGGCAGACTCAAGGCTGGCCAGTTGGGGGAGAGTGGGGTGGGCAGGGGCCACAGTCCTCAGATTTTGATCTCCGTTCGGAAGATCTGCTGGACGTGCTCTGTGTGCGGGTGACGCCGTGCCCGGATGGTGAGGCTGCCGTCCTCCCGCAGGGCCGAGGTCACCGAGGTGGGGTCAACGTCCTCCGGCAGCTGGCACTTGTGTGCAAAGGTGTTCATGACTGTGCCGTCTGCCGCCAGCTGGGGAAGGGATCGGTCAGGGCAGGCTGTCCCCGGGCCTGGCCCATGCATAGCGCCCTTCTCCCCCGCCGGGCCCTGGGCACTGAGAGCCCTGCCCTCTTGGACACTCAGGCATGCACGAGTCCCCCGCAGGCCAGGCCACCCCGCCCCCACAGCCCCATCAGCACATCGCGTCCAGAGCAGTCGGGCGGCTGAGTCACCGTCCGGTGGCAGGGCTGGCACGTGCTGCCTCCCACCCCCAGTCCTCACGCCCTGGCAGGGGTTCCCGCCTGGCACCTCATGCTCACAGGCAGAGCAGGAAGCCTCGGTGACATCTCCTAGCCACAGCCGGCTGTGGGGACCCTGAGCAGCTGTCTGCCCGGCCACAGCCTCTGCCCAGGTGGAGGCTGCGGGCCTCCTGGGAGCTCTGACTCAGAGACCCTGGTGCCCCGGTGGCCCTGAGGTCCGCGGGTGGAGGGTATGTTGTGTGGAAGGTGTGTGACCCTGAGTACAAGCCTGGCCAGTCTAGGCCACAATTCGGGGGTCCCAGTGGAAGAGAGCTGGAGGGGTGGTGTGCAGGGACAGCTGCTCAGGGGGTCCCCAAGTCCCCGGCTGCCCACCAGCCTGCCAGGGGACCTGTCCTCAAGCCACCATGGCTCCCCACCCTGTGCGTCACCCTGGGGTCCTCTCAGCCCACATCCCTCCGGCCTCTCTTCCCCGGCCCCTCCACTGCTGTGGGCTCCTGAGCTCCAGATCTGGATGCCTCAGGGTGGAAAGAGGAATAAGGGGGTCCCCTGAGCTATAGGGACCAAAGCCCCCAGCCTGCCGCGGGAGTTTGGATGGGGAAGGGACGCTACTCAGGACCTGGGACCCCAGTGTAGGAGGCAGGAGGAGGGGACAGAGGGCAGGAGACCCAGGAGTGACAGTGGGGGCTGCGCTCACCTTCTCAGCCCGAACCTCGATGTGATTATTGGACGTGGTGACGATGATGTCCTCAGGGGAGAAGTCTCTGACGTCCACCGCAAACTCGTAGGCATCTCCAAGGGTCTTGATGCTGCCCGGTCCCGAGGGTCGAGCTGTGGGGAAGTTGGCCGTGAGCTGGGCAGGACTGGGGCCTGCGCGGGACCCGGGTCTCCGCCCCTGTCTTGGGGAGGGGCAGCCCCGCCAGGCGATGTTGCTCCCGAGCCCCCAGCAGCCGCCCCTTTCCGAGGTGGGGATGAGCTTGCGCACACAGGACATCAGCCCCTGGCCTTCCCGGCCCCTCAGGGCTCCGGGGCTGCACCAGGCCTGGCTGCAGTTGCAAGCTTTGTAGCACACCTGGGGGCCCCTTGCTTCCCTGACCACATCTGTCTTGGTGGCCACATCTGTTGTGGCTGCAGGCTGTGCAGCCCGTATTCCTGGCAGTGGTGGCCACAGCACCTTCACTGATGCCCCCAAGCTCCGCACCCCCCACTTGCCTGGAAAGGCCAGGGGCTCCGAGTGGGGCCGCATGAAGCTGCCAAAGTCCTCGGAAAACAAGCCCAGCGCCTTCTCCATGGGTGGGTCCTGGGGTGGGAGGGCACGGGAGGCCGCGGAGGAGGAGGAGGAGGGGGAGGGG
>NW_022900935.1:1552320-1558482 GCF_012274545.1 Fukomys damarensis
GGAGGAGGAGGAGGAGGAGGAGGAATGGAAGCTTCTCTCGGCTCGGAAGGAGGAGGAGGTCCGGTGGCTCATCCACAGGCAGTGCTGGCCCTGTCCAAGCGGGCAGGAGCTGGACAGGAGAAGGTGTGGGCGCGGGCCTCCGGCGGAGCGTGCTGGGCCCCGACCGCCGGCGCTTTATAAGGCCGGACTGTCCCTGGGCTCGGGGCCAGCCCCTTGTCTTCTTGCTAAATTTAGGCCTCTCCACGGCCCAGCGAGGGCTGGAAATCTTCTCTAAGCACTAGTGCTGCTGACAGCTCCACACAGGCAGCCCGGAGGGCTGAGCTCACTGCCGGCATTCCAGGCCCATGGCTCCAGCCCCAAGGGCCTCCGCACCCCTTGGGGTAGGGGTCTGGATCCTGCCCCCTGCCCCTCGGCTCCAGTTCTGCCCCAGGACTCTGTGGTTTGGTGTCTCCCCCATCAGTCTGGGGGCTCAAAAGGGACAGTGCCGCACCCTGCAGGCGGGTGGGTTCCTGATGTGTGAGGCCAGGAGCTCTGTTCACACACAGCACACGGGAGAGGCCCAGACAGCCCCCTCCGTGGGGGGAGTGTGCCGCTGCCCCCTGCCAGCTGTGTGGGACCCGGATTCCACGCTCCTGCTCTCGGAACGTTTAGGAGTGACCTGGCGGCTTGGGTTGGGCCCCGGCTCGGGGAGGGCAGGTCCTTCGGTTCTTCTCCTGAAAGGCCTAGGAGGTCAAGTTCCCAGCAGCCACCTGCTCGTCCTGGGACTCACTTCCGGAGACAGCTGCCCTCATCCCGACTCCGGGTGCCTCTGGCCAAAGGCTCCCCTTGGCAGCACCGTCCTCCCACTCGTGGTGCGATATTAGGTCCATTTTATAGGCAGGAAAAGGAGGCTCACACAGAGAGAGGGGCTGTACCTTGTGCAAGGGGCGGCGCTAGGATTCGAACCCAGACCCGTCTGATCCAGGTCCCTTCTGAAACATTCACCTGCAGAGACAGAAGACCCGGAGAAGCCCCTCCCTGCCCACCTGCTACTCCAGAGCAGACTGAGGTCATTCGGGGCTGGACAGAGCTGGGGAGGCTCCTCTGGAAGGCTGTCTGTTCAGGCTGCAGTTTGGGGCTCTCCCCCCAAATCCTGCCCTTCCTTGCCGATCAGCATGAGCCCCTCCTCCCCTTGGCTGCAGTCGCTCACAGCCACCCAGGTGTTCCTAGCACTGTCCTTGGTCACTCCAGGCACCTGGCAGTGTGTGGCATGTTCGTGTGTGTGTGTGTGTGTGTGTGTGTGTGTGTGCTACTAGAAATGAGACCCAGGTCCTTCACACTGAGCCACGTACTCAGCAGTCCCTAAATTGCTCAGGCTGGGTTCCAATTTGTAATTCTCCTGCCTCAGCCTCCCAGAGGGCTGGGATTACAGACATGCACCACCATACCTGGCTGGCTTTCCTAACTTTTGGTTTTTGTTTTTTTTTTTTTGTACTGGGGATGAAACTCGGGCCCTTGCGCTTGCAAGGCAGATGTTGGAAGCACTGAGCCAAATCCCCAGCTGGCTTTCCTAAGTTTTAAGACTTCTCTGTGACATCTCCTCTCCCCTCTCTGGCTACAGTTCCCCCCAGGCGGTGTTTGCAAAGACCTGGGTCCCTGTTAGGAGGGGCTGCTCCCCTTTCGCTCCCTGCAGGGTTTTCAGAGGTGCTGCTGGTGTAGAAGGGGGAAGGGAGGACACAGTGGGGCCAGGGTGGCAGCTGGAGCAGTGCTTCCTGCTGTGCCCCGAGTCCTGGCGGAGGGGGTGCTGGCAGGGCTTCTGGGCACGGACCGACAGAGTGGTGAGGGGAAAGTTGCAGGGGCCGCTGTGGGGCCGGGAGCCCGCCGCCCGCCAGGGCAACAGGAGCCGGCAGCTAAATGCAGACACTCTGTCATGGTGCCGAGGGCCTGAGTCACTGCTCCTGGACCTCGGTCCCTTTCCCACCCCCGCCCACCACCCCTCCCAAGTCCCCACCGCCAGGCGTCATCCACATAAATACGGAACCTTCTGGCTTGGGTGGCCAGGAGGGAACTCGAAAGGTCACCGAAGCCATTCCTGGACTCTGGGCATGCCTCCTCCCCAACATCACAGGGATGGGGTGCCTTAGTGATGATCTGGTCCTTAGGAGGGTGTGGTGATGCACACCCTCAATGCCAGCACTCTGGAAGGCTGAGGCAGGAGGATTTCGACTTTGAGCCCTGCCTGGGCAACTTAGCAATTTATCGAGACCCTGTCTCCAAAAAAAGGACTTGGGATGTAGCTCAGTGTAAAGGCCCTGAGTCCAGTCACCTGTGCTATTAAAAAAAAAAAAAAAAGAAGACCCAGCCCCATGAGTCCAGGGGTCACCCCATTCCCGGGGAGCTCTTTACAAATGCAGTACCCTGAGATTCCTCTTGACATCAGTCCGTTTCCTTCGGCTCCCACGTGACGCCCAGAGCCCAGTGTTCAGAATCCATAGGGACACTTCCTGTGTGCTGGGCACTCCCCCAGGCCTGGGCGTTTGGACCCCTGTTCCCACGCTCTCCTCACTGGACAGAAGGGGAAACTGGGGCTCTGTGTGGCACAGAAGCTGGGCACAGCTGAGCTGCTCAGGCTTCACCACCGCTACCACCGTTCGCGAGAGATGCATGGCAGGCGGCGAGGGCCAGTGTGTCCCCTGGGGCCCTCTTCTCAGCTTGCCGGTGCCCCCAGGACGGGAAGCCAGGGTGTGGACGTGTGGGGCGGCTGCGGGCTGGCGGTGCTGGGCTGTCCGTGAGGCGGGCTTCCCTGTGACTGCACAGCTGGCAGGCCAGGGCGGCCCAGGCCCCATCGCAAGCTCCGGGGCTGCACCTGCTGTGACTGGCTTGGCCCGGGTCTCAGCTTTTCCCAAATCACTGAAGATGCAGCGTGGTTTTCCAGGAGGTGGCTTGTCTGGGGCAGGAGACGGCGGTCCTGGTCTCTTTTCCAAATCTGGCACAGAACCTCAGCTTTATGCCCAAGCCGTTGATCTGCTGAAACCTCCAGGGCCAGGGAGCTTCCAGTAGGGAAAGAGCTGCACCACCTTGCACAGGAGATGGCCCTCCTGGACCCTCCATATTCGTCCTCTGCAAGATGGGGCACTGCTCTTGCTTACAGGGTGTGCACTGGTGGGCTGTGTTGCCGACCGAGGGTTGCAGTCACCCAAGTTCCTCCCCTCTGCTGAGTGAGACACGGTCTGGCTCCAGCCACATAACGCTTTGAGAAGCAGTAGGCTGAGATGGGAGGATCTGGACGTGAAGATAAAGTCCAAGTTCCTCACCAGGGTCTGGAGACCTCTGCCCTTGGCCTCCTTTCTGCCCTGAGAAAGGTGGGCCTATCAAGCCAGGACCGTGGAGCCGTGGGCAGAGTGCAGGGTGTGATCCTGGCTCTGCCCTTGCCCTCTGTGATCTTGTTTTATGTTGTGGGCTGGTGGTGATGAGGTTTCTCTTTCTTTTTTGTACCAGAGATGGAACTCGGGACCTTGCCCTTGTGAGGCAGGCAGCAGCCCCACTGGGCTAAATCCCCAGCCCGAGGTCTTGTATTTGTTTTCAGAAATGTTGCCTGGTGGGAAGCCAGGACTGAGGATGGAACCCAGGGCCTTGTCCTAGCCACCTTTGCAGCTCTTTTATTTTCTGTTTTGAGTCAGGGTCTCCCTAAATCACTAAGCCGCCCAGGCTGGGCTTGAACTTGTAGTTCTCCCGGCTCAGCCTCCTAGAGTGTCGGGATTACGGGTGTGTCCCGCCAAGCCGGAGTGGTAATGACATTTTTCAGACTGAGTCTTGCTCTGCTGCCCAGACGGTCCTCAAGCTCCTGGCTTCAAGCAACCCGCGTCTCAGCCTCTGAAGACTCTGAGGCCACAGGCGTGTGGCCACAGCACCCAGCTGGCCTCTGTGGTGTTGGAAAAGAAGCTTCCTATTTATGCACTGCTATTTCTCCTTTTTTTTTTCAGAACTGGGGATTGAAGAAGAATAATAATAATAATTATATTTAATTTTAATTTGGGGTCTCACTGAGTTGCTGAACTTCTTAGGGGGGGCTCGAGCTTGTCGTCATCCCCCAGCCTCAGCCTCCCAGAGTGCTGGGATCACAAGCGCACACTGTCATGCCGTGCAGTGCCTTTTCTTTTCTTTTTTTTTTGGTACCGGGGATTGAACTCGAGTCCTTGGGCTTGCAAGGCAGGCGGCGGAACCGCTGAGCTAAACCCCCGGCCCTAGTGCCTTTTCTTTAGTGCAGGCTGACACGCTGCCTGTAGGGTTTCTGTGAGCGCGCAGAGCGGTTCCTAGGAGGCTCACACCCTGCCGGGCTCTCAGGACGGCTGTCACGACCCTCTCGCCGCCCTTGGCCCGTGAGCTTCCGGTCTCCGGGCCGCTCCTCTCTCCTCTTCTGCTTTTCAAGCTCTCTGTGCCCAGCTCTAAGATCTGGAGCCCTGAGGACACTGCTCCTCCAGCCTCCTGCTCTGGCTCCCCGGGAGTGCAGCGGGCTCTGGTGTGCGTGGGGGACGCCCCACTGCCCTCACTGTGCCCCTTGGCAGCCGTGCCTGCACGGCTCATTGGCCTGGGCAGTCTCGGCCGGTTTGTCAAGGACACTGTTAATGGCCCCGAGGGGGTGGGGCAGGTGCTGATTGGCGGAAGGCACACCTGTCCAGGTGCACCTGTGTTTTGGGGAGAGGCTCTGCTAGGGCAGGCGCAGTTGGCAGGGCGACCTGACAGGTAAGGTCTGGGTGGACCTGGAGGGGACCCGCAGGCCGGGCTGGGGAGCTGGCACTGCACTGTGATCCTCAGGAGGGTCTCGGGGCTTGGGGTCTTCCTGGGCCCTGCAGCCTGAGCTCAGGGGTGCTCAGAGATGGGATGGGGAGCGAGGCTATCTGTGGGGACCCTGGGAGAGAGACGCAGCCCGGTGTCCCAGGAGGGTGGGAGCAGAAGCTCTGATCAGGGGCTTAAGGTCCTGGTCCTGACTGTGCCTACTCTGTTACTGGAGACAGAGGGGGCATCTTGGGCCCCCTAGGAGACCCCACCCCCGTGGCCTCTCCTGTCTATTTGGTTTTGTTTTGTTTTGTTTTTGGTACCGGGGATTGAACTCGGGTCATTGTGCTTACACGGCAGGCGGTGGAACCACTGAGCTAAATCCCTGGCCCTCTCCTGTCTGTTTGGGAGGTAGAGGGTGGGAAAGACTAGAGGCAGGGTAAGGGGTGTCAGTGGTCACCAAGGCTCTGTCTGTCTGTCCACTCAGCAGGGACCCGATGGAGGAGCTCATGGGGCTGCGTGAGGGGTCTCCAGGGAAGCCAGAGGCTCTCCGTGAACTCTGGGGCCGGTGTCCCCACATCCGTCGAGGCGTCCGAAGTAAGTGCCAGGTCCCCTCCGCCCACTGCCTCTGGAAGACCCTTCAGGGCCCCAAGCCCGGCCCAGGAACTGCCCTCTCTGATCCTCTTTCTTACGTCCCCACCACTGCTGCCCAGAGTCCCTGGGTAGCTGGAAAGGAGGTGTCTGCCTGCTCACTGGCTGGGCCACCTGTGCCAAGTGTCTGCGGTCTGCATTTAGGAGGCAGAGCCCAGGCCTGGCCACAGTGTCCCCCTCTACCCAGGCCTCTTCCCTCACCCACTGTGCCAGGAGGGGCCCCCAAAGGCCAGTGCTGGGACGGGAGCTGCCACAACGCGTGGCTGTGGAGCTGTGGGCCTCACGTGTTTTGGAGCCCACACTCATTGTTCATTGAGACCTGAGTGTCCCTTTAGCCTGGGACAGAGAAGGCAGGGACCACAGAAAGGGGCTGGGCCCACAGCCAGGGCACTGCAGGAGGCCCGGGGGACAGGTGGCCCCAGGGCCCTGGGGTCTAAGTCATAGCCCTGCAGCGGGGCGACAGCAGGGGACGATCTACAGCCCCTGCCCCGTCAGCACCCGGCGTGGGTCAGGACCCGCTGTGCCACCACCTGCACCTGCCCACTGTGGCCCCGCTGTCCCTCCCAGGGGCCCTGGAGTGGCTGAAGCAGAGGCTGTTCCGCGTGGGTGAGGACTGGTACTTCCTGATGGCCCTCGGGGTGCTCATGGCGCTCATCAGCTACGCCATGAACTTCGTTGTGGCACGCGTGGTCCGAGGTGACTGCCCCAGGCACCCACAGGCGCGCCGGCCTGCGCCAAGCGTCCGACTGTGGGCGG
>NW_022900935.1:1558699-1559923 GCF_012274545.1 Fukomys damarensis
CTGTGGGCGGCGTGCGGAGGGGCCGCCAGGGCAGTGGGGTGGATGCGGGCTCTGCTGTGCTCCCGCCTCTGCCTGGCTGTGGCCCCCTCTCTGGGCTTCCGCCACCCCGAGCCCTCCTCACCCGGATGCTGTGGCTCGGTGCTACCCTAACCCCAGGCAGGTGGAGCAGGGGGCGTGAGGCACGGGGTCCTCAGACGCTTTCTCAGACTGAGCGGCCACGAGCACAGCCACCCTGCGGGGGAGGGACCGTCGCTGGCCCATTCCACAGATGGGGAAACAGGCTCAGAGAGGTTGAGCCGCTCGCCCAGGTCCCTCAGCTACGAAGTATCCAACCTGGGTCCTCCTCCTGCCCTGCCTGGGGCCGTTAGTGAGTGCCGAAGCACCTGGCCCCTGACACCCACCGTCCCCAGCTCACAATTGGCTGTACCAGGAGATTGGGGACAGCCAGCTGCTCCGCTACCTGTCCTGGACCGTGTACCCGGTGGCCCTGGTGTCCTTTTCCTCTGGTTTCTCCCAGAGCATCACGCCCTTCTCTGGAGGTGAGTCCGAGGCCGCTGTGCCCCCTGCCCCGAGGCTTTTACATCCTGTGGGGTTTCTGAGGGGTGACAGGAAGCGGTAACCCCATTTCACAGCCGGAGAAGCACGCTCAGAACAGCCGTGCCTCTTGCCCAAAGTCACACAGCGCGAAGGCGGCATGTGGAGTTCTGGGTCGCTGTGGGCTCTGCCTGATTCCCTGAGGCCGTGACCGAGGGCCGGAGGCAGGTCCCCTTGTAGGCTGGGGTGGCCCGTGTTGGGGGCAGAGCAGGGGAGACGGGGTGTGCTCTGTGCCCTGACTCCCACCTTGGAAGGCCCAGAGGACACAAATAGGTCACGTCCCCTCGGACCCTCAGCCTCCGCTTCTGCGAAATGGGGTTCTGGTCCCTCCCCTGGGGGTGGAGGCTCTGACCAGACTTAGCCGTCCCCCTTGTCTGCCTACCCAGGGTCTGGGATCCCCGAGCTGAAGACCATCCTGTCGGGGGTGGTTCTGGAGGACTACCTGGACATCAAGAACTTCGGGGCCAAGGTGGTGGGCCTGTCCTGCACCCTGGCCAGCGGCAGCACCATCTTCCTGGGCAAAGTGGTAAATGGGGATGAAGCGGGCCGGGAGGGGAAGCTGTCTCAGGGTGGTCCTGGGGTTTGGTCGGATGGCAGTGGGCTAGGGCGTGAGTGGGGAGGCCCTGCTGG
>NW_022900935.1:1559997-1569492 GCF_012274545.1 Fukomys damarensis
CTGAGTGTGATGATTGCTGCCTACCTGGGCCGCTTGCGTGCCAGGACCATCGGGGAGCCTGAGGTGAGGGGCTCGGACGCCTGGAGGGATGGGTGGGAGAAGAAAGAGCGGCCGCCTCTGAGCGGCGACCTGCACCTCCGCAGAACAAGAGCAAACAAAACGAAATGCTGGCGGCCGGCGCGGCGGTGGGCGTGGCCACGGTCTTTGCAGCCCCCTTCAGCGGTGAGACCCCTCCTTGGCCCTGCGTCCCTGGGGCTCCCTGGCCCTGCCCTGCCTGGCTTGTGGACTGACCCGCGGCTCCCTGCTCAGCTGAGGGGACAAGAGGGGGCGCCGGGACTAGTCCGGCAGGGGGCAGGTGTGTTCGGGAGGACGCTAGACAGCTATGAGTTTGAAATCCAGTTCCCACCATGTGACCATGGCCAGTGAGCTTACTTCTCTGAGCCTAGTTTCCGCAGATCGGGGTCATAATTGCCCCTGTGGTGGTGCACGCCTGTAATCCCAGCACTCTAGGAGGCTGAGGCAGGAGGATCACAAATTCAAGTCCAGTTTAGGCAATTTAGTGAAATGGAAAATACAAGAAGGGCTGGGATGTAGCTCTGTGTGAAGGCCCTGGGCTCAGTCCTTAGCACTGAAGAGAGTCCGGGCTCCCCTCACCCAGGGCTCGGGCAGGACCTTTCCCACTTCAGCCTAGGACCAGGCAGACAGGAGGCCCTGGCTGCCTGGGCCCCGGGAGAGCAGGTCAGAAAAACTCAGGGAGGTGACCCCGGCCCGCAGGCGTCCTGTTCAGCATTGAGGTCATGTCCTCCCACTTCTCCGTCTGGGACTACTGGAGGGGCTTCTTCGCTGCCACCTGCGGCGCCTTCGTGTTCCGCCTGCTGTCCGTCTTCAGCAGCGAGGAGGGTGAGGCCCCTTCTCCCCGCCTCCCCGCCTCCCTCCTTCCTCTGCCTCCACCTGCCCTCCTCCTCCTCCCTCCTCCGGACTCCTGACTCCCAGCTTGCAGGGCTGGAGAGTAGGGCGGGCTGGGGGGCCTTGAACCCTGCAAGTATTTGGGGCGCTGTCCTGGCCCGGTCCGCACCCGGGCTCGGACGCCCACGCTCCCTGTCCCCCAGAGACTATCACGGTCCTCTTCAAGACCAGCTTCCCGGTGGAGGTGCCTTTCGACCTGCCCGAAATCTTCTTTTTTGTGGCTCTGGGGTGAGCAGGGTTCCCCCAAGCCCAGCTCGGGGTGGGGGCTCCTCAGGCCCCGTCGGGGGTGGGGCTAACTCACTGCCCTCCCTGTGCCCAGGGGCATCTGTGGTATCATGGGCTGTGCCTACCTCTTCTGTCAGCGCACCTTCCTGGGCTTCGTCAAGACCAACCGGTTCACCGCCAAACTGCTGGCCACCAGGTGCACCGGGGCCTCTTGGGACCCCCAAACCCCAGGGGCCCGGGCGAGGGGTGGTGCGCTGGTGCTCACCAGCACCTCTCTGCCCCAGCAAGCCGTTGTACTCGGCCCTGGCGGCCCTGGTGCTGGCCTCCATCACCTACCCGCCTGGCGTGGGCCGATTCTTCGCTTCTCGGGTAAGGGGGTTGTGAGTGGGAGCAGGAGTGGGCCCCTCTGCTGCCCCTTTTACGTGTTGTCTCCGTCTCTGAGACACCCCTCAAGGAGAGGTGGGCTGGAGATGGGGGGCTGCCGGACAGCTGCCTGCCCTGCTGCAGCTGTCCATGGGCCAGCACTTGGACGCCCTGCTTGACAACAACTCCTGGGCGCTGGCCACCCGGAGCTCGTCCCCACCCTGGCCCGGAGAGCTGGACCCCAAGAACCTGTGGCTGGACTGGTACCAGCCGGAGTTCACTGTCTTTGGGACGCTGGCCTTCTTCCTCCTCATGAGGGTGGGTCTCTTGTTCTGGGCAGCGGGCTGCCTCCTTGGGAGTGGCGCCTCGCCAGGCCCTGCCACCCTCACTGCCTGCTCTGCGCCCTGCCTGTTGAGGTCCCAGACAAGTGGCTTTAGCTCTTGAAGCCTCAGACTCCTCATTTTTCAAATAAATTATCTGGGCTTGGTGGCACAAGCCTATAATCCCAGCACTCGGGAGGCTGAGGCAAGAGGATTGCCACAAGTTCAAGGCCAGCCTGGGTTATGTAGTGAGTTCAAGGAGAGCCTGAACTACATAGTGAGACCCTGTGTCAAAAAACCAGAAAAATAGGTCAGTGATTTAGCTCAGTGGTTCCACCGCCTGCCTCACAAGCACAAGGTCCCGAGTTCGATCCCCGGTACAAAAAACAAACAAACAAACAAAATAAAAATAAAAAGGGTAGTTACTGCTGTCTCTAACCTCTGCCTTCTGCCTGCCCAGTTCTGGATGCTGATTCTGGCCACCACAGTCCCCATCCCCGCTGGGTATTTCTTGCCCATATTCATCTACGGTGAGCTGAGCCCCGGGTGCTGAGGGTCCGAGAGGTTCCGGGTGCAGGGATGGGGCACGGATCCCAGCCCAACCCTCCCTCCCTCGGGAACGCTGCTTCCCTTCACTGAGTCTGTGTCAGGAGCTGCCATCGGGCGCCTCTTGGGGGAGGCCCTGTCTGTCGCCTTCCCAGAGGGCATTGTGGCTGGAGGCGTCATCAACCCCATCATGCCCGGAAGCTATGCCCTGGCTGGTGAGTTCAGGGCCGGTGCTGAGCAGGCGGGCACACCTTGGGCTGCACCTGGACAGTCAGCTAGAGGCTCCGCAAGGCATGGAGTGGCTCTCCCTGTTCCCAGAGCCTGTCCCTTCCCTGCACCGCCCAAGATCCCCCTTGGAGCCTGTCCTGTCCCTCCCAGCTCACCATGCCCAGCAGTGTCCAGCGTCGGTTCTCTGGGGCTTCCCATCCCAGCCCGGTCCTAGCTGTGCCAGTTGAGCCCTTCTGGCCTGAGCTGCCCGCCCCGCCCCGCCTCCATTCCCGCAGGGGCTGCGGCCTTCTCAGGGGCGGTGACCCACACCATCTCCACGGCGCTGCTGGCCTTTGAGCTGACTGGCCAGATCGTGCACGGGCTGCCCGTGCTGATGTGCGTGCTGGCGGCCAACGCCATCACCCAGAGCTGCCAACCGTCCTTCTACGACGGCACCATCATCGTCAAGAATCTGCCTTACCTGCCCTGGATTCGAGGCCGCTGCCTTGGGTGAGCCGCTGCAGCATTCGGGATGCTCGAGTCTGGAGGGTTGGAGGTGGAGGCCCCAGAAGTTACGCCACAGAGGCTGACCTTGGCCGTGATGTCCTCTGGTCCCCGTACTCCCCAGTGGCCTGCTTCCTGGCACAGGCTGCAGCTCACAAGGACAGCAGAGAGCCAGCACCAGCTTTGGGGGTCCCCCTGCCCCTCCTGCTCTGCTGTCCATGCCGCATTTGGGGTGCTGCGGTGGAGCTAGAATGGAGGCGTTGAGGGTCTCCCTGGACCGTGTGGGACCCAAACAGCTCCACTCCTGTCCCCAGAGAGGTGGGGCCAGAGGCTCTGAGGGCTCTGGCCAAGGCCCAGCCCCACACCTCATTTCCCCACCTGTGAGATGTAGGTGCTCACCTGGAGCTTTTCAGACTTCAGAGTTGCTCTGATTTGACTTTGCTGTGTAACCTTTCTCCCAGTGGAGTTTTCCCAGGAAGGCGGTGATGGGATGAATCAGGAACAGCTGGGCCGGGGCCGGGGCGGGGCCTGTGGCCTGGGGTTCAGGCCTGGGCCCTCGGTGAGGTCCCCCAGGCTCCTTCTGACTGTGGGGTCCTGGGGCTCGCTCAGCCTGGACCCTTCAATCCCTGCCCGCCCCGGAGGGTCCCGGGGCCTGCTCCAGCCGATTCCCCAGGCTGGCGAGGACCCTGCTCCACCCCGGCGCTGACTTCCCCAGGCCCCAGGGCCTGACCAGGGCTCCCTCTGCCGCAGCTCCCACCCCGTGAACGTGGGGCACTTCATGAAGAGCCCCATCACCACACTGGCCAAGGACGCGCCGCTGGAGGAGGTGGTTGAGGTCGTGACCTCCACGGACGTGGCCGAGTTCCCCCTGGTGGAGAGCGCAGGTGCCCAGCAGGAGGATGGGGGGCCAGGGCGGGCCAGCAAGGAGAAGCAGGGCATTGAGTCTGGGTCTGGATCCTGGCCCTGGCTTAGCTGCATGGCACTGGGCAGATCCATTTGCCCCTTTAAGTTTCTGTTGTTTCGTTAGTGAGGCGGACACAAGAGCCACCTTATGGGGGTGGGCTGACATGTTTAAAGGAGACCAGAGCGAGCATGTGAGGCACCGTGAAGGCTCCTGGTAGTCCAGGAACCAGGTCTGGTGTGCTTGTGACTTCGGGAAGGTTGATGAGGGTCACCGCGAGGGTCTTCCAGAAGTTTCCCCAGGCCCTCTGCCGTCCCCTGTTGCCATGACAAGAGTATTGCCATGGTTACAAGACACACATCAGCTGGGCACGGTGGCTTACACCTGTCATGCCGGCACTCTGAGAGGCTGAGGCAGGAGGATGGCAAATTTCAGCCCAAAGCTGGTAATTTAGTGAGTCTCAAAAAAATATATAAACAAATAAATAAGAAGGGATAGGTATGTAGCTCAGTGCAGAGGTCTTGGGTTCAATGCCCTGTACTGAGGGGAGGGTGCGTTAGCTAAAACTCAAGGAAGGACCTAACCAGAGGACCCTTCCTGCCCTGTCAGAGCCGCTGTCGGCCCATGTGTCCCCTTGTGCAAATGAGGCAGGGCACACACGTGACAACCACAGCCTGCCTGGAGTTTGGTCCCTGTGTGCCCTTGGGAGGCATCCTATGCAGCAAGGAAGTTACACAACCGCACAGGTCACCCCTGCAGACGCCCTAGGAAGAATAACGCCACTCGTGAGTGGCACGACGGTGGTGACATCACTAAAGCTCCATGAAAGGCAGTGTCCTCGATACTGTTCAGGTTTACCAGCAGCCCTGCCTGTGTCAGGTGCTTCTTACTCCCTGGGCTGCGTGCAGCAGAGCCGGCCACCTACACAGACAGATTTTGCACGTGGGTGACCCCGAGAGATTTCACCTCTTCAAACAAAGAATTGAGTTCAAAGACAAAATTCAGAGGTCTCAGCCAGCCCCACCAGGTGGCCACCACCCACCCAAGACATAGTTTTGTTTGTTACAGAAGGCCAGGAGGGGCTTAGTGAACTCGCTTAGTGTCAGGTGTTTGTGGAGCCAGGGTGGAACCTGGGCCTCCCGAGTGCTACTCAACCGCTGTCCTGGGAGATGCACCCAGCCCAGCCCCAGGCTTTTATTTTACTGCACAGGAGGTAAAGACACCAAGCCGGACCTTCCAAACCCACACCCCCGAGCTGCCCCAGGGTAGCATGAGCCGGGACCGTGAGGCTTCCTCTCCTGGAAGATAGGTGGGAAAGGTTGGCACGGACTCCAGCCTCCCGCAGAGACATGGGCACCGCTCTCGGCACACAGTCAGTGCCTGGGGAAACTCGAAATCCTCCTCCATAACCCGCCTCTCTCTCTCTGCCCGCCAGAGTCTCAGATCCTCGTGGGCACAGTGTGCAGGGCCCAGCTGGTGCAGTCCCTCCTGGCTGGGCCATCTTCGTGGGCTCGGGGACAGCAGGTGGGTCTTGGAGAGAGCCGTGGGGTGGCGGGGAGAGGGAGTGGTGGCTCAGAGGGCGGCCTGGCTGGAGGGAGCTGGCCCAGCTTCCTCTGTTGCCCTGCACCCCAGCGGCAGCTCCAGGACATCCTGGCTGGGGGCTGTCCCACCACACCAGTGACCCTGCAGCTGGCCCCAGACACCACGCTGCATCAGGTAAGGGGGAGCAGAGGGTGGCCTTGGCCAAGGTGATGGAAACGCACGCTCCAGCTCCGCTGCCCGTCACCCTTTCCCCTGAGCTGGCTGGGTGGGCACTGCGGCTCCTACCTGTCCATCCCTCCCTGCCGGGGCTGTGATGTGGACTCGGGAAGTGAGGGCTCAGGGAGCTGAGCCTCTGGGTGGCTAAAAGCATCACTCAGCTGGGCTAGGTGGTACAAGCCTCTGATCCCAGCTACTAGGGAGGCTGAGGCAGGATCACAAGTTCGAGTGACTTAGTGAGACCCTGTCTCAAAATAAATAAAATGGGCTGAGAATGTAGCTCAGTGGTTTCGGGCTCTGGATTCAATCCCTAGCCCCCCCCAATTATCTCATCGAGGAACCTGTGGAATTCAATTTTCGGTACCCCATATTCTGTGTAGTCGGCTAATTACTTAACTCCCCGGGACAGAGCCCGGCCCCTGAGGTAAGGGAAGGGCAGGAGCGGAGCCGCGGGAACTTGAGGGTGGCAGGGTGGACGCCCAGTCGCGCCGAGGCTGGGGACCAGACCTTCCCACCCAAGGCCGGACCCTGCTCCTCGAGTGGGCTCTGGCGGCCCCTAGCGGCCACACTGGACATCGCAGGCCCCATCCCCGTCTTCCCTCCTGCCCTGCGGGGGTGGCGGTGGGGTGTTCCCGGCAGAGACCCGAGCAGAGCAGGCGGAGGGGCGCTCCCTGCCCTCTAGCGCCTCCTGATCACCCCTCCAGGCGCACAACCTGTTCGAGCTGTTGAACCTTCAGTCCCTCTTCGTGACGTCGCGGGGCAGAGCCGTGGGCTTCGTGTCCTGGGTGGAGGTACCTCGAGGGCGGGGCGAGAAGGGGCAGAGGGGGCAGCTCCTCCCAGTCCGAGTGGGGGCCGTGTAGGGCTCTGATGAGCCCCCCGATAGCCAGCCCGCGGTTCTCTGGGCTCTAGAGACTGCCAGCCCCGTCTCCTCCTCTCTGACTCCTTTCTCCGCTGTAGTTGAAGAGGGCGATTTCCAGCCTGACAAACCCAGCAGCCCCGAAGTGAGCTGGACGAGCCGGGACCTGGAGCCCCGGCGACACCGACCTTGCCTCTTCCTCACCACAGGCGCCTCCCTCCACCAGCTACGCCCCAGCCACGCGGGGGAGGACCCCCAGTCCTGCGTCCCTGTGTCCCATCCCTGGGGGACACCAGTTACTGCCCTGAAGGACAAGTCCCGATACAGCAGGAAACTGGGTACTCAGGGTGTGGCCACCAAAGCCGTGAATAGCGGCCCATGAGGGCAGCCCCGGTGCCCTCTGGTGTTGTTCATCCCCACCCCAAAACTCCACAAATAAAGCCGATCCCAGAGCCACCGGCATCCCTGTCTGCACTGTGTGGACCTGGCCCTCGGCTCCGGCCCTCCCTGGTCTCCTCCTACTGCCCCATTCCCTGGAGGGGAGGTGTGGGGAGTGGTCTCCACCAGGGTTTATGAAGCTGTCACGTTGCTCCAGCCCTCCTGCCTCGGTGGTAAAGTGGGGTCCCAGGGTGTGGCTTCTCGGGGTGCCCACGGGCCTTGGGCAGCCCCATGGCCCTCCCCCCGTGGGGGGATGTATGTCTGTCCTCCTAGTACTGAGGACGCCTTCCCCAGCAGAGACCAGGTCAGATTCATCAGGACATAGCCACCACTTTAATCACCAGAGAACCCAGGGGGAGTTGAGGGGCGCAAGGAGAGGAAGGAAGAGGCTCCCTGGGGTAGGGATCTGGGCACCAAGGAAGCTGGTCCAGAGGGTGAGGGACAGACAGACACTTTAAGGACAGAGCCCCAGTGGGTGCTTAGCTACCAGAAGAGGCCACCCACCTTTGATGGGCCAGGCACACAGGAGGGGCTGAGCTGGACCCAGGCAGGTCCCCAGGCCCCATTCGTGGGGACTCCTGGTCCCTTCCATGGTCTGTCTTCTGCCTGGGGACCTGTCTGGCAGCTCCCGTGGGGACCGTTGCCCTGGTGACTGCAGTTCTGGAGCTCAGGAGAATGGGAGCCCCAGAGGGAGGGGCCCACAGGCCAGGAGAGAAGGGGTTACGCTCCCACTGTGGGCGGGCCCACGAGGCACGAGTGGTCCAGGGAGGGTGCCTGTCCACAGGCCCCAGAGGCCCAGTCCCGGGGTCCTGTGCATGGGGGTCCTGCCGGGCCCAGTGAGGTGTGGGTGGGCGCTGCACCCTGGCTGGCTCAGTTGTAGAACACCTCGTCCTCCGAGAGGGAGCCACTGTCCACTGAGGGTAGGGAGCCCTGCAGAGGGTCCTGGCCTTCGGGCCCTGGGCCTCCAGGCAGCCGCCTGCGCTGCTGCTGCTCAGGGCTGGGGTGCTGCAGGCTGGCAGCCGTGATGGGGGGCTCTTCGGGAGAGGGCCAGCCGTCAGGGGAGAGGCCAGGGGACGAGAAGGCCAGGAGGGTGGCGGGGGGCTCTTGGGGAGAGGGCCAGCCGTCAGGGGAGAGGCCAGCGGACGAGAAGGCCAGTAAGCTGTCGTCTGGCAAGGGGCCGCTCAAAAGGCTGTCGGGAAGGTAGCTGCTCTCCAGGTCTGGAAGGCAAAGGGGTGTGGGAGAGGACGGAGTCCCGCTGCCTCTCCTGGACTTCTCGGGGCTGGGAGGAGAACAAGGGGTACGGGGCTGCTCCCTTCCTGCTAGTTCTGAGCCGGGTGACCATGGGCAAGTCAGAGAACCTCTCTGAGCCATTCTCCTCTCTGTCAGGGAGCAGAGCAGTGGGGCAGGCTGCAGAGAGGCGGCACGATGACAACTGGGACGCTGCGGCCCTCGGCCTGCCCCTCCCCCCGTCAGAAGGGGAGCGGTGAGGTAACTAAAGAGGGGCCCCACCCAAGCCTCAGGCTTGCTGACTCCCCGCGTAGTAACTTGGGTCCTAGAAAGGAGAAAGGAGGTGGGTTAGCTGGGTACGGTGGCACATGCTTGTAATCCTAGCACTCTGGGAGGCTGAGGCAGGAGCGTCACAAACTCAAGTCCAGCTTGGACAGTTCAATGACTTAATGAGAACTTGTCTCAAAAAAAAAAAAATGCTGGGGATGTAGCTCAGTGTGAAGGACTTGGGTTCAATCCCAGTACTGGAAAAAAGAAAGGGAAGGGAGGGCAGACAGAAGGAAAGAGGTAAGGGCAGGAGGGAGGAAGTTGTGCCTGGTGGTAACTCCAGATCCTGGCACTGATGCCTCTGGCTCAGTCTGGGGTGATTTCTTTGTTTTCTTTTTTTTTTGGAGACAGGTTCTCACTACATAGTTGAGACTGACCTGGAACTGACTATGTAGCCCAGGCTGGTCTCGAACTCGCAGCGATCCTCCTGCCTCAGCCTCCCGAGGGCTGGGATGACAGGCGTGCGCCACCACGCCCGGCTTCTGGGGTGATTTCTGAATCTCTTAGTGCCCGAGGTTCCCTATCTGTACAGCGGGGAAAACAGGACCTGTTCCTAGGGCTGTCCTGGGGCCACGGAGACGAGCTCACAGGCAGTGATCGGTACAGTATTCTGCTCCGGGATGGCAGCCCGCTTCACAGCAGAAGGGGAGGAAAGGCGTGGGGTCCGCCGCACCCGGGGCGTACCCTGGAGCGGGACGGGGTCCCGGGGGCTGTCCTCAGGACGCAGCTCCTCGGCGTCCTGCGAAGACCAGGCGCTCAGAGTGGCCTCCGTGATGGCGAACTGCTCGGCCACCCCTGGGGGACAGCGAGACCCAGCTCAGTGCGGACACGGCTGGAGAGGGCTCTGCGCCTCGGAG
>NW_022900935.1:1570058-1586222 GCF_012274545.1 Fukomys damarensis
GCCCGGGGCAGGCAGAGCGCTGCCCGCTGGGGGAGCCGGAAGCCGGTTGGAGGGGGTTGGGTATGGTCCTGTGGAGGTCAGTCTGGATGAGGGCGTGGAAGAGCCCAGCACGTCTCCCTCACCTCCGGGGGTGACACAGGGCAACCCCGGGATAGGGTGGCAGAGGCTGGGAGCCCAAGAGCCAGACCGGGGCCGGGAGCGCCAGGCTGAGGGCTCGGGCTGTCTCACAGAGCCATGGCAGCCACCGCAGGAGGGAGATCAGCCGTGCGGTCAGACCTGCTGCTGAGGAAGGGCGACCTGATCGGATAGTTAAGGGAGGGTGAGGACACGGGGGCCGTCAGGGGCCACTGCAGGGACCAGGCAAAGGACAGGCAGGGCGGGTGGACAGGGAGGTGGGGCTCCAAGGGTAGAAACTGAGGCGCTGGGCACAAAGGCACTGGAGAGGGAGGGGCTGGTGGGGCCGTGTGAGCATCCACCCCAGTCCCCAGTCAGCAATTGTGTGTGTGTGTGTGTGTGTGTGTGTGTGTGTGGTGGGTGTGTTTGTGCCCAGAATCAAACTCAGGGCCTTGCACTTGCCAGACAGGCGCTGTGCCACTGAGCTACATCCTCGGCCTCGAGCCAGCATTTCTATGAACAGATCCAGGGGTCCCTGAAGGCAGGACAGCTTGGGGCCATGTGGGATGGCAAAGGTTGGGAAACAGGAGGTCGGAGCAGGCATGGGGCACACACCTATAATCCCAGCACCGTGGGAGGCTGAGACAGGAGGAGCACAAGTTCAAGACAACTTTGAGCAATTCAGTGATTTAGCAAGAGCCTGTCTTAAAAAATAAAAATAAAAATAAAAGGGCTGAGGATATAGTTCAGCACGAAGGCCTAGTACTGCAAAAGAGAAAAGAAAAAAGAGGGGCATCGGTGAAAAACTGGGGACCCGGGAAGGCGAGAAGGACAGAAGTGAGGATGGCGAGGAGACCGGCACCCTAAAGCCGCAGGGTCAGAGGATGGGTGTGCTGGTGGAGGAGCAGCAGCCCCAGCTTTAGCTGCACCCTGCACTGGGCGCTGTTCTCTGGAGACGCTGCCAGGGGGAAGATTCCTCCCAGAGGAGCAAGGGCTTGGGCTTGACCAAGGGAGACAAAGGCCCAGTGAGATCTGGAACTCTGAACCACCCTCTCAGAGCTTCCTGAAAACCCAGGAGTTTAAACCCCAGAAGCAGGAACACGAAGACGGGGGCACCCCCAGAGCCAGCCCGGGACCTGGTGCTTAGGGAGCCCTGAATCTAACAGGTCCTCCTCTCCTATCCCGTGAGATTGTCCCGGAGAAGCGTGAAGGCGCCACCAGAACCTACCCACAAGGGAAGATGTGGCGAGGGCCGCCACGCTGCAGTTGCTGGCGCAGGCTCTGGAGTCAGACAGGTAGCCATTAGTGGTCTGGAGGCACCTCTGCAGCAAGGGGGCCAGGTGAGCAGGAGAGCTGACGGCCACACCCGAACAGGCTCTGGTCAGACAGGTAGCCATTAGTGGTCTGGAGGCGCCTCTGCAGCAAGGGGGCCAGGTGAGCAGGAGAGCTGACGGCCACACCCGACGCGTCCTGAATGGACCGCCATCGCCAGCCCACCCAAGCCGGGGAGGTCCAGCCAGTCCCCGCTCCCCAGGGCAGGCAGGACCGGGGCGCAGCTGGGCACAGCAGCAGCGGGGACAGTGGTGTCCACTTGGGCCTTTGCACTGACCTGCCAAGGATCCCAACAGAAATCCAGCTGTTTGTCCTAAAAGAAGAGGAGAAAAAGGGTCAGACTGGGCCAGGCACGCTGTGCCAGCGCATGGGGTCATGGGCTTTTTGGGGAGCATGCTGCCTTCAGGGCCAACTTGGGTGGGAAGACTGCAGGGTAGGGCTGACTTTTCTAAACAAGCCTGGCCCGGTCCCGGCAAGCCTGAGTCAATCCAGACCCTCATCGCGCTGAGTGATGGATCGGAGCCACCTGAGGGGCCCCGAATCCACAGGGAGAAGGGGGAAAAGGAGCTTGGAATGGTTCCTGCTCCCTGTGGACAGCTGGAGGTGACAGGCAGGAAGTGGGGAGTGGGCAGAGGGAGGAGGCTGCTTACCTTGCCAGTGACATGGTCTACAGCAAAGGCGGGTGAGTAGGGGGAGGGCAGGCCTGGGGTCAGGGGCTCCGTGCCCTGGGGCATGGGGCAGTCCTTGTGGGCACTCGTGAACAGATCTGGAAAGAGGACAAAGGCAGAAACACGAAAGCTCAGAGCTAGTCAGGAATAAAGCATCAAGAAGGAAGGAAAGGGGGGAGGAAGGGGAGGAGGGAACAAATCTAAGTTGGAAAGGAGGAAGTCAAATATCCCTGTCTGCAGATGATATGATTTTATACACAGAAAAAAACCAAAAGACATCACCAAAAATCCATTGAATTGATAAAGGAATTCAGTAAGGTTACAGGGTAAAAACTAAATATACAATTGGGGGCGGATTTAGCTCAGTGGTTCTGCCGTCTGCCTCGAAAGCGCAAGGTCCAGAGTTCAATCCCTGGTACCATAAATAAATAAATAAACAAATAAATAAATAAAACTGGGCCAGGGATTTAGCTCAGTTGGTTCTGGCACCCGCCTTGCAAGCACAAGGACCTGAGTCCAATCCCTGGTACCAAAAAATAAATAAATAAATAACCAACTAAATATACAAAAGTGAATAGCTTTTTGATATACAACAATAGCAAATTTGCTGAGAAAGCTATCAAGAAAGCAATCCTAAGGACCTGAGTTCAATCCCCGGTACCAAAAAAAAAAAAAAAAAAGAGTTGGAGGGAATTATAACGCCTGACTTCGAAACATACTATAAAATTATAGTGCCCCAGACGGCACGGTACTGGCATAAAATGGATATACAGGACTCGGGGGACAGAACAGAGAACCCCGAAGTAAATCTGTGCATCTGTAGCCAAGTGATGTTTGACAAAGGCAGTGAGAACATACATCGGAGAAAGGAAAGTCTTGTTAATAAATGGTTACAGGAAAATCACATAGCAAACTGCAGACAGATGGAACTAGACCCCTCTGTTTTGCCATACTAAAGTAAAAAACTCAGGGCCGGGGATTTAGCTCAGTGGTGCCAGCGTCTGCCTGGCAAGGGCAAGGTCCTGAGTTTGATTTGCAGTACTGGAAAACAAAGAACAAAAAAGCCTCAGCTGGGCATGGCGGCACATGCTTATAATCCCAGCACTTGGGAGGCTGAAGCAGGAGGATTGCCTTGAGTTCAAGGCCAGCCTGAACTACAAAGAGAACCCTGCCTCAAAAACAAACAAACAAACAGAAAACCCCTCAAAGTCAGGTGCACACACCTGTAATCCCCAGCACTCTGGGAGACTCTAGGAGGATCACAGATTGGAGTCCAGCCTGGGCAACTTAATGAGATCCTGTCTCAAAATAAAAAAATTAATAAAATGGGCTCAGGGTAAAGACCCAGGGTTCATTCTTCAGTATCACAAAAACAAAAAATAAAACCTCCCAAAATGGATCAAAGCGTAAATGTGAGACCTGAAAGTATAGAATAGCAGAAAACATACAGGAAGTGCTTCAGAACACTGATCCGGGTGAAGATTTTCTGATGTCACCCTGAAAGCACAAATAGACAAATGGGAGTATATCAAACTAAAAAGCTCTGTGCAGCAGCAGAAGTAATCCAGAGAGTAAAGAGACAATTTACAGATTGGGGGAAGGTACCTGCAAACTACTCACTCGAGGGATTATTAAACATTTATTTATTTACTGCAGTTCTGGGAGTTGAGCGCAGGACATTGCACTGAGCTACATCTCCAGCCTTTTTGTTTTTTATTTGGAGACAGATTCTCACAAAATTGCTAAGTGGCCTGGGCTGGGTTTTAAATTGTGATCTGCCGGGCACCACCATGCCCGGCCAGTCAAGAGATCAGTGTCCAGAAGACATAGCAACTCAACAGCAAAGCAAAAAGCCCAGTATAGCACTGCACACCTGGAGTCCCAGCACTTGGTAGGCTGAAGCAGGAGGATCATGAATTTGAGGCCAGCCTGAGCTACATTTCGAGACCTTGCCTCAAACAAAATGAAATAGAACAAAATAAGACAAATATCTGAACGGAACAGACAAATAACCTAAACAGGTATTTCTGAAAACAAGATGCGCAGTGGGCTGGGGATGTAGCTCAGTGATTCCACCGCCTGCCTCGCCAGCGCAAGGACCCGAGCTCGATCCCCCGTACCAAAAAATAAATAAATAAATAGTAAAAAAAAAAAAATGTGCAAAAAGCCAGCAAGTATATAAAAAGTGCTCCCACACCCCCAGTCCCCACGAAGATGCCATCTAACGCCCTGGGAGTTCTGGTCTCTGCGGTCAGAATGGCTGTTACCAAAAAGACAGGAATAACAAATGCTGGAAAGGATATGGACAGAGAGCAGCTCTCAGACCCAGTTTGCAGGTGCACATTGGTGAGGTCATTATGGAAAACACTACAGAGGCTCCTCAAAAGCTTGAAATAAGGCCGGGAGTGCTGGTGCACATCTGTGATCCCAGCACTTGGGAGGCTGAGGCAGGAGGATAGTGGGGTGTTCAAGGGCAGCCTGGACTGCATCATAGTGAGATCCTGTCTCGAAAAAACAAAACTGGACTTTCAACCCACTCCCTGCGTGCCTAAATGGGCATGTGGAGCAACCCAGGCATAAGGGAACTCCCAGAATCAGCCCATCTTCCCCCTTTGCCTGGGTGTAGGCAATGAAGCAAGCATCCAGCCTGCTGTAGTCGCCAAACTCCAGTTTCTCAGAGTCCGGCTCCCCGATCTTCTGCTAAGGCACCATCCAATCCACAGGGGAGTCCCTGGGCTCTCTCCTGCCTCCCACCCTCACCTGCTCCCTCGGGCAGCATGGCGCCCCCCCCCATCCACCCTCTGCTGGAGAACGACCACAGCCCGGGCCCAGCAGGGTCCCTGTGGTTGGGGGTTCTCTGGCCACGCCTTGGGACCCCCACATGGTCTGCTTCCAGTGGGCAGCATCTCTGGCCGAGACGGCCCCACCCCGGCCTGCTGCAGCCAAACCACAGTCACAAGATGTTTAAGGTCAGCACTGTGTCCTGAGAACAACACTGGTAATTGACTTTTCGGAGGGTGTGTCCTGCTGCACACCCAGCCGTGTGGTACAGCACCTGCCCGCATGCAAACCGGCACAGTCCCCTGCTGAGCACGGCAGTCAGCTGCACTGCAACTGCCAGTGCCTGGGGCCCAAGAGAAAAGGTGCAGAGGAAATGTGGCCCAAACGGAAAGAGCCTCACTATGCTGCCCAGGCTGGTCTGGAACCCCTGAGCTCAAGTGATCCTCCAGCCTCGGCCTCCTGGGACTACGGTGGGGAGACTCTAGCCCCCTGCTGTGATGTTTTACTTTATAAACTTTTTTTTCTTTGAAAGGGTTTGACTGCCGGCAAGGCTGTGGTGGTGCTGGGGTGGGGGTGTGCTTCTGTGTTGTTGCAGGGAATGCAAACCAGCTCAACCACCCTGGAAATCAGTTACAGATTCCTCGCAAAACGGAAACTAGAAATTCCATTCGATCCGCCCATTTCCTTCATCGGCAGACCAAAGACATCATATTACCGTGAAACATGCACATCCATGTCTGTAGCGACACAACTCACAAAGGCTAAATCCTGGAAACGGCCTACCTGGCCATTGGCAGATGGATGGGTAAAGAAAAAGTGGTATTTATACACAGCGGCTGCCATCAAGAAGGGTAACTTTAAGGCATCTGAAGGAAAATAAATGCACCCCGAAAACAGAGTTAAATGAAATAAACCAGACACACAAGCTTAAAAATCACATGGTTTCTCTTATCTGAGAAACCCAAGGTATAAAGAGCAAAACAGGGCCAGGGACTTTGCTCAGCGGTTCCGCCATCTGCCTCGCAAGTGCAAGGACTCGAGTTCGATTCCTGGTACCAAAAAATAAAATAAAATAAAGAGCAAAACCAAAGACGGGTGATAGGAAGTGGGGAGACAGATCCTTCTCAAAGGACAAACGGATCGAGACGGAGGAAGGAGGAGGAGGGAAGAACGGGCACTGCAAAGGGAATGAAGATGTGTTCTGTGCGCGGACCGACGCCCCACAAGGAGCGCAGACAGTGTGTACCGCACACATCGTCTAACAGAGAAAATGATCTGGGAAAAGAGGCACAAACACATTGTACAACTTCATGAAAATTGTTTTCTTGGCAGTACTGGGGAACTGAATTCGGGACTTTCACACCGAGCTACATCCCCAACAAATTTTATTGTTATTTCTTTCACGATTGCTAACCTTACAAGCTTGTCCTCTATTTCTTTTCTTTTCTTTTTTTTTTTAATTTTTATTTTTTTGGTACCAGAGATCGAACTCGGGACCTTGCGCTTGTGAGGCAGGCGGTGGAAGCACTGAGCTAAATCCCTAGCCCTGCTTTGTTACTTCTGCTGTTACCACTTCAGACAGCCCAGGTGGGGGCTTTCAAACTGTTCCGCCTCACTGTCCCGAGTTTGTCTTTGGTGAGCTGGAAGTCTGGGGCTGCATCTCGCTGCCATGTCTTTTCATTTTCTGTTTTTGTTTTGTGAGACAGGGTCTCACAATATAGTTCAGGCTGGCCTCAAACTCGTGGTGATCCTCCTGCCTCTGTCTTCCAAGTGCTGGGACTACAGGCATGTGCCAATATGCTCGGCTCGTCTTCTTCTTCTTTTTTTTTTTTAATTTTAACTTAATTCCTGGGTTGATGCTAATAAATTATATATGGCAGTATTTATTGCTTGTATTTAAAACCCTTAGGAAATGATTATTTCTCAGAGGTGTCTTCCAGGTATAGCTGGTTTTGGGGTTTTGTTTCAAGATTCTATCTCTTCAATTTATTGGGGATGAGAAGTTGCTGCCTGTTTAGCCTACCCCTATTTTCTGGCACTGACCAGTATTATTTATGGCCCTTAGGCAATCTCAGTCTTGGTGCGCCAGGAAGAACAGCTGATTAGAACAATCATGTCACCTTGGCTAAAGTAGCACAATCAGCAGTAACAGTAGCATCAAACACAGCCTAGAAGATGACAGACTGTGGTAACTATTAATTACTACTTTTAACCATATTAACTGTATTTGTAGTTATGTGACAAAATATAAAACAAACCAAAAAATTATATACAGTAGCTATGTCTTCAATACGACAATTTTATCATCAGGAGAGAAAACTAAACAGGGTTGGGGGAAACAATAGAGAAACAGAGGTAGAGGAGGAGAATGGAAGCAAGGAAGATCACGCAAACTGGGAAACTGATGAAGAAGAATGGAGAGAAACAGAGGAGGAAGAAATAAAAAAGATCAGAACAGAACAAGAAAACTAGAAACAACGTTCACACTGAGAAAAAGAAAACAAAATGAGAACAAAAACCAAGAAAAGAAGAAAAAATATGTTCACTTCAAGGCACGTCTCTGTTGTCACCGGTAGACAGAGTGGGCAGACAGAGCCCGGATCCATGTTGATTAACCCCAGCAAGCCAGCTGTAGGTTTACGGCAGGGTAGTGGATAATCCCAGCAGGTCTGCACCTTTAGCTCCACTGAAGTGCAGGTTGGTTTTGGGCTGCGAGGCTGGAACCCAATTTGTCCTGACTGCAGCACTCCACATACCTCCTGCCAGCTCGAACTTAGCTCCCTGCTGGCTCGAATTTGGCTCCCTGACCTCCTAACAACTTCAACTCTGTTCTGCCTTACCCTGGCACTGGGAGTCACTAGATGCGCCAGCCCACAGCTGCTCTGAGTTCCGAGCTTAGTTGGCCTCTCTCCAAGATGGCAACCAGCCCATCACCCTCTTCTAGGGGACATCTGAACCCAAATAACTTGCCAGCCACTGCAGTCCTCCGTTTCCACTGCACTGTTATACTGCTGTGTTTCTCCATGGAGACCTCTGGGGTCACCAGTAGTTACCATTTGTCTGCACCTTTGAGCTGCCCCTCTCACTCAGAGAGCCGGGGCTCAGGAGAAAGCTCCCCTTGCCACCTCCTTCTTCTGTGTTGAAGTCTCTCTTTTTTGCTCTCCCCATGGGTTTCAATTCTTGCTTCAGATCCTTGCTGGATGCTGGGGATCCATTTCTCTCCTTCCTCTCTTCCCCACGTTGCTGTATTCCAGCATCTGGACACTAAATCTAAGAGAGCTGTTCTTCTGCTGTTCACCTCACTGTCATCTTCCTGGAAGCCCCCCTTTTATTATTTTTTATTTTGAAACAAGGTCTTGCTGAGTTGCTGAGTTGCCCAGGGTAGGCTCAAACTTGTGATCCTTCTGCCTCAGTCTCTCAGACTGCTGGGATCTCAGGCATGTGCCACCATACGTGGCTCCAAAAATATTTTTTTCTGGGATAGGAATGTAGCTCAATGGCAAAGCACTTGCTTAGCATGTGGGAGGCCCTAGATTCAATCCCCCATGCAGAAAAACAAATCCACACAAACAGATTCAAAAGTTAGGACAGCAAATGCATAGACCAGCGACATCATCATTTATGGTCATTGTCAAGTACAGTGTACCATACATAATGGCCTATGTCCTTTTATGAGACTGCAGCAGGATTACTTACACCAGCAAACTACAAAGACCTGAGAACCGTGTCATCTTACCACGACACAGGGCGACAAGCACTGTTCAGCTCCATTCTGACCTCGTGGGCTCACCAGGGCGTATGCGCTGTCTCTGATCAAAAAGCTCGGTTATGCAGGGCACGAACGTATCTGAGGATTTACACTGTCACCACCTGTGGGGCCAGGCCAATGGTGGCAGTCACAGGACCCAAGGGCTGAGATTACAGGCACGCACCACTACTCCCAGCTGGAATGTGAGTTGTTCAAGGGCCAGGCTGACAGTGAGGAAAGCCAGGTGTCTGGGTGTCACTGGAACCCCTCCCTCCAGCTGGAACTCTCTCCCCCACAGTGGCAGTGGGTTCACTCGACCACACCATTTGAGTCTCTGCTCAAAAGCTGTAACCTCAAAAAATGTTCCACATCACTGGTCATTCGAGAGATGCAGATGAGAGTCCACCTCACCCCACAAAGAATGGCTGCTATCAAGAAATCACACAATCACAAATGCTGGCGGGGTTGTGGGGAGAAAGGAACCCTTCTCCATTGCTGGTGGGAGTGCAGACTGGTACAACCACTGTGGAAATCAATACGGAGATACCTCAGAGAGCTGGGACTAGAGGTTCCATTTGACCCAGCCATCCCTCTGCTGGGTATCTTTCCAAAAGAATTAAAAGAATCATATCACAGTGATATATGCGCACCTATGTTATAGCGGCACAGTTTGTAATAGCTAAAATTTGGAAACAGCCCTTTTGCCCATCAGTTGGAAACTGGATAAAGAAGATGTAGTTTTTCTATAAAATGGAATACTACTCAGCCATAAAGAATGAGAAATTAGATTCATTCATAAGAAAAATGGAAAGGCCGGGCGTGGTGGCGCACGCCTGTAATCCCAGCACTCAGGAGGCAGGAGGATCACTGTGAGTTCGAGACCAGCCTGGGCTACATAGTGAGTTCCAACTACATAGTGAGACCCTGTCTCAAAAAAGCAAAAAAAAAAAAGAAGAAAGAAAATGGATACATATTGAGGATATATTCCTATGTGAAATAAATAAGTCACACATGTGTAAATACCAAATAGTTTCTCTGGTGTGAATAAACTATAATAGTACATAAGATCCTAATGAGATAACTGACAATGTGAAATAGGAAGAAAAGGGCTAAAGATGTAGGGAAAGGTAATAAGGGAAAGGAAAACAATAGAAGAAAATGAAAAAATGGAAATAAAATGTTTATAAATGGGGAGGGGAGGAGGGGGTGAAGGGAGGGCAGGGACAAGGGGAAAAAATGAGAACCAAGACCTGTCACGTAGAGGGACAAGATCCCAGTGATGAATGGGACTGTACTGCAGACCTAAAATGTACCAATAAACTCAATGAGGAAAAAAGACAGCTGTAACTTCAGCAATACCCAACTGTCTCGTTTGACTGACGCCTGCCCCTCCTCACACCCTCACCTATGTGCAGCACCCAGCACTCTCGATGCTGTGTGTGCATCTCCTCCTCTCAGTCTCTCCGCAGAACACGGACACTGTGAGGCTGGACGTCGTCTGTTTTATTCGCCATGACACCTCCTGCACTCGCCTCAAGGCCCAGGACGCGCGCGGCAGGAATCACTGATTACTTCTTGTACAGACGAGGCAGGAGAACCCGCCTGCCTGCCACACAGCAGCCTCACAGTAAGCCAGTGTTAGGGCTCCCGATAAAAAGTGTCTCCAGCCCCACCCCAACTCATTATGGGGAAAGGGACCCCAAGAGGGGTAGGGGCTGGCAGAGCTGAGAGCAGACATGCCCCTCAAGGGTAGCCAGCCCTGGCCGGAGGAAAGGTGACCTGGGACTGGATGCCAGCGAACGGTTTCCTCCTGGCCACACTGGATTTTATATGCAGAGGAACCGGGGTGTCTGGCTGCGGGGAAGGGCGAGGCAGGAGGCTGACACAGGCCAGAGGAGACGCCACTAGAGAAAGAAAGCCAGGGTCACCCCTAATCACCCCACCTTGGTGGCCCAGGCACCCAGAGGGCAGAGCAGAGGGGACAGTGTGGGACACTGAGCTGAGCCATGTGCCTGTACCTGCAGTGCCCTCGCTGCGTGACCCTGAGCTAGTCTTGCCCCTCTCTGGGCTTCTGTTTCTGGCTCTGCACAGGCAGTTTTCATCAGTGGTCTCGACCTACAGTGGGTCATGCAAGCCATCGACTTAGGCTGTGTGTGTGGGGGATCCTGGGGATCAAACCTAGGTCTTCCCTCTGAGCTACATCTCCAGTCCTAGCTATTGATTTGCTAATTGTCTTGTTTTGTTTTTGTGGATCGAGGGATGGAACTCCAGCCCTTGAGTTGCTAGTTTTCATCCTACTGCCTCAGCATCTCAGAGTGCTGGAATTACTGGTGTGCACCACCAAGATCAGCTTCACTAGGTCTATGATTTTTGTTTTTGTTTTGTTTTTTATACTGGGGATTGGACTTGGGACCTTGCACTTGCAAGGCAGGCGGCGGCACCACTGAGCTAAATCCCCGGCCTCACTAGGTGTTTGTTTAAAAACCAAGATAGAATTCAGCAGAGTGGAGACTATCGGGGTCCACAGCAGAACTGGGTTAAATCTTGCTTCTCGATGTTTCCGTTGAAATTACATGGAATGTGCATGTGTGCACGTGGTAAGGATCTTTGGAGTACATGCATGGGGTTGAAATGCAAAATAGATTTATTCCTATGGGTCCAGTCCGAAAAGTTTGAACATCGTGACTTCAGAAATGCCGCGTGCTGTGAACGAGCCGGGGTGCACCAAGCTGCAGATGGGGTGGGCCTGACTGCAGGCCTCTCGGGGAACTTGGACAGTTGCCAGGGTATCTTGGGGCCCTGGCCACCACCCCCTGGAGCTGTTTTTGAACTCTGCAGCCACAGGGCAGTGGGTGAGGTGGACGCAGAGAAGCCAGCACAGGAGAGGGGACAGGTGATGCTAAGGACAGGTAGCAGAGACAGGACCCGAACAAGGACATTTGCTGCGGAGGTGCTGGCAGACGGACTCTGGGCTCCCAGCCCCTCTGCAGCCTGCTGCCCCAGCTCAACTGAGGTGCAGATGCTGCTGCCCAAGTGCCTTCTGCCCCTGAGGACGTTGGCCCCGTGCTGTCACAGGCTGGTCACCATGGAGACATCAGGTAATGAACCAGCCCAGGGTAAAATCACAGGCTGCTCTTGGCCCAGCTGGGACCAGGCCACGTCACTGCCAGGAGCCACTGGAAAAACACAGTTTCATCAGGGTGGGGCTGGGGACAGCCCAAGGACCACTAGCTCCTGCCTTTGTCGCTGTCCCTGTTTCCCAAGGGAGCCATGGAGGACACCCCCTTTCTGTCCAAGTCCACACACCCTACTCCCTCGACCTCCAGGTCCACGGCCCCTTCTGGGGCTCACCCCTCTCCTTTTCCCTGGCCTCGAGAGTGACAGGCTTCTGGCTGCCACAGCAAAAGGAGGGGCCATCTGGACTCTTCAAGGAGAGGGCTGTCACCCTGATGCCTCCTCCATTCCTCTGCCTTCAACCCGAAGTTCCTCTCCGTCCGGGGACGTCTCCTGCCTTCCTCCGAGTGCTGCTGCCACTCAGTTCCTCCTGACACCGAACCTGAGTCCCGCTCACTAGGAAGCTCACACCAGGCCTCCTGCCTGCTCCCGGGGTGCTGTGTCCCCCTCCTCTACTTCAGAGCCCCCAGCGCCCGTCGCTGTCCTGCAGGGCTCTGTGTCCCGGCCCATTAGTCACTGCGGCTGCCATCTGTCCCCAGAGTCTCTCCCAGGGCTGTGCACCCCAGGAGCGCAGGGAGCGCCCTGATAACCCCGCTCTTTCCCAGCACCCAGTGCTCAAAGACCTGCGGAAACCACTGAGCGGCAACGCACTCGCCACAGTCCCCCGGCCCCGCCAGCCACAGGCTCCTCCTCTACCTCCAGGCACTGCGGCCAGGTGCACAGGTGGCCTCTCATCCCTACTGCCCAGCTGTGACAGCCACACTCTGTCCCCGGCTCCATAGGGAAAGCAAGGGTCGAGCCCCCCACCCACTAGCCGTCCCAGGCTCCAACCCCACACTTTCCTGCCCGGCCCTGGGCTGTGGCCACACGGCTGGACTCCTGGGGCCTCTGCGTCTCCCCTGTGAGATGAGACTCCCACAGCAACACGGCGCATGCTACACCGTGGCTCAGTTTCTCTTTCTGGACACAAAAGTCAGATCTCAGCCAGCCACTTCTCCGGTCCCGGCCTCCCCTGGTGAGTCACTGCCTGGAAGCCAGCCACGGAGCACGGCAGAAGTCACTCTCCCCGGGACCTGGGCCGGGACAATCGCTTCATCCTTGGGCTGGTTCAGTTCAGAGCTACCCAAGGAAGTCCCTTTCTTTCCACCCACAACAAAGGACTTCCCACACCCCGGGTCCTTGCACGTCCCCAGCCCGCCTCTCCGGACAGCTGCTCCAGCCTTTTCTCCTCCAGGCAGCCTGCCGAGATCGGCCTCCAATGCGGCTGGGGACTCCTTCACCACTGCCCTCCGGGGCCGGGCCGGCCTTCGGGGATTTGCTACTGCTGTTTATGAATCACCTGCACGTGTCGGTCCTGCCCTGCCCTTCCTGGCCATTGCCTTTCGCTGAACCTTTCAAACAACCCTGCAGAGCAGACATTTTTATGTCCAGTTTAGAGACAGGGAAACTGAGGCTTGAAGATAAGTGGCAGAGACGGGGCTCAAACCCGGGCCGTCCAGCTGGGCATGTTGGTGCACACCCGTAAACCCAGCTACTCAGTAGTCCAAGGCAGGAGGACCACAAATCCAAGGCTAGCCTGGGCAACTTAGCAAGATCTTATCTCCAAATTTAAAAAAGGTGGGGATGGAGCTCAGGGCAAAGGCCCTGCAATTCAATCCCCAGTACCACGGAATGGGTGAGGGTGGGGGCTAGGGGTGGAACTCAGTGGCCGAGTGCTTGCCTGGCATGTGCAAGGCCCTGGGTTCAATCCCCAGTACCGCCAAGAATAAAAAAGAAAGCAAGGGGCAGGGGCTCCTCGCTCAGAGATGGGGTCACACAGAGCTGGATTTAAATCTGCCTCTGCAAGCCTGGCTGAGTGGCTCGAGGGGAGGCCTGTGTCTCTGAGCCCCAGTCCCCTCCAGGGTTGAAGGAGAACTAACTGGGTCAGGGGAGCGGAGGCTCCACCTGCCTCAGCATAAGTGCCCAACAAACGGTAGTTTAAAAATAGATAATGAACACAAGACATCTCCGGAAACAGTGTTTGTTGCCTCGATCTAGTCCCTGTCACTTTCCCTGCTGCCCTCAGACCCTGAGCGAGCACCTGTCCCCAGCTTCCTCTCCAGGATGGGGCCTGAAGTCTCCGCAGCGCCCCTCTCAGCAAGAAGCCCCAGATCAGCTGCACTCACAGAAGACTAATGACACAAATCACCAGTGGGAGGAAGCACTCACGCTCACGTCCGCTGTGTGGCGGGCGCAGATTACACCGTGAGTGCTTTGCAGGAATTAAGCCACTGGATCCTCCAGCAACCCGAAGACACCAACGCTGTCATATTCCTATTTTAGGGGTGAGGACACCGAGGGGGAAGGGACACGGTCACTGAGGTGTACGCACAGGCTGAGCAACTTGCTGAGGTCACACAGCTGGTGAACAGTGGGGTAGAGATCTGAACCTCAGGGGCCAGGGTGTGGCCTGAACCTGGGGTGTGAACCAGGTACAGGCTCCAGGCTCAGGGTGGGCGCGAGTACAGAGCTCATGACTGCAGGTCCTCAGGCTGTGCCCTGGGCCTGTGACTGCCTGGGTACAGGGGCTGTTGTTAACGGCACAGGTGTGAGGTCGAGGTGGGGGCTTAGCTCAGGAGCCCATGGAATCCTGCAGCTCCAGGGAGCAGGGCGGAGCAGGCCACACAAGACATCCACACACCCCAGGGCGCGTTCACACCCTGGCTCTACGTTTCCTAGCTATGAGACCCTGCACAGGTAGTTCAACTGCGTCTTCCCTCAGTCCCTCTGTAAAACAAGGAGGATGGTGGTATACAACCCAAGCCAGCTTTTGGGGCCTAAAACTTTGACTAGTACCTGGCAAGCTTCACGTACTCGGGCCGTATGAGTGACCTCCATTCAGCGGTTCAGCCACTACTTCTGGACAGAGGGGCCTCCTGCCTGTACAGCTCCCATACCACCTTCCACCTCAGCCCAATGCGCCCTGCTTCATGTAAGGCTGTCAGTGGCCCCGTGCCCTCAGGACAGGGACACGGCAGGAGTGCACAGCTGGACCTGAAAATGGCACCCGGGAAGCCCAGGAAGCCAAAGGGAGAAGGCAGAGGGCGTGTCCTGGCCAGGGCAACCTCAGACAGGCCTAGCAGAGGTAGCATCAGGTGGAGGACAGAGGACGTGGGCTTCAGCCTCAGAATGTGACCTCGGCAGGTGCCCCTTCCTCTCTCTGGCCTCTGTCCCGTGTTCCCGGACCCTCAGCTCAGACTAGTGTCCCTGGTGATAGGAAAAGAACACCGTCACCGAGAAAGTACCCAGGTGCCCAGTGCCCGGAGCTACTCCCACTCGACACCGCCTGCAGCCTTGGGGCTCTCTGGGGACGTCTCGAGCCCATGACTCCTGCAGAGCCTTCAACACTCCCTCCCCTCCCACTCAGCTGCAGGCGCGCACAGCCAGGGTGCTGCGCCAGGCCCACCCCTCCTTAGTGCCCACACACGGTGGGCACCCTGTTAGTATCAACTTGGCCAGTGTCTGACTTCATCTGGCCTGACCTGCTTCTTCCTCTCCCTCGCTCATGATCCACCTGACCCCTTCCAGCGACTTCCAGGGCCACCTTCCCAATGTCCCCATGAACCAGCCAGTCTGGGAGAGGAGGGGCTGTGTCACTTCCTCAACTTTCCCCGGAACCAGGCCCCCTAAGACCAGTGCACCCTCTGCACCGCAATAAGCTCCGGGGGTGACAGTGGGGTCTCAGCCCCCCAGACCTTGTGGATGGGGATCAGTGGATTTGGCCAGGGGCAATGACACTGCCACTCCCAGCCCCTCTCCCTGGCCATGCTGTGAGGTGAGGTGCCCCGGGTGGGAGTGTAGCCCGGCACAACCTTTCTAAAACGTCACCCAGCAGCCTGCCGGGAGGGGCTCTGAAGACCACCCTGTCCACCCCCAGACAGGCGGATCCCCAGGCCTGCCCCGGGTGCCCCAGGCGGGGGCAGCTCACCCCAGCTCCCGAGTAGCATGCTGGGGACAAACAAGGGTGCCAGGTCACACAGCACAAAGCAAGGGGTCACTGGCAGACTCAGCCGTCCGCTGTCCTCTCCGAGGTCCTGACCAAGGTGGGGGTGGCACAGGGGCTAGGGCTGTGGGTGGGAGAAGGGGAACCTTATAACGCGTTCACCACTCTTAACCCTTCCTGCCGGGGGGCTCAGGCGCGGGGAGAAAAGAGGGAGCCGGGGAGGGGGTATCCTGGGGTCCGGGGGAGGGTCTATTTCATGTCCTACGCCCCCTTTCGCAGCGGAGGAGCCAGGGAAAAGCACAACCCTTCTGGCCGGCGCCCCGCGGGGGAGACAGCGTTGCGCCTGCTCCATGCCCCTGCCGCGT
>NW_022900935.1:1586710-1644236 GCF_012274545.1 Fukomys damarensis
CGCCCCCTGCGCCCTTGACTCAGCCCTGGTCAGGACAGCGGCGCGGGCAGGAGGGTCTCCGTCGCTCAGGCCTAGGCCAGCAACCTGAGGCTGGAGGTCAGGGAAGGCGTCAGGGTAGGGAGATTTCTGGCACGGGACGAGCCTTAAAGTAAGTATTAATTTAACGACAACGATGAGCAGGCTAGTGAGCTGCACACATGGCAATAATTAGCTTGTCCTGCAGAGGGAGGCACTGAGGCTCACAGATGTCCGCGTCTTCGACCTTGGGTCCCTCATCTGGGGCCCCCTGGTCCAGTCAGGGGGTACAGAGGGTGCACTCTCCGTCTCTATGCTGGACAAAGGAGCTGTGGCAGTGACAAGGGTCAAGGCTGCCTCTCAGGATTTATCTAGGGCTGGGTAAACTGAGGCACAAATGTTTTGCCTCCATCCTGGTAGCCTGCCGTGGAGTTAATGTAATCACGCTGGTACGCTCACACTCACCTATGCCTGCACACACTCTTCCGCGGGGACCTCCCCCGCTCACACAGCACTTGCTTGAGCACGACCACATTTGTGCACGTCCTCCTGCGTTTGCATACCCGCGCCGGCTCCCTTGGCCACCCCTGCCGGGCCCATGGTGTCTGAGGCACACACTTGAGCATACACCACCTCCCGTCCTCCTGTCACTGGAGGTGGCACCGTAGGATGACAGATTTGAAGCAAGGGACAGGGTGGGCTGGAGGCTTCTTGCAGGACTGGAGCTGGGCGGCCAGGGTGGGCGGCCCCTGGCAGGTAGAGTCTGAAGGGAGGTGGCCTGGGCCTGGCCCTGGTGTGGGCAGACCTGGGAGTGGGTGGGGACTCTGCTCACGAGAGCGGGTTGGCCTTGGGCAAGGCGCTTCACGTGCGAGGCCTCAGCTGTTAACTGCAGGTAAAAAAAAAAAAATCACCTGATGAAGTTGCGGTGAGGGCTAACGAAATAATATAGGTAAAAAATTGTAACAACTATTTCCAGCATTTACCTAGAGATGATTCAAAGTATAGAAGGTGTGGAGTGCAAGAAACGCTGCACCGTTTTATGTAAAGGCCTGAAACATCTGAAGATTTTGATATCTTTGGATGATGGGGGGCTCATGGATTCTGAGGTGGGACTCAGGTAGTTTGTTTTGTTTTGTTTTTTTGAGACAGGGTCTCTCTATGTAGTTCAGGTTGGCCTTGAACTCACTGTGTAGCTCAGCCTGGCCTTGAACTCGTGGCAACCCTCTGGTCTCAGCCTCCCGAGTGCTGGGATTACAGGCGTGCGCCACAGTGCCTGGCTCAAGGGGGACTGTAAGAGTGACAGCAGCGCAAGTCTGTTCTGCTGTTACTTCGCCCAGCTTGCTACACCCAGGGGAGGTGGACGCCCTCACTTAAGGACATGTGTGAGGTACCCGACTGTGTACCAGTGGGAAGGACCCACAAGCGCCTGTTTCCGAGTGTCAGGTGCAGCTGTGGACCCGGCTGAGGAGGCAGAAGTGTCCTTTTTCTCATTCCCAGCGCAGAGCGGCTGATCTGGCCGGAGGAAGGGCTCTGACTCACCGTGATGCAGGACACTCCATCACAGCTGCTGATGCTTCCGCTGGCAGCCTGACAGCTCTGGGCACAGGGGACAGAAGGGGACCTCTGAAGAGAGGACAGGCAGCTCACAGTGGGAGGGGGTGGCTGGGGACCCCACTGTGGCCCCCCGAAGGCTGAAGCAGGAAGAGGACAGGGCTGAGGGCTGGGTCAGGAAGAGGGGTGGAGCTGCAGCGGCAGGGTGCTTCCCTTTGGCGCCTCCAGCCTCTGGGGCGTATTTGGGTCAGGTCCACGCCGGTGCTCAGAGAGAGGCAGAGGTTTGCCAAGGTCACACAGCAAATCAATGGCAGAACGAGGACTAGAACCCAGGCCTTCTGCCTGTCAGCCCAGCCCTGGCACCGGCCCGAGCCTGGGCCCTGCAGAGGGAGGCTCTCCCTCCTCCCGGAGCAGGCTGCCCTCCCCCGGCTCACCCTGTCTGCCCACGACCTTCCTCCACCCTCCCAGCGCCCTCCTGCCATGCAGCACGGGGAGCCAGTCCGCCCCACCTGGCTCCACATTCCCTCACCCTGTCTTGGGCTCCTGGGCAGCACCCCCTCCTGCAGCCGTCCCCTCTTGCTTCTGTTTGTTCGGGGTCACTTGGTGGTGCTGAGTGCCAGCCCTTCTCAGGGCACTGGAGCACCGAGAGGGACGCTGCAGGGCTTGGTTGGAGGAAGATTAGAGAAGGGGCCCCGAGCCATTGCACGGCAGGACGGATCAGGCCGGCTGGGACCAGGCGTCCTGGGGGCAGGGCGGGGGTGATCTGAGTGGCTCAGGGTCAAAGCTCAGGGGCCCCATCCCCTGCCCGCTGAGTGTGTGAGGACCGCTTCCACCGGGGGTCATGGGGACAGCCTCAAGGGGACGGCAACCCTCAAAGTGCACTTTGAAGGCCAGATGGGATGTTGGCAGGCAGAGGCTGTCTGTGCCTGAAGACAGGGAGTCAGAGACATCTCGGGGCACCCAGGACACTGGTGTCTGGGCACAGTGGACAGTTGCTGCCCTTCTCAGGCCTTCAGCATCCCCTAGGAAGGGCAGAGGCTGACGCACAAAGCAGCAGGGCCCGGGGCAGACCTGGGTTTGGATCCCGTGTTCGGGATGATGCGTAACAGGCTCTCAGTAGGTGTTGGCTGACTGCAGGAGAACCGGGCTTGCCCAAGGTCCCACATCCGGGAAGCGGTCCCAGCCAGGGCTGAGTCAACCTTACACTCACACAGCAGATACTCTCAGGGCGCTCGCTGACAGGTGCCAGGCACTGTCTGGTGCTGAGACGATGCGTGAATGAGGCAGGCAGGGGCGCTGCGCAAGGAATTTACAGTGCGGGGGGCGGGGAGCCTGGCGTTAATCTAGCAATGACCCGGGTTCCCTAAAACCACAGCCCAGAAGTGCTAGGGAGCCCTTAAAAGTGTCAGACAAACCTGCTGCTGGTCCTGGGTACAGGGGAGCCTCCCAGAGCATAACAAGGACCGAGCCTGCAGCAGGATGAGCAGGACTTGGCCAGGTGGGAAGAGGGTTGGGGCCTGGGCCGCTGGACAGAGTGAAGCTCAGGTGGAGTCCAGGGGTGGGAGGAGGGAGGGCCCCCCAGGGGAGAGAGCTTGGACTTTGTCACAAAGCAGCAGGCAGCCCGTCCTTTCCCCCTCTGCAAAATGCACTGCCATCTGTCACACTCTGTGGGGTGGGGGTCCCCTGTTTCTCTGTGACCTGGTTCTCCTGGGGCTGTTGGTGTCAGAGCTGGGGGCCTTTCCAGAAATCCCAAGAAAGAAGGCACAGGCTGACCTCAGAATGTGGCCACTCTCAGCTAGACCTGCAGGTGCCGCAGCTCCAGACAACCAGCTGGACCAGGTGGGGTGGGGAGAGAGAGACGAAGTCCTCCGGCTGACCGGGGAGGCAGATCGGCAGGCAGTGAGCTCCGAGTCTAAAGGAGGAGACACCTCCTGTGCCCGGTTCTGGGATGCAGGGACAGATCAATCCCTGACCTGGGAAGGCTCTGCCTGGGGAGCGGAGGGGGACACTGAGATGTCTCCAGAGTGGAGACTCTGAAGCTGGTTTCCTGCCTCTCAGGTGTCAGGATCTCCGGAAGTGGGAAGAGGCCCCTGCTGGAACCAAGGCAGAGGGGCAGAGGGGCAGAGGGGCGCCCCTGAGCTGACTGTGAGTGTCATGCCTCGGGTGGCCGCCATGGGGCAGCCTGAGACAGTGCCATCCTGCACTGCCTTCGTTCCCCTTCCTCCCTCAGCCAATCGACCCAGAAAGTACCACGCTGGCAGCTCAGACCTGGCCCGGGCTCGGGGCTATGCACGCCATGCCCCGCACAAGGGAGGCGGTGGAGGGGACCGACAGACACCATGCTAGATCGCTCCTGTGGGGTGATGTCTCCTCAGGATGGGACTCAGGTCTCAGCACCAAGAGGGCATCTTCCTGGAGCCAGGCCCCTCCACCCCAAGGGGAGGCCTTTTCTTGATTGGCACAGTCTCCTTAGAGGTTGGCAGCACTCCGGGACTCCACAGGGCCAGGTCCTGACTCCCACTGCACAGATGTCAGGAACAGAGCTGGGACCTGAACCCTTGCAGCCTACGGGATGCTGTGCTACCTCTGGAAACCAGGCCCTGCCTGGGCGTCCCAATGGCCAGTGGTTGGAGCTTTTGGGGGAGCCTGGGACACTCTGGGACGTGCCTACTCCCAGGCCCAGGTGTAGGATTGGGGGCTTCCAGCTGGAGTCAAGTAAGAGCCCTCCCCAGACAGTGGCTGGGGTAGGTGGGACAGAAAGGGACAAAAGGGCAAGTTCCCAGTCTGGGGAGACTTGAGGTGGAGGAGACAGCCACTCCAGCAGGCCCTGCCTCCAGCGTAGGGGACACTAGGATGAGACCAGCTCTGCACAAGCTGTGCACTGCACCTCACACACCTGTCCCGGAGTCCCACCCAAGTGGGTGTTGCCTGTTTCTCTCTCTCATCCACACTCTCAAGTGGTGCCTGCAAGGTGTTAGCTGCCCGAACAATAGGATGCAGATCTGCCTTGGTGACTGAATCCGGTATCTGTTGGCAAACCGTGGTCCACAGCTTGTTCTTGTAAATAAAGTTTTATTTAAACACACCTGTGCTCATTTGTTTGCCCTCTGTCTATGGCTGCCCTACTCTACAACTATGGAGCTGTGACTTTCACAGAAAAGGCTTGCCACTGCCCAGTTTAGAGTCCTGCAGAGGGGGGATAAAGAAATGGACACATCATGAGCCATGCCGGGCAGGGCACAGCAGGGTCAAGAACTGAGGCCGGCCCGGCTGACCGTTTCTCGTCACTTCCATCCTTGGTACTCTGAACAGGCCAGCTGGGCAGATGGAGCAGCACAGGCAGCACTGGCCCTTGTAAAGCTCACGCCATGGCTGGAGTCTTCTCTTGGGTTGGATGCACTTGCCCTTGGGCACCTCCTCACTGGGCCTCACACCTGGCCATAAGAATTTCCCAGCCCTTCACAGCTCCCAGGAGGCAGACAGAAGCTTTTTTGTTTTGTTTTGTTTTTTGAGACAGGGTCTCACTATGTAGTTCAGACTGCCCTGGAACTCACTGTGTAGCCCAGGTTGGTCTCAAACTCACAGCGATCCTCCTGCCTCAGCCTCCTGAGTGCTGTGGTTACAGGCATGCACCACCACGCCTGGCTGAAGCTCTTCTTTTTACAGATGGAACAGAAGCTCGCCATGCCTCATGAGTCAGCCCAGACTTGTCCCACGTCCATGTAGGCCTTGATGTTGTGGGAAAGCCCCGCATGGTGCTCAGGACCCCACGGTGCTAGTCATTCAGGAATCTGCCTCCCTCCGTGTCCCTCTGTGCCCGAGAGGGTCAGATGCATGGGGCTTAGACCTGCCAGCCGCACGCTGGGGCTCGTCCCAGCCCTCTGCAGGCCTCAGTTTGCCTCTGTAAAATGGAGAGATGAATGCTGGGCCCTCCCACACTCCCGGGGCTGGTCCCAGGCCAGGGAGATCAGAGATGGGAAAATCTTTGAGCTCGGTGGAAGAAAGGAGCTCTATAAACCTAGGGGGTTATTAGCAGGGCTATCGGGGTTCAAGCATGGGCTCTCAGCCCAGAGGTGTGGCAGTGCTTGATTTGGCCAGCAGAGGGCGCGGTGGGGAAGCCGGTGGATATTGAACTGGTGGAATTCACTAGGTTCCCCCAAGAACATCTGCCCGGGCTCTTCGGGTCACCAATCCTGTGGTACAGGGCATGGGGACCTGGGCATGAATGAAGGGAGCACAAGGTGCCCCCCCCAGTGGCGGGGATGGGCAGGTGGGGGCAGGGTCTTAATCCAGGGTGAGGTGGGAGCTAAGGTAGGTGCTAGGCAGGCGTAGTGACCCCCTTGCCCTGGTGCAGAGCTCTCAGCTGGAGCTCCAAGAGTGCACACAGGGAAGTCAAGCCTGGATGCCTGGGCTCAAACACTGGCCTGTCACCCTTGGGTAAGCTCCTGCTTCCCTGAGCTTCAGGTTCCTCCCTGTAACTGAGAAGAATAATCACGCTCCCTCCCAGAGCGTCCAGGAGGACCAAATGAGCTGATCCTGGGTAACACCTCTTAGAACAGGGCCTGGCCACGCAAACGCCTCAACTGTCACTATTATGGCCCCCGTCACAGTCTAGGTGTAGTAGTGAAGCTGGCCGTGGTGGTCCATGCGTGTAATCCCAGTACTCTAGGAGGCTGAGGCAGGAGGATTGTGAGTTCAAGCCCCACCTGGGCAACTCAGGGAGACCCTGTCTCAAAATAAAAAACAAAAAGGGCTGGGGATCTAGCTTGGTGTGAAGGCCCTGGGTTCAATTCCCAATGCTGTATTGAAAAAAATGCAGCAGCAGAAGCCACAAAGGGTTCATGCCCACTTGGAGAGCACGCGGGGACGGGGCTGAGCCGGGGGCCACATGAGACCTCAGGAGACTCAGGTGGACAGCTTTGGGGGAGGCAAGCACGAGCCAGGGGAGGGGTGCCACAGCTGGGAAGGGGACTTGAAGGAAGGGGCCAGCACTCGGGCTTGGCACCTCCTTGACTGTGGCCCTTGGGCCTCTCTGAGCCTCAGTCTTTCCCTCTGTAGAACGGGTGGCTGTGAAGGTCCCCAGGCAGGCCTGGCTCAGGGGGAGCATGAGAGCAGTGCCCTAGGCCCCACAGAAGGGCTGGAGCTGGCTCTGTCCCCACAGCCACCAGACCTGTTGTTTAGAAGACCAGCCTAAGACAAAAACCCCCAGAACAAACAGAGCCCAGCTGGCCTCCCTGCCCTGCCCACTCTGCCTTCCCAGCAGAGCAGGAGAAACCAGGCTGTGGGAAAGTGTGTCCCCACAGGGTGCGGCAGGGAGCAGGAGGGACAGGTGCAGCCCGTGTGACAGTGGGCCTCGGGATCCTGCAGGTCGCAGGGTCTCTGCCCACAATCCGGACCCTGATTCCCCATGTCTGAACCCCCCAGGAACAGCTGACACAGGAGGTCCCCTGCTGGGCTTTGAGACCTCAGAAGGGAGAGGCCTACGTGGGTGGGCAGAAATCAGCTCCAGGACAGGCCCAGTCCACAGTGGGAAAGTGGACGTCAGAATGCAGGGGACCAAGGCATAGTGGCGGACACCTGTCATCCCAGCACTTGGAGACCAAGGCAGGAGGATCGCTGAGAGTTCAAGGCCAGCCCAGGCTACACAGTGAGTTCAAGTCCAGCCTGGACTGCATAGGGAGACCCTGTCTCAGGAAAAAGCAAACAAACAAAAGAAGGACAAGAGATGGGAAGGCAGGTGTAAGACGCACCAAGGGGTACCATGCATGACAATTCCAATCAAAATAAAAACCTAACTGGGCACAGTGGTGCATGCCAATTATACCAGTACTCAGGAGGCTGAGGCAGGAAGATCGCCATGAATTCAAGATCACAGTGAGTTCAAGGCCAGTCTGAAATGAGGCCCTGTCTCAAATAACTAAAAGTAAATAAGTAATGAATAAACAAATTCTTAGGCGTCCGAACTTCATTGGGTGAGACTTCTCAAGTAAACCAGCCTAGGAAGTGAGGATTCCCCTGGCTGTTGTTCAGGGGGAAACTGAGGCTCTGAAGGGCCAAGTTTGGGCCTCCAGACTCCCCAGCCTGGCTGACTCCCTCCTGCGTGGGCCTAAAGTCCCTTGCCACTCTTGACTCTCTGTCTCCCCACACCCGCCCTCCCTATGGGACCCCGTCCCTGCCATACCCTCTCCTGCTTCTCCCCTAAAGCCCAGGCTGGGCCTCTGGCAGGAGGAGGAGGGGCTGCAGGGTGAAGACAGGGCCTTGCTGAGTGGGCACAGAAGGAGTCTGAGATGCTGGGCCAGAGGGGCGAGTCCACAGGGGCCGAGGGTGCAGACCCTGTGTGTCTGACCCAGAGGTGGCCAAGAGCCGCGGGCTTGCCGGGCCTGGCTCAGACTTCGCGGTGCTCAGGGAAAGTTCCCTGCAAATGTCACTGTCGAGTGACCTCTCGCGACCTCGTCTCACCCCCACACTTCTCATGCGGGAAACCTAAGCTCAGAGAGGGTGTGGGCCCTGTCTTGGGTCACACAGCCCAGGGACACCGGGCTGGCGCCTCCCCAGGGTGGGTCCCTCGGGACAGCTCCATTGTGCTCTCCCCAGCAGGAAACCGCTGCGCTCAGCAGCCCAGGTCGCAGAGAGGAGGAACGGGTTTGGCTACGTGACTGGCAGGCCCTGGAGGCCGCACCAGGCCCTGTGCCCGGAAAACAATCAGCTGGGTGGGCAGCAGGCGTAGGCCTCGGCCCGGAGAAGGGGAAGTGGAGAGGGGAGGCTTCCTTGGGGCTGGGAGGAGGCCTCAAGGCCTGCACCCCGAACCTGCTTTTCAGGGGGCAGCTGGGGAGCCGTGGCACCTGGGCGGGTGGCAAGGCCCTGGCGCTCACAGCCCCTGGGAGATCTGAGCAGGGAGGCGGCAGGGGCAGGGAGACTCAGCAGGCCCCAGGCAAAAGGGCTCAGCCCTCTGCACACAGAGGCCCTTCCAGGCTTGCAGGGCTGGCTCCAGCCGGAGGGTCCTGGACACCAGGCCCACCGGGAGGCCAGTGGAAGGCTGTCACCCAGGGCTGAGGGGGTCAGAGGAGGTGCTGGAAGGGGCCGGGCTGGTGGCTGGTGGCCGGAGGGAGGTGGGTAAAACCCAGGTGCCAGAGGCCACGCTTGGGCACCAGCTGGGGGATGGGAGGAAGGGAGGAGCAGGGAGGTTTTAATGGAGCCTGGTGGGTGATGGGGGGAGACAGAGGACAGCAGGGTCAAGCCTGGTGGAAGCACCTGCAATCCCAGGACTGTGGGAGGCTGAGGCAGGAAGGTTTAGAGTTCTCAAGTTCAAATTACGCCCTGACATTATGACTCACACACACACACACACACCAAAGTAGCTGGGGATGAAGTTCAGTGTGAAGACCACAGTTCTAATAAGAAGAGAGAGAGAGAGGCTCTCCCACCCTCTCTGGACACCCAGTGCTAAATGCCCTGAGCAGAGGCTGCCCAGAGCCTGGCAGGGAGGCAAGGATGCAGGGGACAGCAGCAAGGTGAGGACCTGGACAGCAGAGGCAGCAAGAAAGCAGGTATCCCACGGGACGGGGCTGGGGGCCCAGGGCGGCCTGGGAGCGGGGGACGTGGGCACTGGCAGAGCCTCAGCTGGGGACTGGGATACCAGTGTTTGCACACCCTTGTGGGGGCTTAGGGGCCACTGATTCTGCCACTGTGCCCCATTGTTTAGGATTGTTTTTTTTTTTGTACCGGGGATCGAACTCAGGCCCTTGCACTTGTGAGGCAGGAGGCGGAACCACTGAGCCCAATCCCCAGCCTTATGGCCCATTGCTTAGGGAAATGAAACTTGGGAAGGTAACCGGAAAAGAACCCTGCCCTGAGATGGGTGGCTGCAGCCCTAAGCCTAAGTGTAAACTTGGCCTGCAGGTCCCAGGCCCGCTGTCTGTGACTTTGCCTTGGTGCCTACGCCGGAGGAGAAGAGTTCGGCGCCACACCTGCTCAGCTCCTGGCTCACCCCAGTTTCCCCAGACCCTCAGAGCCCCAGCTTCCTTGGCCGTCGTGGCACCTGCCCCGAGGACTGGTGGCCGGGTAGAGGACCCCGCGCGGGGTGCCGGGTAATATGGAACGGCCAGCATGCCTGGCCGTTGGTCCCACACACCGGAGAGACAGATGCACTCTACCCACCATGGAGAAGCGGGAAACGGAGGCTCACAGAAGTTCAAGGGAGTTGCTCACCGTCACCCCGCGATTCTAACCCCAAGCCTGGGTTCCTAGCAAGGAGATGGGTGGGTGGGGAGACAGGTGCAGGACCCACAGCCTGCTGTTTGGTTTGAGAGGGGCTGGCATGCTCCTTCCAGCTCTCCTGGCCTCTCTGCCCACCTCACCGCCCAGAAGAGTCAGAGCAGCACCCAGGAAGCACCCCTCTGACTGGCTCCCATCCTGGGGCTGTCGTGATTGTCTGGGCCTAACTAACTCGAGTCCTTCTTGCCTTCCCACAGCCCCGTTCCTGCCCACCGACATGGAAGGGCCCTCGCCGACCCTGCTCTGAGGCACCCTGCTCTCTGCCAGCTGGCCCTGGCTGGGAACGGCAGCCCCTCTCATTCAGCAGGGTCCCCGGCTGCTGGCCCAGAGTCGTCCTTCCCTGACATCTCTTCTGGTGCCCAAAGCCAGCAGGGCGGAGTCTTGGCTGCGACTGGAGCCAGGCAGAAGCTAGCCAGCCCATTCTGCACACCTGGCCAGGTGAGCCGGCCATGGAGCCAGGAGCCAGCTCATCGCTTGGGTGTAAACAGCAGCCCAGTGGGAAGCTGGCAGCCACCTCCTCCACCCGCTCCCAGCCCCCTCCTGTCCCGACTTGTCGGAGGAGTTTCCATCCCACACCTGTGCCCACACTGGGCGTGTGCGGGGGTGACGGATGGGGGCCACAGGGAAGCTTTGTCCTCCAGACCTGCGCCCCTCGGCTGGTGCTAGGGAGGCGCCAGGGCTCTTGGAATACCGAGGCCCCCACTGGCTCCCTCTGGCCAGCCAGTGACACAGCAAGGACTTCCTGTCCTCACCGGCTGAGACCTGCACCCTCGGATAAAAGGTGCAGCTGTAGTGTCTCCAGCGGGGGAAGAAGATAGGCCTCCAGGGAACCCTTAACCCACAGCCGGGGCACCCTACTTCAGAGAAGGGGAATGTCTAGGGCACTTGGACCCTGCCTGCCTTCTTTGTCCCCAGGGCACGGAAAGATCTGTGTTCTTGTGGAGTGGATTACAGAAGCTCAGAGAGGGCAAGGGGCCTGCTGAGGCCACACAGCCAGAAAAGAGCTCAGCAGGGCATCGAGCCAGGCTCACTGCCATTCACACACGAGTGCAGTCCCACCCTGCCGCAGGAGGGCAGCCTGCACCCAAGCTCCCGTATCCCCCAGCTTCTGCAGGGACACAAACTCCCCTTCCCGCTGGCCTCACACCCTTCTCCGTCACCACCCCTCCACGCCCGCAGAGGCAGGATGGCACATGCCCCAGTCCACCCCCACAGCCCAGTGCCCTCTGCTACACTGGTGCTGCCCTGGGCCTCTCTGGAGGAGGCTGCAGGGGCACAGAACAGCAGCACTGGTCCCCACAGTGACCAGAAGGTGACATGGGGCATCCGGCCTGCAGGTGGTTCCTGTGCTCACAGTGTCGGGGGGCTTGGCAGCTGGCAGGGCGCTTCAGAGAGCTGGGCCTCCCCTACTGGGCCCCGGGGCCTCGGCACAGGGAGCAGCTGACGGCCAGAGCCCTGAGTTCCCCTCTTCGGCCTGTGTGGGGACCCACTGGGGTCTCGGGCCCCCAACAGGGAAGAGGACTTGTTCTCCAGAGCACGCTGACCCTGCATGGGCCCCCCGCTTCTTTAATAGAACCCGTGAGGAAGAGGGGGCCAGGCAGGCTTGGGGCACCTGGGAGGGGCAGAGGGCTCATGCCCATCTCTGTGCCCCAGACTTTGCCCACCGCTGTGCGTTTGACCTCGCAGCTATCCTAGGGGAGAGAGGAGAGCGGCGGTCACTCAGCTACCAGCACTATTCCTACTTTCTAGAGGGTCAGGACTGGCCCGAGGCCCCTGGCCCCAGGCGTACCATGGCCGCTCTCCAAGGACTGGAGTTACAAGGAGGGGTGGCGGGGCGTGAGCTGGGGATCTGAATCCAGGTCTCCTGCCGGAGCCTCTTCCCATCCGGAGCCCTCTTCTCTGTAGCCTCGAGGGCCGCAGATGAGGTACAGCGGGCATCTGCCCCTCGTGGGCACCCGCGGGATGCAGCCAGCTCCCCGGGCCCAACGCCATTGCTTTTCACACGGAGAGAGCCGCACGGAGCCCCTGACAGGCGGCAGGCCCCCAGCCTGTCCGGCCCAGACCGGAGGGATCCTGGCGCACAGCCGCAGTTTCACAGACCACCGAGGTCAGCCACGGCCGCTCCCCAGACTGCGATGGTTCAGGGCAGAAACAAGCGTGCACTGCAAGGGCGTCTGGACTCAGACAAGGGCACGGCTGCCACCCAAGCCACAGAACGGACCACACATTCTCCATCCCGGCTGCATGGGCGTCAGTACCTTCGGCCGCTGTTCGTTCCTCTTCCCTTCTAGATAAAAATCACTAGGATCTCAGTGGCAGGATTATCTTTGTGTCGCAGCGAGAGGCGAGCTAGGCTCGCTTCCTGCTGCCCTCCGCAGCGCGCCGGGCAAAGCCCTTCCTGGATCCTCGCACGTCCACCCCATGGTCTCCGGGGCCAGCATTCTCAGCCAGGGCCACATCCAGCTGGGTCCAGTTTATGGTGGTCTTTTCTCTCTTTTTTTCAACGGGACTGTGTTTGCAACACGTAACGATCACCTTCGTTTCGGGAAGCTGGAATATATATGGTGTATTTGGATCCCTTCAGGCACCGGCTCCTCCCCGCCCGCCTCTCCCCCTCCCCTCTGCCCTGGCCCCTTCCGCATGTCCAGTTTTCTGGTGGTCTTGGCTGCAGATGTACAGAAATACAGACCTAACCCACAACTCAACAAGACCTGTTTTGTCCTTCCCTCTTTGTTGCTGCTTAAGGAGCCACGGGCCAGGAAAGTGCCAGCCCCAAGGGCTCAGTCTCCCGAGAGAGGGACAGGCTCTCCGCCGGAGAAGGTTCGGCCCCAGCGTGGGCTCTGACACTGTGACGTCTGGCCTCACAGCTGGGCCTGGGGCCCCTAGGTGGACAGCATGGAGGAAAGGCAGGGCCCAGGGCCAGGGGTCATGAGACCGGGCTTCAGGTGCCACCCCTGCCTCCCCTCGTCCCCTGAGCTGCAGCTGGCTTGTCCATGGGGACAGTGGGGTGGGCTGGACGAGATGCGGGGTTGAAGGGACCCGAGACGATTCCCCGACCCTACTGCTCCTGCCCTCCTCTCCCAGAACTGACCCTGGGCTCACTTGGGGCAGGTGAAGGCCCACGGGACCGACCCGTCTGTCCCCAGTCAGTGGAGCCTGGCTTTCTCATATGGAAAGTTCCTGGAACTTCAGGGGCAGGGCTCTGCTCCCCTCCACCCCGTCCCTCCTGGTGTCCTGGCTCAGGGACCACATCCAAGCCAAACTGGATGGCCGGGCCAGGCCGGAGGTGCCACAGGAAGGCCGGTAGAGCCCCAGGGCACGTGGGAAGGACAGACGGAGGGGGCACAGGAGAGACAGACTCCAGCTTCCTTCGACTCTAAATCCTGTTCTGGGCAACAGGGGATGTGGTGTCCTCCAATCTGCCCCTGGGCAGGAGGAGGGGGAGGAGGCAAAAGCGGGGGTGGCGTTTCCCACAAGGGATCCTTTAGCAGGAAGGTGGAGTCTTCTGCCCTTCACACTCGTCAGGTGGTCAGGCGCGTCCTCCACTCCTTCCTGCCCCTTTTGGAGGGAAAAGGAGACTCCACAAAGCCCAACAGAAGTCCTGACCCCTCCTCCCTCACACTCCCTGGACTCACCACCCCCTGCCCCTTCCCAAATGCCCCTGCAGCCTGGTGATGGCCTAATGTCTCCCCTTCAGGAAGAAGCCTCACTGGGTTGTGACTGCCCTTTACTCTCTGGGGGCCCAGGAGCGGCCTCTGCCCTGTTCATGGCTGAATCTCCAGGGCCCCGTGGAGGTGTGGACCTTATGCGAGGGACTCGATGCCGGGACGGTTTGTGGTGGCAGCATTTTGTTCAGGGCTTTGAGATCAGGGTGCCTGAGACAAGCAGATGGTGGACATCCTGGCCTTATGGTGACATATACCTGTAATCCCAGCACTCTGAGAGAGGCTGAGGAGGATTGCCAATTCTTGGGGGTGGTATTGGGGATTGAACTTGGGACCTTGTGCTTGCAAGGCAGGCGCCAGGACCAATGAGCTAAATCCCCGGCCCAGGATCGTACATTTGAGCCTAACCTGGGAGACATAGTAACTTAGCAAGAACTCATAATTAGGACCAACATTCCTGCTAAGGACAGCTAGAATCTCTAGACCCAAAGAAAGAAGGAAGGAAGAAAAGGAAATCATCTTCTTAAGAGCATGAAAATTTAAGAAGATAGAAGCTGAGTAAAGTGTTGTACACGTGAAGTCTCAGCTACTGGGGAGGCTGAGGCAGGAGGATCATTTGAATCTACAGGTTGGAGACCAGCCTGGACAATAAAGGGAGACCAACAAAGAATTGTCTAGCAAGGATTTAGAAGGCGAGTATGCAAAGTTAATAAAGCCCAATATAAAAGATCACAGAAGGTCCAGAGTTTGATCCACCGTACCCCGCCCTCCAAAATCACCTTTTCCCTAGGAACATTTGCCAGCCTGAAAGAAACAGCCTTGGAATTGAGCTGTGGGGGAAGGGCGGGATGACAGGTAAGCCTAACTCCGAGTGTGGCGGCACTCGCCTGTAATCTTAGCACTCTGGGAGGCTGAGGCAGGAGGACTGCAAGTTTAGCACACAGCCTTGCCAATCCTGCAACTGTTGGTGAGTCTGACTCAAAATAAACAAAAGGACAGGGGATTAGCTCAGTGTAAAGGCCCTGGGTCCAATCCCTAGGGCCACATGTGCACACACAAAGGTAAGTCAGCGAGCTGGGGCATAGCTCCACAGCAGAGCCCTTCCCTAGGGCAGGGTTCAATCTCTAGCACCACAAAAAAAAGTTTTTTCAATTCTATAAAGGAAAGCGAAGTCCAGCATTTGATCAGGATGAGAAGTCCAAGATTCACATCAGCTCCCAATGGAGAGGACCTCTCAGAAAAAGGATGAACCAGAGGAAAGCCCAAACTTGAGCCCGGTCATAGGGGCACCTCAAGCCTTTGAACCAGAATTAGAAGGACCTCGCCTTAGTAATGTCCTCAGGTGCTTGGTGCAGTGAACAAAAAACTAGTCTGAGATAGATGTCATCATCCTGGGCCTCAAATTACTCTCACAAATAATTTCAAATGCAGCAATCAGGATACAAAGGTAACCAGGCACACAAAGAAACAGAACACCATGAATACGAATCAGTACACACACAAAAAAAAGACAGCAGAGGCCAGGCATGGTGCACGCCTGTAATCCCAGCACTTGGAGGCTGAGGCAGGAGGATCTCTGTGAGTTCAAGATCAGCCTGGGCTACAGAGTGAGTTCCAGGTCAGTCTCAGAGCCTTCACACTGAGTTGCATCCCCAGCATCCATCTTTCTTTCTTTCAAAAAGGGTCTTGATAAGTTGCTAAATTGCCCAGGCGGGGCTCAAACTTGCAATCCTCCTGCCTCAGCCTCCCAGTGTGGTGGGACTACAGGTATATGCTCCCATACTCAGCCCATAATGACTTCGGATTTGGGGATTATCAGAAATTATGGCCTTAGAATCATAGGCTCCAAGACTCTCATGGACAAGCTGATCCCGACTTTCATATGGAAATGCAAGAAACCCATAATAGGCAAAATAATCTGGAAAAAGAACAATCTTGGAAGGTTCATGTTTCCTGATTCCAAAACTTACTACGAAGCTACAGTAACCGAGACGGTGGGACTGGCATGAAGATAGACAAACAGACCAGTGGAATGTAATTAAGAGCCCAGCAACAAACGCTTACATTTATGCTCAGCTGAATTTCATGAAAGATGCTAAAGAAATTCAATGGAGGGATAGTTTGCAACAAATTACACTGGGACGACTGGATTTTCGCATGCAAAATAATGAAATTGTCCCCACTACATAAATTATGTACAGTGTACATTGTCAACTCAAAACGAGGGGGAATCCCTCAGGAATGGGATTACTGTCCTTATAAGAAGATACACAGCGGGGAGTGGTGGCAGATGCCTATAATCCCAGAAGTCTGGGAGGCTGAGCCAGGAGGGTTGCAAGTTCGAGCCCAGTCAGGGCAGCTTAGTGAGATCTTGTCTCAAAAAAAAAAAAAAGAAGGCCTGGGAATATAATCTGGTGCAAAAGGATCAATCCGCAGGAAGGAGGAGGAGGAGGTGGAGGAGGAGGTGGAGGAGGAGGAACACTGGAGCCCTCTCTGTCTCTGTCTCCCTGCCCCTCTCCCTCTCTCCCCGCTATCTGTGAGCCAGGAAGAGAGTTCTTCCCAGAACCAACCATGCCTGCAGCCCAGTCTCAGACTTTTGGCCCCCAGAAGTGTGAGGAGCACATTTCTGTCATTTAAACCACGCAGGCTATGGCATTTCTGTGACAGCAGCCTGAGCTAAGACACCATCATTAGTCAGTGGGGAAACAGAAATCAAAGCCACAGTGAGATTCCACCTTCCGCCCACTACAGTGGCTCCAGCCGAAGAGACAGAGATGACAGATGCTGTCAGAGATGCGGAGAAACTGAAACCTTTTACACGTGGTTGGTGGGAGCCCAGAATAGCGTCACCACTTTGGAACACAGACTGGTCATTCCTAGGGGTCCAGCGATGCTTCTCTTAGGGATACCTCAAAGAATGGGAAACATTCTCAGGCAAAAACTGGGTATCATGCTCGTAACTGGGCTATTCATATTAGCCCCAGTGTGGAGATAACCCAGGTGACCACACACTGACATTTCCGTAAATGGAAAATTATACAGCCATAAAAATGAATGAAGTACTAATGTAAACTGTAGCATCAAGGAATTTCAAAACCTTAGGGTAAGTGATGTAAGCCAGCCACAAATGCTGTGCACTGGGTATTTCATTTATATGACAGGCACAGTGCTAAAGATGAACCCCAGAGGGCTGGGGATTTAGCTCAGTGGTTCCACCGCCTGCCTCGCAAGCACAAGGATCCAGTTCGATCCCCGGTACTAAAAAAAAAAAAAAAAAAAATGGCCCCCAGAGCTTGCACATGCTAGGCAAGTACTCTACCACTGAGCCACACCCCATACATGTATTTCTAAACGATAAGTACTAGCCAGGCATAGAGGTGCACGCCCATTATTCCAACATCATGGGAGGCTGAGGCAGGAGGATGGTAATTTGAGCCCACCTTGGGCAATTTAATAAGACTTTGTCTCAAAATAAAAACTAAGAAAGAGCTGGGAGTGTGGATCAGTGGCACAAGGCCATGAGTTCAGTTCCCAGTCCCAAACACAGAGAAATATTATGGCGTGTGGATTACATCGCAGAGACCCCAGAGGTAACAGCTGACTGGCTGCCTGTGTTGCACACTCTGCTCCGGGTACTGAAGCAATCACACAGCACCGGGCTTTTCCATTTCACAGGTGAAAACTGAGACCCGGGGGGAGTAGCCTGAGTGAGCCCTGTTGGTGCAGAGACCGGACTCCACCCCGGGGGCCTTCGGAGTCCTGATCCTCTGAGCTGGTCACTGCTCAGGGAGGAAGCCTGAGCCCAGAGCGGGGCAGACTCACCCAGGTCACACTGAGCCCAGGAGCCAAGGCAGGACTGGAACCCAGGGCTCATTCCCCAGGCCACTCCCAAGAGGCCTTCAGAATCAGGTCTTGTCAGGGCTAGAGGTGCTGTGAGCAGTCAGAACCTAATTTTCTAGACCCAAGAAGCCCTTTCTTCATCTGTACCTGAGGCCTGGGGAAGGTTTTCTTTTTGACAGGGTCTCACTATGTAGTTGAGACTGACCTGGAACTCACTACGTAGCCCAGGCTGGTCTTGAACTCACAGCGATCCTCCTGCCTCAGCCTCCCGAGTGCTGGGATTACAGACGCGTGCCACCACACCCAGCCGGGAAGGTTTTCAAGGAGGAGGAAGTAAGGGTGATTGCCAGACACTACACCCCGACTGTCATTTGATTGGCCCAACATATGTTGGAGGAGGGGAAGAATAGAGTTTTGGGGAGACGGGGGCAGGGTTGTGTGCTGGTGGGTGGTTGACAGATTCGTTGCCCGGTGGCAGGGGCAGAAATTATGGAGAGACAAAGAAGTAAAAGCAGCAAATAAATATATGAAAAAATGTTCCCCATCACTGGTCATTCGAGAGATGCAGATGAAAACAACACTGAGATTCCGCCTCACTCCACAAAGAATGGCTGCTCTCAAGAAATCAACCAATAACAAATGTTGGCAGGGTTGTGGGGAGAAAGGAACCCTTCTCCATTGTTGGTGGGAGTGCAGACTGGTGCAACCACTGTGGAGATCAATACGGAGCTACCTCAAGAACTAGGATTAGAGGTCCCATTTGACTCAGCCATCCCCTGCTGGGTGTCTTCCCAAAAGAATTCAAAGAATCCTACCACAGCGATACATGTTCACCCATGTTTATAGCAGCAGTTTGTAATAGCTAAGACTTGGAAACAGCCCAATTATCCATCAGTTGGAGACTGGATAAAGATGTAGTTTTTCTATAAAATGGAATACTACTCAGGCATAAAGAATGAGAAACTAGAGTCATTCATAGGAAAATGGATACATATTAAGGCCATGCTCTTATGTGAAATAAATAAGACACACACGTGTAAATACCGAATAGTTTCTCTGGTGTGAAAAACTAAAAGTGTAAATAAGATGCAAATGGTATAATTGACCATGTGAACTAGAAAGAAAAGGGCTAAAGGTGTAGGGGAAGTGGGAAGGGTAGGGGAAAGGAAAGAAGGGAAAAGAAAAAGTATATAAGAAAAAGAAAAAATGGAAACAAAGTCTTTGTAAATAGGAAAGGGAGGAGGGGGTGAAGGGAGGGCAGGGACAAGGGGACAAAATGAGAACCAAGACCTGTCGTGTAAAGGTACAAGATCCCAATGATGAATGTAACTGTGCTATGTACTTTAAAAGTACCAATTGGGGCTGGGGATTGGGCTCAGTGGTTCTGCCGCCTGTCTCGTAAGGGCCCAAGTTCGATCCCTGGTACCAAAACGAGAAAGAAAGAAAGAAAAGTATCAATAAACTCAACGGGTAAAGAAGTTATGGGAGAAGACACCAGTGGGCCCTGCACTGGTGGGCTGGGCTGGAAGTCGCTTTGGGTAGACCTCCAAGGGGAGCAGGTCTGCTCGGCTCCGAGTCTGCAGAAGGGGCAGGGCCAACCCCAGCTGGTGGCTCTCATGATCTGTCACTCAGGCAGACTGTGACCCCGGTACGGTGACAGAGGCCTGGTCCCCAGGCTCCTCACTGTGGAGTCTGTGGGAGAGTCCTGTCCTCCCTGGGGCCGCGAGACCCTCTTTGCTGGAAGTTGCAGCTCTACTGAGAGGGGCACCCCGGTCCTGAGGGTGAGGGGGGCTTTCTCAGAAAAGGGAAGAGACAGGGCAGCAGGTTGCCGGGACATGCTTCTTAGTGAGCAGGTCATAGCGATCAGAATCGTGAACGTTCAAATCCTGTAAAAGATTAATCACAGTGGAAGACACATCGCCACGAATCCCGCTCGAGTGCGACTTGAACACACTTATGCCTTCAATCCTCGCCACTGTCTGCAGCGGTTCTGCAAGTCCCCACCTGTGAGGTGCAGTTCCGAGAACGCCAAGATCGAAAACAAACCCCAAAGCAGAACGCCGAGATGGCACCGCGGCCGAGCGCCGTCCACCCAGAAGGCGGACTCGAGAAACACGGCGCTCCGTCCTCATCCACCTTAGCTGCGGACCTGGCACCGTGCGCCTACCGGCTCTTCTCCAAAGTCAAAACGCCCGCGAAAAGCAAATGTTCTGCATCGATGCAGGACCTCAAGGCAGCCAGGACGGTGCAAGTGAAAGGCAGGAAAGGAGATTTCCGGACCTGCTTTGGAAAGCGGTAAGGATGATAGGGTGAGAGGGGCTTTGGAGGGGACTGAAAGCAGTGTGTCAGGGCCCGGGGTGTAGCTCAGCGGTTCCGCCGCCTGCCTCATACGCGCAAGGACTTGAGTTCAATCCCCGGTACAAAAAAATAAATACATAAAAAATAGCAGTGTGTCTTTTATTGTAACAAAATTTTCTTGGTACATATGACTTACAGGTTTGTTTTATTTTGTTCTTCTGTGGGGCTGTGGATGGAGACCAGGGCCTCAGGCATGCTAGGCAGGCGCTCTACCATTGAACTATGCCCCCAACCCTTTCTTAAAAGTTCATTTCGAGACAGAGTCACATTAAATGGCCAGGCAGGCCTTGAAGTGTCCATCCTCCTGCCTCAGCCTCCCAAGAAGCTGGGATAAGAGGTGTGAACCATTACACCCAGCTCCCACTCACACCTACAAGAAGCAGGCATGTAGTGATTAGGGAGGGAATGCCAGAGTCAGTGTGCCTGGATTCCAGTCCCAGCCAGACTATAAGTAAGGATCCAAAAAAGAAATACCATCTGGGGATAAATGCTAATCAGAGGTTCGGGACAGAGTACGAGAGGGATGGGAACATGACATTGGACCACATTCCTCCAAAACGAGGAGGCTGTATGTGACAATCTGGGGAAAGATCTTCCAGGCCGGGGTTAGGGACAGGCAAAGGCCCTGGGGCAGCAGGGCAAGCAAGGGCCAGAATTGAGGCCAGTGTTCCGGGAAGTTCTTGTGTTTGCATGTTTAACATCATCTTTGGCCTCTGTCTGCGAGGTACTAGTGCCGCCGTCCCATCCTCAACTGTAGCAAAAAAGTCTCCCGCAGAGCTAAATGTCCCCTGGCGGGTGGAGGATGTGTAGACTTTCGCCACTGGTTAAAAACCATTGCATCAGGGAGAGCGTGGGAGGGACAAGGCAGGCGGGTTACAGGGCCAGGCTCCCCGTCTTCGGGCTTCCAGAGGTGGGACAATGGGAGGACGGTCGGAGAGACCTGGGACGTGGCTGGCGCCTTAGTCATCTTTCTGCTGTGGAGTCGAAATATCTGACATTCACATCTTAGAGGAGGGGATGTTTGTGTTGGCTCAGGGTCCCAGAGCTCCGCCATGGTCCCTGGCTCGGCCGGAGCTCCATGCTGGAAGGGCGTGGGTGGGGAGCAAAAGCTGCTCAACCCACGGCAGCCAGGAAGCAGGGAGAACAGGGAAAAGCCAGAGACGGGAGCGGCAGGGAGGCCGGGAGCGCCCCAGCCACGCCCCAGCACCCCTCCCTTCCCCGCTGTGCTCCGGCTGCCCTAGGGAGCCCCTGGGGTGCTCCACAGAGCCCACCCTGGCATGCACAGCAGTGATGGCCCAGAGCCGCCAGCCCAAGGTAAAACAGCCCCCACACAGGGCCGGGTAGGGGAGCCCCTGAGCCCGGCAGCCCCTCCCCTCCGGGCCCCGTGTCTGTTCTCTGGGTCTCTCTCTGGGCGTCTTGTGAACCTGTCCTTGTCCCCCCACTGGCCCCACCAGTCTGTCTTGTCCTTCAGCCCTGTCCTCTCTGGCTCCTCCTCTCCGTCCTGGCGTCTCCCCTCCTTCAGCCTCCCCATCTCTGACACCCTGCCCCTCCGGAGTCTGTCTCTCTCGAGGTGGCTCCAGCGGTTTGGATGGCTCAGCTCCCTGCTGTGTGCATGACCTCACTTCCCCAGAGCTCCACACACGCACACACTCACTCACACACACCAGGAACGCACGCGCACACACTCAGACGGCAACAAGCGTTGCGCAAATGCACCAGGACAGTCACACTCACGCGCACCCACGTGTGCACACGGGGTCTCCCCACCCAAGCAGCCCCACCTGGCCAGGTCCCAGGTGAGCAGACACACGAGGTGGCCAGGCTCGCTCTCTGCCCCACCCCACCGACCCGCAGGGAGCCCCTGAGTCCCCGTCCTGTCCACTTCTGTGCTGAGGGCTGACTCGCGGCCCTCTCCCCGGCCCTCTCCCCCGAACACGCCTCAGGTTTCTCTCTGAAACGAGTCAACGCAGTCTGGCAGCATCGTGGGCACAGCGGGCACTGGGCAGGGCTAGGCACAAAGGCTCTGCGGATGGCTTCCTGCCTTCCGCTGGCCTTCCAGAGCCCCCACCCGGTCTGGGCCCTGGGCATCTCCATCCTCAGCCCCCCACTGGAGGCCCGTCTCCAGGAGAGCTTCCCAGCAGACTTGGGGGGTCGGAGGGAAGGGGGAGCCAGCCTTCTGCCTTCTAATTTAGATTCCTGGGTTTATGGCAGGAAGCACAGCAAAGCTGACGCTGTAATTAAGGCGATTCCTGAGGCTGCGGGAGGAGGCGAGGCCAGGAGCCCACCGTGGGGTTGGCCCCCGTTTCTCCTTTCCCCCTGACAGAGTCCCAACCTCGGAGCTCCGGCAGGCTCCTGCCTCCTCCCGGGCTCTGGAACTCTATTTTGCACCCCAGGAAACCAGAGACGGGCAGCTGCATGCCAAGCGTCACACAGCACGCGAGGGCTCATGCTGAAGTCACCCGATGGGGGCCCCCCTCTGTCCTCTGTGGTCTAGCCCGGGGTGCAAGGAGAGTCCAGGCACGTGGCTTCTTTGTTCCGTCCACCCCGGCCCCCGGCCCCTCTTTGCCAAGCTCCCTCCCTCTGCATTCCTGAGGAGTCTGGGCAGAGTCCAGAGTCCGGCCAGCTCTGTGGCAGGAGGGGCAGAACCCACCCAGGGGTCAAGGCCAGGGCAGCTGCCTGGACCCGAACACCCTGCAGCCCCTCATGCCCGGTGGTGTCCTGGGGCGGCCTGCGGTAGCTAGGAGGAACCGTCTTGCTTTCGGTCTCCCTGAAGCTCAGGGTCAGCAGTTGCGGAAAAGAGCCAGCGGGGGCCAGCAGGGTCAGGGGGCTTTCCCCGGGCTCAGCCTGGAAGGGCCTCGCCGTGACCTTCCCTGGGCCCTGCTCTGCCAGGCTCTGCGGTCCTGCGTGACCCCTGCCTCCTCCTTGGTAACAACGAAGGCCTTGGTTGTGCGGCCAAGGTCTCTGTCTGGGCCTTCACAAGCCAATACCAATTTCAAAAGAGGACGGGCTCGCAGGGCTTGATGTGTTTGTTGCTTGGTGGAGCTGGGACATTTTTAAAAAATACGGTCAAGCACAAAGGCACAAAGGGACAGCCCAGGCCAGCAGGGCGGAATCCCGGATGGTGCGGCACCTTGCCCGGGGTGGACGGCCTCAGGCTCCGGCCCGGGGCTGGGCTGTTAGAAAGGTGTGCACGTTGTGCGTGAGGCTGTGTGGTGTGGAGGTGGGCAGGGGCGCCCCTGAGGGTCAGGGTGGCATTGCTCCGCCCCGTAAAGGGCCAGGGCTGCTTCTCAGCTCCAGCCCTGGCTGCATTAAGTGAGCGCTGAGGTCCGGGTGGGGGCCAGATATGGATGGAGGCAGGAGCTGGAGGGGGTGCCAGGCATTGCCTGAGCTGAGGAGAAAGCGGGCTTTTGTTGCCCCCAAACCGAGCTGCCCTCAGCCTCCTTGAATGCCTGGGCGCCCTGCCAAGGACAGAGAAACCCACACAGTGATGGGGCGGGTGTGGAGGGCGTCCTTGGTCAGCTGTGCCCTCCTCCCAGCTGAGGATCCAGATGCTAGCCTGGGGTGGGGGCCTGGGTGGGTGAGCGAGTGTTTCCCACGCGCTCACAGGTGCGCCGCGCTTGGTCCCCGTCACACATCTGTGCCTAACTTGGCTCGCAGGGACATCAGCCTTCTCTAACTTCTGCTGTCTGCCTCCGTTCCCCTGCACCCACAGCCCCGGCCTGCAGCCTCCTCCCCAACCTGGACCCAGATTGAGGGTGGTGTGGGTGGAGGTGCACACAGGACTGAACTTCCTTTCTTGCTGCTGTGCCCCTTGCGGGGGAGGTGGGCTGGGGGCACAGCAGCCCTGTCTGGGGCAGCACAGCCTCGTTCTGACCTGGAGGCCCAGGCTCTGGAATGCACAACCTCTTGCCACCCCCTCCCTCGGACAGGGTTCAGACACCAAGCGCCTTCCTTTGTCCTCAGCCTCCTTTAATAGGCTGGGGCAGGGGTGGGGAGTGGCCTCTGCGGAGGACACCCCCCTGCGCAGCCACAGTGGGACCCTGTGACATGCCAGCCCCCGCTGTGATGTCAGGGACGAGGGAGCTTCCCTCCCAGGGCTGGGCGGGACAGATGGTGGTGATGGGGTCCGAGCGGGGAGACCCTGCCTTCCGGGGCTCATCCTGGGAGTGGGTCTGAAGGAAAAGCCGGTGCCAGGTGGGCAGTGGCCGCAGCCCCACAGAGGGCAGCATATAAATCCACTTTTGCTTTGACGGAGGCAGACAGACAGACAGGTCTCTGGGGTTGTCCTTCAAGCCCCACAGGTCTTGGGGCTGAAGAGGGAGGCTGGTGGAGGAGGAGAGGCAGGTCTGGGAAGGCCAGGGATAAGACAGGGCTGGAGGTGGGGCGGAAAGGGGGACCCTCGAGACCCGAAGGCCGGCTGGGGCCTGGGGTCCCGGTGGAGTCAGGTCCCGGCGAGGTAGGGAGTGGGGTTAGTGCTGGGCTCTGCTCTGTGACGGCCCCGCCTCCACCCAGCAGGAGACGCAGCCCTGCCAGGCCGGTGTGGAAACTGCATCCTCAGGCCTAGGCTGCGGAGCGGCTGGGGAATGTGATGAGGCTGCTGAACTGGCCCGGCCCGGCGGGAGAGGGCCCTCCTAGGAGGGTGGGATGCAGCCGGCTGGCCACAGCAGCTTCCCAGAAACAGGGCCCGGCTCCGCTGGCAGAGGCTGGCTGGCAAGGCATAGACTGCAAAGCCAGGCCCAGGGCTGGAGTGCGGCTCACCGTCTGGGGGGAGGGCGCCCGAGCGAGCGAGCGGGGAACCTGCCAGTGCGCAGGGGTGCCAGGGTGTGCGGGGGGCACATCCCAGCCAGGATGCGCTTCCTGGAGCCCTCCACCGTGCAGGGGGACTTGCTGAGACCAGAGGTGCCTGGGACAGGCCAACAGAGGTGGCCAGCAAACGCTGCCTTCCTCCTCCAGCAGAGCTCCTGCCCAAACCTAAGGTCACTCAGCAGCAGGGAGTGGACGAGCTGGCCTTCTTGGCTTGTCTTCTACTCAGTCACCATCCGGGGCCTTGTTGAGCCTCACTGTCCCCTCTATGACGGAAACAGGTCCTGGCCTTGCAGGGCTGCGGTCTTCAGAGGCCATCCAGCTTGTTCAGGGTGGTCTAAGGGCTGTGATCTTCAGTAAGGGGACGGTGTGAGTTGGGCATGACTGAGACAGACAGGTAGTAGGTGTTCAGTTACTTGATTGCACTGGTCAAGGTGGTGCACACCTGTAATCCCAGCACCCTGGGAGGCTGAGACAGGAGGATCGCCAAGGTCAGGCCCAGCCTGGGCAACTTTAACAACTTAGCATGACCCTGCTTCAAAATGAAGAGTGAAAAAGTGACTAATCTGCCTCCCCATGGCTCCACTAGGCCCCCAGGTGCCCAAAGCCCAGTCCTTCTCCCTTATTTATCTATTTATTAACCAGCTATTTATTAGAAGCCTCTTGGGTGCCGCACACCGTTCTGGGGAGGGGTGTGCAGCCCGGGTGCAGAAGCAGGGGGCCGGAGCCATGAACCCCAGCACTCCACGGGGCCCTCATTCAGTCACTTCTGCTCTGGCAGCTTCCATTGCACCCCAGGCCCACCCTAGGCCCTGGGTCTCAGCCAAGGGTTTTCCTCTAGGATTGGCTAATTAATTAGGAAATCTGAGGCTGGTGCGGGTGAAACTGTTTTAACTTGCTGCCCAGACCGGGAGCCTGGAAGGCAGAGGGCAATTCCCACCCTACACCCTCTAATTGCTGCCTCCACCTCCTCCAGGGCTCTGCTGGGTGCATCACAGGGCTGGCAGGGCAGCTGCAGCTCAGGGCCCAGGGAGGGCTTGGGAGAACTAGGCTGGACAGGAAGTTCTGCTTGGGGTGGGAATAAGAGCAGGGGCCGGTATGGGCCCAGAGGTGCGGGGGCTTGACCTGGTCAGAGGCCACCCGGGTGTGGGGGGAGGCTCAGCCCCATGCATGGAGGCCTGGAGCCAGGTGTGGCCAGGCTGGGCTCTGCTGAGACTTTTCTCCTGTCCCCTCAGAGGATGCCTGCGTGACCTTGGCCTCATCGGGGAGGGTGGTTCCTTCTCCAGGAAGCTGACCCTGCTCCTCCCCCTTAGCCTCGGTCCTGGTTCATGGTCACTGCCACCCCCCAGCCACCCATCTCTGTGGCCTGAGTGCTGGCCTGGCTCAGACCAAGGGACAGACATTTGGGGTGGGGGACAGAACAGAGCAGCAAACCATTTGGCTTCCCAGGGCATGGGGCAGTGTGGCCTGCTGCCTCAGTTTCCCCAGAGCTAGTGCTTCTCAGGCCTTCTCCAGGGAGGTGCCCACCTCCAGGGAGGTGCCCTTTTTATTCAGGGCCTCTGTGGCCTAGGGGTAGACACTGAGTCTGAACCAAGAATTGGGTAGCTCTGGTAAACTCTGTAACATCCTTGGCCTCCAAGTTCAAATGTATAAAATGGGCTAACAGACATACCTACCTGGGAGGGTGATCAGAAGCCCTCTTTGCTTTGTTTTTTTGTTTATTTTTGTTGCTGTTGTTTTGTTTTTTGAGACGGTCTCACTATGTAGTTGAGACTGACCTGGAACTCACTATATAGCCTGGGCTGGTCTCGAACTCACAGCGATCCTCCTGCCTCAGCCTCCCAAGTGCTGGGATTACAGGCATGAGCCACCACGTCTGGCCAAGTTGCTCTTTCAGGATGGCTCCCTTCAGCTGCTTGTTTATTTGTGGTGCTGGGGATGGAACCCAGACCCTGCACGTGCTAGGGGATTCCTCTACCAGAGCCCCCACTTGTGTATATTTTGAGTACTTCCTTACTCTTTGGAACATACAAGATGCTCATGAATTTTTCCTGCCTCCGACACAGAATCAGCATGTCTTGAAGGAGTCCTGGTACCTTCTATTGGAGAGCAAGGCTTAGGAACCGAGGCCTGGGCCCGAGTGTACTTGTTGCTGTAAGGGTATCACTGTACTCAGGGTCTCTGAGTGACAGATCCAACTCTGTTTAATCTAAAGTCTCCCTTCCTGCTAATGGTGGGTCCAGTAACTGCAGACTGCTGCCCACCATCCTCTGAGCCTGGTACCCAAAGGACTTGTCAGCCTCAGAGCCCCAAGGATGACCGCGCCTGTCAAGGCTCACAGGGAGAGAGCACACAAGCGCCCACCTCCGCCTAAGCTGCTCACCAGAGAGCATCGGCAGCTCTGGAACAGGACTTGGGCCTGGACCCAAAGTGTCTGCCCTTGCAGCTCCGTTTTGTATCTGTCCCCTGTGGGACCCACAGCTCTGTCGGTGGTGGTGGCAGAAGCCCTGCCCCAAGCCGCAGAGTGACAGTGGCCACCTGGGCCAGGCCAGGCCAACATGAGGCACCAGAAAGGCCCGACTCAGCCACCGTGCCCAACACACCGGGCAGCTGGGCCTCCCCTCTCATTACCCAGCCACACCTGACGGGGCATCTCACCCCGGCTCGGGGGACCCAGCAGGCTTGCTTGACACCCAGGCCAAGCAGAGCACTCTCCCTGTTGGCCACATCTCCGCTGTCTCCCGACAAGTCCGGGCTGGAGGGGCTGAGTCCCCAGGTTGCTTTGTACAACATGTATCTCCCACGCCCACCCCTCTGTGCCTGCCACTCTTAAATGCTCCTAGTTAAGAGGCCTCAGCCTGGGGTCACCTCCTCTAGGAAGCCTTTCTCCCAGGCCCCGGACCACCTCTGCTCACTGGTCCTTGCCTAATGCCCTGGGCTCAACGCCTCTGAGCCCCACAGTGAACGACCTGTGACAGCAGAGGCTCACAGCTTGACACTGGGATTCTGGCTTCCACGGAGACCCCTGCTGTGTGACTTTGGACAAGTCGCTGTGCATCTGAGCTCTGTCTTCTCAGGGGCGAGCAAAGCCTCACTGAGATTCCTGATCATACTTTCCCAGTCCTGGCCTCAGCCCTAACTTGCTGTGAGCTCTGGTCACGGGGCCCAGCCTCAGTCCTCTTCTGTGAAATGGGGCCACCCATAAAACTCCTCACCGTTGCGGAGGCTCCAATAATCCAGAACCTGTGAGGAGCGACTGTAAACCTCAGAGCTCCGTGTGGGTGCTGGAAGAATCCATTTCAACAGCTCGCAGTCGTGTGGGAGGGACAGGGACAGCTGCTCTGATGGCCTCCAAGTGGGACTGGGCCTGCTGGCCCAGGGTGGGCTTGGTGGGGCCTGGCCTCCACCTGCTGCACCCTGCCAGGCGACACGGGCTGTCTGCCTGATGCAAGGATCTCTGTCTAAACTCTCAGGGTCAGGGGAGCCCTGCACCCTCAGGTCACTCAGGAGGCCTCTCAGAAACCTTCCCTCTTCCCCGAACCAAGAGCCAAGATCAATTTGAGCCATCTGCAACTTTATTCCAGAGCAGAAATAAGTCATTTTCTAACAATAAATATAAAAAATAATAAATTAAGGTTAAAAAAACCCAACAAAATAAAACTCATTAACACTGACAGAAGTCATCTAAGGAGGCGGAGGTGGGTGGGCGGGAGAGGGCAGGGCCTCCTGCAGCACCGCCCACCCAGCCCCGGAATGTCTGTCCCCCGCCCTGGGCCCCCACACATACATTCTCTCCACAAAGTACAAAATGTACAGTTAAAAAACCTAAGCCCCGCCCCCAGCCCCGGAATGTCTGTCCCCCGCCCTGGGCCCCCACACATACATTCTCTCCACAAAGTACAAAATGTACAGTTAAAAAACCTCAACACAACCAAGCAGCCTGAGAGGGCCCCAGGAAAGCAAGAGACTGACCCAGGCCCGCGAAAGACAGGGCCTGGGGGTCTGAGAAAAGGCACTGCAGGACGGAGGTCCGCTCTGGGGCTCCGGTAGCCCAGTTCAACGTCCGCCCTCTTGTCTTGCAGGGGTGAGGCCTGAGGTACCCTATGCGCATGGCCGTGGGCTGAGCCCCCATCTTCCAAGATGGCTTCTCCCGGAAGGGAGGGGAGGTCAGTGTGGAAATGTCCCCTGTGCTGTCACTGACCCAGCAGGGCTCCTGCCCCAGGGGGTGCTGGGAACAGGATGGTACCTGCTAAGTGCTCAGCAGGGGAAGAGGCTGGGCCCAGCCTCCTGGAGGTCCCGCCAATCCAGGCCACAGTGTTACCCCAGGGCTCCAGCAGAGGTCTCAGTGTGGTCCACAAGGAGCAAATGGAAATAAATAAGGTCCTTGGTGGTCCAGCGTGGAGTCGGCGGGAGGGCCACTCTGTTTCTTCAAGTATTTTTTTTCAGGGGGACTCGAAGCCTGGTGCGCGCTCAGATGGGGATCCCCACAGTGTTCACCTGGTCCTTGAGGCCCAGCAGGCTGTAGGCGATGCGCTTCTGGTGGCCCGGCAGCCGCACCCCGATCCTCTTGATGTCACTGTGGGGTGAGAGGGAGAGGGAGAGCTCAGGGCCGGAGCAAGAGGAAGGCCTGGGCGGCCCGGGGTGAGGTGCGAGGCTGCAGGAGGGAGGTGGGACAAGGAGGAGAGGGGGGCAGGGAGGGGGCCTTGGGGCCTGAGGGGCGACAGCGCGCCGGCCAGAGGCCTGAAGGGGCCACATCCTAGAAGCTTGCGCAGACGGCCAGCCGTCCAAAGTTAGGAAAACGGCAGACGCATTCACTGGGAGTTCCCTTCCCTCCCAGTTGAATCTCACAGTTAACTGTGAAGTAAATGGTCATCTCTCCCTGACACTGCAGATCAGTGAACGGAAACTCGGGGCGGGGAAGTGACTAACCCAAGGTCACGGGGCGGGAGGGGCCAGAGCCGGGAATCAGCAGCTGCCCCTCCCCTCTTGCTGGGGAACTGAGGCCCCTGCCCGACAGCTTCCAGGGCCCTCCGGGGGTGTTGCACAGAGACCCCACCCAGGTCTCTCCCTACACCGGCTCCTTCCGCCCTCCACTCTCTCCAAGTCCCCAGCTGAGGAGGGTCCCGAAGTCCTCGCTGAAGGGCCAGCAAGGGTGAGCGCTCCGCTAGGACCTAGCAGGTGGGGCTTTAGGGTCAGGTGAGTGGGTTCCGGTCTTCCCCTGCGGGACCCTCAACTTCTCCATCTATAAAGGGGGCGACGGTGAAGCCTAAACCACCTCCCCCTCCGCAAGAGACAAACTGTTCCTTCCTCATAAACTGTCCCGGGGGCTCTCCTAACCACAACATCTTTCTTTCCAACCGACAGACGCCAGCGCCCTGCTCCTGTGCCCTGATACAAACACAATTTCTGTTGCCAGAAACCATAAGCATTCACTTCAAACCTCCTCTCCGCTGGTTGCTCTGTTCGTTTCAACCTGGGCCTCTCCTGACCTAACATCTGGTGCAGACACCCCGGCACGCGACGACAGGCCCCTTCCCTTTTCTGCGTCCGTGCCCCACTCTGCAATTCCTGGTCCCGTCACTGGCGGTGCGCCCCCAGCCTGCCCACACCCTCTTCCCGGGGCGGTGAGTGCGAGCGGTGTGGCTAGGTCCTGTCTTGTTGCTGCTGGGGGTGCCGCTGCCTGAGTCAGACGTGCAGGTCCTGGTGCTGGGCCCGACCTGCGGCCACTGGGTCGGGGACAGCTAAACACTGGTGGAAAAATCGCTTTTCATCTCCCCTTTCTTGGCGTCTGCTCCCCAAGAACAGGATGCCCGACCCTCGAGTCAGACTTCCGCTCTTCTGAGGAGCACCCTCCGGCAATCGAGACGGGGCTCCCCTTTCTCCCCCACGCCAAGGGTGTCCCTGCTGGGTGCCTTCCAGCCACTCTGTCTTCCCTGGAGCGAAAGGGACACATTGGCCCCCAAATTAATCCTCTGTACCACGGCCCAGTTCCGACACAGATTAGGTGAGGGGCTCTTAACCCACCCGATAACTTCCCCACCACTCTGGAAAGTGGGAAGCGGCCCCTATTCAGGCCTTTCCTGCCCTGCACACTTGGCCGGCCCATCACTCTGCTTGTCCTGACTTCCACCTCCCCGCAGCCCAATGTAACCCAAGTGTCCCCTCCTTGAGCTCGACACCCCCTTACCAGGCTTGGGCTCTCAACACCCCCGGCCCTGAAGCCCCCCCGAAGGCTCCATCCTGCTTTAATCCCCCAGCCCTCACTGCCACTCCCCAGCTCCGACTCAGCCTGATGTCACCACACAGCCTCTCTGAGAGGTGGCCGAACCCAAGGGTCCCACCTGGGTCCACATTCCCTTCTCCCCGACAGACTTTTCCCAATGTGAAAACCACTCAGGCTCTTTCTCCATGAATCCTTCCCCATACTTCAGAGTTCTAGGAGCTGACTCGGTCCTTCATCCTTACTTGGCGGGACATTCACATCGCTCTCACTAGTACCTCTCTTCCCGAGGAGGGGGACAGGGTGCGGCAGGAGGCAGGCAGCCAGGGCAGCAGAGGAGAAACAGGCCAGGACACCACCATGGATTCTAGGGAGAGGGCAGTTCCCAGACAAGGTCCATTCTGGGTTAATGACCCCAACTGTGGACACTGGACATGATGTCTGGACTTCGCAGTCCTTGACCAGGCAGTTCTTAAACTGGTTAGCCGACAAGATCAGAGAAGTCCACTGGGGACCTGATAAAAATCCAGCCCACTGCCTTGCAAACACAAGTTCCTGAGTTTGATCCCTGGTACCAGAATAAATAAATAAGTAAATAAAATTAGGGGCCGGAGATTTAGCTCAGAGGTTCCATTGCCTGCCTTGTAATCACAAGGACCTGAGTTCGATCCCCGGTATCAAAAACAAACAAACAAAAAATTAAATTAAAAAAAAAATCCAGCCCATTCATGGCATGGTTCACTGAGGACCTTGAAGTCCATACCCGACTATTTCCCCAGTCTTCTGAGGCACAGCTTTTTCTTAAACCCTACTCCATCTCCTAAGCATCCTCCGGTATCCAAGTCAAAGTTTGAGGATGGGCCCTAGATGCCCACAGAGACCTGAGGCTGGCTGCCTTCAGGGTGTTTCAGGGCAAAAGGAGCAGGATCTGGTTGAAAAAGAAGCACGTACCAAAAAAGCCAAGTACCAGCTCCTAGCCAAGGTTCTCATACCAAGGCGTCTTCTAAAAAGCACCCCTTCAACTCGGGCCCTATTTTTAGTGTAAAAAACCATACTGGGGCACACGGTGCCCTAATTCACACACACTGGAGAAACCGCGCCCCTCTGTGGTGGCACTCGCTGGAAGATGGCCTGTCTGGGCTGCCATCCTCTCCTGGTCCCTTTCCCACAGGCCCTTGGGAGCAGCTCTCCACCAGCCCATGCCCCCCCATCCAAATAGCCCAGGCTGGCCGGGGATTTAGCACAGTGGTTCTGCCACCTGCCTCACAAATAGCTCAGGCTGACTCTCCCAGCGAGGAATACATTCCACTGGATCCCAGAAGAACCTGAGAGCTCAAACACTCCCGGGGCCAGCCGAGAGCCAAAATATGCTTCACCAAGTGTGGGCCCGGATGTAAGACTGTTGTTACTGATTGGATCTGCCATCTGGGTCATCCACCCCACTGCCAACACAACCCAAGACCCAAAACTGACCTCAGGGCTTCAGGTCTCTCTTAGCCTCACTTCGTCCTTTTCACCTTTGACCTCCTTTCTAACCTAGGGTGGCGCCCCCTCTTCTGGCTGTGCCCTGACAGACACCTGTACCTCTCTCATAATGAACTATGGCTCCGAAACACTTTCTGAGAGTTCCCCCCTCTCCAAACCCCATTGTTCTGCTTCTAACTGCTAGTATAAACTCACCAGACCAACTACCACCCCTGAGGTAGAGCTCTCCATTTTACATCCTCGCCTCAACCCTTCCCACCCACACGAACCCGGAGCTGCTGGCCCTGCCTCTCCCCTGCTGTGGTAGCCACTGCCTTTCCACATGGGCCTCCACCCGGCTGCAGATGACGGTGTCCCGAGCCCCTCAGACCTTTGCATAAACGTCTCCTCTCAAACACCCAGACTCCTCGAAACCTGCAGGAACTCAAGGTCTTCGGTAAAATTCCACCCTCGCCATCTACACGTGGACTGACCACGTGGGCCTTAACGTTCCCAGCTCACCACTCACCTCCGTACAAGGGAGCTGTGAAACAGCCCAATACTCCGCCACGCGGATGGGCAACTCCCAGTACAAAAATCACACCAAACTGCCCAGCTTCTACGTTCAGACCCCGAGCAAACGGTTCCCAAGTGGAAAAGCTACCGTGCTCAGCTCATACACAAAAGAGGACAAGGCTACTCCCAGCGTCTGGGTGAGAAAAAGCTGACTCCTCCCTGATAAGCAAAACAGAGTCAAAACAGCCACTGATTCCCTTTCAGCCCCTCCAGGGGAAGCCAGGGCCGTCACGCTGGGTGTGACCCCACCTCACACAATCACCAAGGATTCTAGGTCCTGGGTGGCCTCGGTTTCTCCGCCTGCCTGACCTCCAGCACCTTCCTCGAGATAGACCTCTCCACAGGCATAGACACCAAAGGCACCTTCTTTCTCTGTGGCACCTCAGCACAGCACAGCCGGTCTACCAACCGGCCAGATGTGTGGACATAAGGGTCTCCACCCCCCACGTAGACCTGGAGGGCTCCTGGCTGGGCCAACTTCCGGTCAAGATGCTGACCTCTCAAAAACAAAAGAGCAATCCAAAGTATCCCCTTCCGATGGGACTGGTAACAACGGCCAGGACCAGCAGAGCGACAGCAGGTCTCACCACATCACTAACCTCCTGCAACCCACTCTCTCTTGACCTCACTGATAGCCTGAAACGGACATCACAGAGCCTAACAGGTCTCCAAAACCAAAAAGATTCCTTGGCTGCCGTGGCCCTCCAAATCCGTAGAGGCCCTGATGTTCTAACAGCCAAGGAGGGAGCTCTCTGTTCTTGGAGGATCAATGCTGCTTTTTCGCTGTCTGGCATTGTGTGAGATGCTGCCAAAAAACTCACAAAGCCTCAGAAATCCAGCAACAGCACACCGAATGAAACGCGCTGGTTCTCCTCACTGACCACGAGGGGGCTGCTGCCCTCCCGGAAGCCCTCAGTCGTGGTCTCTGTGTCACCGTTCGCTCCTCATGGCTTTGTCCAGAGCTGATCAGTGTGCTGCGCACTCCCCACCGCCCAGGTGCTGATAAAGCCACTATCCCACCCTTACCAGACCCGGCCCCACCCAACGCCAGCCTCTCTCCTTGACAAGGACCCCACTCAGCATGAAGCAGCCTCACCCCTAAAAAGGCGGAGTTGGGTGCCTGAACCTCCCATCTCTGCACTCCATGAGACAAACTGTTCCTTTCACATCAACTGCACTGGGGCTGGCCTCCTGTTTACACCCCAGGCCTAACCGTGATACCCTTCTTCCCAACCGACCGACCTCAACAACCTCCTTAGCCTGGCAACAACACCTCCCAGCGAGAGACCCATAAGGGACTGGTCACCCAATCCCCACAACCTGGACCTGTACCCCGCTAGCTAACGCCCTCCTCCCACACCCCAATAAAACACGCTTCCGCTTTTGTTCAGGGCCGACTCCTGGACTTACGATCCAGGTATATGTCGCCAGAGATAATAAACTTCCGCTTTAAATTTTCTTGTGGTGCACTTTCGCCACGGCTCTTTTCTAACCTAACAGAAACAGTGCCCTAGGGGAAGGTGTGAGACCCCCCTCAAAAAAAACCTTCAGCAGGGAGTAAGGAAACCGTGCCATAGAGTCCCGGCCTCCTCTCCACCCCACTAGGAGGTGTAGCTGCCCTGGCCTCCCCCACCACACCCTGCACCCCTCCGTCCTCTCATAAAACCACTTATGCTCAGGAGCCTGCAAGCAGGACTTTTATTGCTAACTTTGGGAGTCTTCTCCTCCACCATCCTCCCCCACCAGCCCAAACCTATGAAAACACCCAGGTTTTTATGGGCTGTCTCCCCACTGTAAACGGAGGTAATTATATGGTGCAAGCTCTATTTGCAATCCCGGAGACATGGCTTTCCCACAGGACGTGGAGGAGCACTGAGCGGGGAAGGCAGACCCAGGTGTGGGGATTGTCACTCCCATTGCAGCGGGAGAGCCAGCAGTTAGACTTTGGGGAGAACTTCCTCCCAACCACCTGAGTGACACTTCCCCCTTCATGGGTGACCCAGGCCACCCACCGACCCGGTCCTTGCAGGTGTGGCATGGTAATGTGGCGGGGTAAACACTATTCAGACCACCAAGGAGGAGCTACTCAGGAGCCCCTGGGTCCACTGAGGGACAAGCGTCAGGCAGGACGTGGAATCTGCATATGATGCGGTCCCAGAGGACTCTGAGGTTCACTTGAAGAACCACTAGGGCTAGAAGTAGTGGCCTACCCCCAAGACGCCAACACTGTAGGAGGCTGAGGCAGGAAGATCTAAAATTCAAACTCAAGCCAGATGTGGTGGTGCACACCTATAGTCCCAGCACTCAGGAGGCTGAAGCAGGAGGATTGGTGCAAGTTCGAGGCCAGCCTACAATCCATAGTGAGACTCTGTCTCAAAACACAAAAACACCCTAAAAAACAATTGAAAAACCCAGCCTGGGCAACTTAGTAAGGCCCTATCTTGAAATAAAAAATAAAAATAAAAAGGGAGGGGGCTGGGGACGTAGCCCTGTGGGAAGTCCTTGGGTTTAACCCCCAACACTACAAAAAAACCAAGAAAGAAATAAAACAGACAAAAAAAGAAAGAAACAATAACAACAAAACCCTGGGTTCTGGGAGCCCCAGGAAGGGAAAGGCCAGGAGACTGTCAGCCCCACCCTGCCCAGGCCCTGGGGCCGGCCTGGGACACACGCCAGGCTGAGCCCTGCCCAGGCCCCAAACTCACAAACTCACGTCAAAGCCTCGGAGGGTCTGAATCTGACTTCTCACCTCAGTGTCTTCCTATGTAAAATGGGGCGCTTTGAAGAGCTGCCCACAAAGCCCCCCAAACCCTCCCTTTCTTTCCTAACCTCAAACAGAGCAAGGCCCTGGCTGAGGGTCACAGACAGGCTGACGCTTCTAGCCGCCCTCACAGACCATCCCAGCCTCAGTGTCCCTTTCAGGGACACAGGAGTCAACTCCCTGCACAGAGGCAAGAAGACACAAGACGGAGGCCGCCTTCCTGTGGCCTGGTCTTCTCCTGAGCGCTCACAATGCCAGCCCCGGACTGGGGAGTCCCAAGGCCACCTGCTGGGTGCAGACCATGGTGCCAGGACAGAGCCGTGAGAAAGTGAGCCACAGACCACTCGCTCACCCAGCGCGTACCCGCCTGGCCCATGGCCTGTGAGGATGGCGTGAGACCCTAGGAGCCCACAGGCTACTGCAGGCTGTGGCCTTGAACTGGACAGGGCCTGATGTCGCACTGGGCACTTTCTTGGGGTACGGCAGCTCCTCAAAAACCTCAAGAATCACTAGCTTAGAAAGCCAGACCAGGTCCCAAAGAGCACAGGGATGCACAAGTCACGAAGAGGCAAGGCTGTGGGACCTTGGAACAAGCACCTGGGGAGAGATCCGAGAAGCGGGACACCGGCCCCCCACCTGCTGCAAGAGCTGAATCCTCCCACCACAGCCCCCTCTGGGATCGCGTGGACAACAGTGTGAAGAAGACATGCTCTGGGACCCCCAGTTCACAGGAGAGAGGAAGAGGAGGCAGCCGGGAGTCACACAGGCACCACTCTGAGCAGCAGCGAAAGGAGGGAGTCTGAACCACTTCCAGGCTTTATCTAGGCCCTTTCAAAACAACAAGGGTGCACACATAGCCTCTGTCCATCCCAGAGCCCCGTCCCCAGTCGTGGGAAAGGAACAGGCGAGGAGCACCCCAGGCTATTTCGGGACACTTCTGAGGACATGTGTTTCCTGTAAGCACTGGGACCAGAGAGAAGCAGTCAGCCTCAAGGGGAGCCCTCGGAGGGCCCTGGGACCCGGCCCAGGTTCCCAGGGAGAAAGGTGGTGCCCGGGGACTGCGGCCTGCGGGCAGGAAGCAAGGGAGCACGGAGAAGAAGAGAGCAACTCCTCAGCAGAGGGGCACGTCACGGCACCCACGCGACCTCCGCTCCAAGGGACGGACGCCGAGGCCCACACTGGACCCAACTGGGTCAAGCACACCTGCTAGGAAGCTGTAGAGGTGGCACCTTGAGCTTGGGAATGGCTACGGAGCCCAATGTGTGCCCTACCGCTGGCTGGCAGCAAGAGCTATCCTGGGACCTGTCTCCCCTCTCCACGTGCCCATCCTCCCTCTGCTCAGCTGTCCCTGCCGGATTCCCACCACCAGCCATCCCCTGGGGCAGCCCACGGCCACCGATCGAAGCCCTAGAGAATGCTCACGCACAGCCCAAATCCCAGAACTTCCGTGACCCAGAACCGTGAAAGGCCCAAGCTGTGCCCTCCCTCCGTGTGGCTCCCAAAACATCCCGGCCTGGCCTTGCTCCTGCCATGATCTTGGACGCTGTACAAACTGGGCTATGGGGATCCGTGGCTATTTTTAGAGGCACAAAAGGCTAAGAGGAGAATGCCTTCTCTCTCCAGGGACAGGAAGAGGTGGCCCTGCCAAGGGCTTGCCGGGAAGGATGGTAGTGCTGGAGCTGAGAGGAACAGCCCAGTGAGGAGCACCCAACAAAGGGCGAATCCAGGGCCACCAGGAGTAAGCAGCCCAGGCCGCATACAAGGCTGAAAGTGGACCAGGTAGAGATGCCCTGGTGCAGCTGGCAGGGCTCTCTCTGTCTCCTGGGCATCAGAAGAGCATCCGGGAGACAAAGCTGCCCCAGCTGGCTGGGTAAGCTCTCAGCCCATTGCTCTACCAATGGCCTCCACGGTGTCTTTGCTCTAGGCCCTGACTGCCCGGGGCCGGAAACCCACTCTGCCCTGAGTGGCTGTGGGACCCTGGGCAGGTCGGCACCTCCTGTGCTCCTGTCGCTCACCTGTCCCAAGAGACAGTCACAGGCCCTGCCCGCCGTCCTGCTGGGGACTGATTCTGAGTGCTCCCGCACACAGCTGGCACACGGCCAGCCCTCCCTAAATGGCAGCTGTGCCATTATTACACTTACTGTTATTTTCCCACTCTGGAGAAAGAAGCAGGAAGGGAGGGTGCCCGGAGCTGCTGGCCGCCGGTCTGGTTCTGCCTTTCCCCTGAGCCTCCCAGACAGAGGGAGAGAGAGTGGGCACAAGGCAGGAAGTGAGTCCGGACAGGTGCTACTCACTCGCTGGTCATCTGCACCACCTTCTCAATGGCGGTGTAGCCGGCCGTCACGAAGTGCTCTGTGTACTGCTGCATCTTGATGGACTCCAGCCACTCGGACACGGTGCGGAAGGGGACGCCCTCCGAGCCGCTGGTGCTGGGCAGCCGGATGGACACCCTGCAATAGGAACCGCGTGCTTGCGGATGAGGGGCTGCCGCACCCAGCCCACCTGGCCCCAACCCCGCTGCGCCCTAAGCTGGGCTGTTTATGCAGCTGCCTGTGCCTCAGTTTCTTCATCTGGGCAGTGGGGAGGCCTGGCCAGGTAGAGCTCAGGGAGACCACCCGGCGTCATCCCTACTGCTGCTCCTCCATTCCTACTACAAGGCAGCACCGGAACCCCGAATCACGGAACACAGCAAGCACAGACTCAGGGACCTGGCCACTCGCCAGTCAGGAAAGGTACTTAACCACCCCGTGTCTCAGTTTCTTCGTCTACGAGAGGGGATAATTACAGGACTGTCTCTTGGATGTGAAATTAGTTAAAACATGTTGAATGTTGACCCCGGGGTGGGGACGTGCACCAAGAGTTGGCTTGTCCTGCTACAGGGACCGCGCCGCCCCCTGTGCCGTCCCAGAGCAAACCTTCTGAGCCCCCTTGTCATCCCGACTGCCCCCAGCTGTCCACTATATCACGGCGGCTCAGGAGTGCCAGAAAGGAGCCAGGGTCACACGGGCAGGGGACTCACCGGGGGTCAAAGTCAGCCAGCGTCTTGAGGGAGTTGGGGGCACGGATGAGCTTGTCGAGGATGCTGACGATGTCCGCAAACCTGGGGCGGCGGGCGCGCTCCTGCTGCCAGCACTGCATCATGAGCTGGTAGATGGCCGAGGGGCAGTCCATGGGCGTGGGGAGCCGGAAGCCGTCGTTGATGGCTTTCATCACCTGGAAGGGGTCCGGACGGTCATGGCAGGAAGCAGTAAGAGCTGTGAACAGAGCCCCGGAGGGCCCCCCGCAGGCACAGAGGTAGGAGAGGGAGCCCCAGAACAGGATGACCCCTTACTTTTCTGTTTTGTAGTCCTTGGGACTGGACCCAAAACCTTTGCCTAAACTACCTCCCAGCCATTTTATTTTTTATTTTGAGACTCGGTCTTGCTAATCTTTAAATTACTCAGGCTGGGCTTGAGTTTGCAATCCTCCTACCTCGAATGTAATCCCAGAGTGTTGGGATTACAGGCTTACATGGCCACGCCTGGCTGTGTCCTCAGCTGTCCCTGGGCACCACGGAGGGAGGGACGTCTGCCCTCAGGGTCCCCAGGAACAGCCGCTACATTACGAGCCCAGCGGCTGCCTCTGGATGCCCCCTGGCCGTGGCTCTCTCTTCCTTGCCTTCTCTTCACCTGGCTCCTTCCTCTGCTCTGGGTCTCAGCAGAGATGTGACCTCCGGGAAGCCCTCCAGCCTCTGGCCTGCATGAGGCCCAGGCACTTGGGCGTACACGTTCCCATACATGTACGCACGAACACACGGATGCGCACGCCCGCTCCCCGTCCGACGGAGTGGAGCCAGGAGCGCTGTGTACCAGGTGACGATCAGCCCCCCCGGCCCCGCTGCCCTGCCCTCAGGGTAGGAGAGGAGTAACGGCCTTTGGTCAGGGCCCGTCGGGAACGGGTCCCACCTCATGGTTTGACAGCTCCCAGTAGGGCCGCTCGCCGTATGTCATCACCTCCCACATGACAATGCCGTAGCTCCACACGTCGCTGGCTGAGGTGAACTTGCGGTAGGAGATGGCCTCCGGGGCCGTCCAGCGGATGGGGATCTTGCCGCCCTGCAGAGGACCCAGCCTAGTCACCAGCGTCCCCTCCTCCGCGTGCCCTCCAAGGTCCTCACTCCAAGGGTGCAGGAGAGAGGTGGGGGACAGTGTGGCGGCTTCATCCCCGAGCCCCCCGTCCCAGTGACGACGGCCCCCCCGCTCACACTGGTGGTATAGGTGGCCTCGGGGTCGTCCTCCAGCACGCGGGACAGGCCAAAGTCAGACACCTTGCAGACCAGGTTGCTGTTGACGAGGATGTTGCGGGCGGCCAGGTCGCGGTGCACGTAGTTCATGTTGGCCAGGTACTTCATGCCCGCCGCGATGCCCCTCAGCATGCCCACCAGCTGCAACACGCTGAACTCGCCGTCCTCCTCCTGCCAGACACGGGTCCTCAGCCGTCAGCAGAGCCCCTGGGCCCCCGGCCCCGATCCTGGCCTGCCTCCGACCACTTCCTTACCCGAAGGAACTTGTCCAGGGCCCCGTTCTCCATGTACTCTGTGATGATCATCATGGGTTTGTCTGCCGGGCGTGGCGCAGGTGTGAGTAGGAGGGGCGGGGCAACAGTCAGGGGGTCCCAGGGCAGCCCCCATCCCCCTGTGGGCCAGGGCCCCGCCCAGCCTCACATTTGGAGATGACGCCCTCCAGGCGGATGATGTTGTGGTGGCTGAACTGGCCCATGATGCTGGCCTCGCTCAGGAAGTCCACCCGCTGCTTCTCCGTGTAGCCGGCTTTCAGCGTCTTGATGGCCACGGGCACCTCCTTCTTTCCCGAGGACGACTTCAGCATTCCCTTGTACACCTCCCCAAACTCTCCTGTGGGCAGGCAAGGTGTGGGAGCCCCTCAGTCAGGCCAGGTGACCCCAACTCATGCACCCACCACTACCTGCCTCTCAGGAGGACCAGCCTCACCTGCCCCGATCACCTTCTGCCGAGTGATACAGGACGGGTGGATCTCGGTGGTGAACTTGAGCACGGCCTGGTTGGGGTCTTCATATGTGTGGGGGTCCACGTACGTCTTCAGGGGCTTCAGTTGTTCTGCAAAGGGGAGGGAGGGTCACACAAAGCCCAGAAGGGGTCCCTGGGCAGGCGAGCCCGTGGGGTAGAAGAGGGAGGGAAGCCACACCATCAGGGTCCTCAGGAGTGTGGACTGGGCTCTGGGGCATGGAGCTCCTAACTGAGCCCCTAGAGTGAAGCCTCTGAGTCCCATGCCCAGCCCTAGAGACAGCTGGTTGTCCCCGCCTCTGGCACAGACCCGGGGAGGCTTGGGGGGCGGCAACAGTAGGGACCAGCTTGCAGCAAGAGCTCCATCATACCTGACTTGGAGAAGTAAACGTCCTCTGAGGACTGGCGAGCACGGAGCCTCCTCCTCCTGCAAGACCCCAAGTGGACAAACTCAGGCAGTCAGTGAGGCCTAGGCTCAGCAGCAGCGCCTCCCGACACTGCCCCTGTCTGGGTGTGTGTGTGTGTGTAGGTGGATGTGTGTGGTGTGCTCAACCCTTGGCTCAGCATCCCCTGCCGGCCAGAGGGTGTGGGGCAGGCAGAGGAAATGAGCGAGCCAGGACTCACTCTTTGGATCTACGCCCCATAATGGCCCCATAAGTAGCCATAATGAGGGCTTTCCTCATGAGAGCTGCCCAGCACTTCCGGCTGCTGTTCAGATGAAGTGTGGACACAGCGTTACTAACAAGGGCAGAGAAAATGACCATCACAGCCTAGCCCACCGTGTGCCAGGCACTGTGCTAAACACGGACAGCTCATCCCAGCTGCACATCGCCCAGGAAGCAGGGATTCGATTCGATTCGATTTGAGTACTGTCAACCCATTTTCCAGATGAGGAAAGTGAGGTTCCTGGTCCTGTGTGTCCTACCCAAGCCTGGATATGGACTCTCTGACCAACCTTCGGTGGATGAAAAAGCCGATTCCAGCCAGCACCAAGAGCAAGACGGCACCAACGGCCACACCACCAATCACTGCCATGTTGCTAGATCCTTCCAAGGCTGCTGGGAAAGATCAGCTGATGACAGGGAGCCCCTCACCCAAATCATGACAACAACCCTGGCTGTAGGCAAGACCCATGTTAGGGACCAAAGACACCTGGGCACCTGCTGTGGGCTGAGTGCTTTGATGTATGAAGTCCTGAGGGCAGGGGGATCTGGTCCCATTTCACAGGCAGGCAGAGGGGGCCTTCCTGGATCTCACTTCAGGGATTCCTAGGCCTGGGGGACCCTAAATGCGAGCTCTTTCTGTGATGCACAATTTGAACTCAGTCCAGCCAAGCCAGAACCTACAGCCTCCCTCCTCATAACATGGCCTTTGTCCTCACCCTCCCAGCCCTCAATTCCGCCCCTCCTCAGCTCCCACGGGGCTGTCCCAGGTCCCAGCTGGCAGGGAGGTTTTGTTTCTAAATTCCTGGGCCCCTTGCTCCTCCCACAATGTCATGACTGCTGAGTCTCAGGGCCCCGGCCTGGTGCACATCCTGGTCCCCTACTTACACAGGGTCTGGAACTCGTACTCCTTGCTGCCAGCGCCCTGGCCTTCCTGCGTCAGTGCCTGCACCTGGACCAGGTAGGTGGTGTCCGGAGCCAGGTTTTTCAGGGTCACAGAGAAGCCCTCCGTGCGGTGCACATTGTAGCTGTTGGCATCCCCCTGTGTGTGCCAGCAAGCAGGGAGCGGGCAGTGAGGGAGGGGCAGGGGCCTCGGCTCAGCCCCCCACGCCCCTGGGGTCCCCACCAGCAAGGTTGCTCCTCTGGACGCTCTTCTCACCAACGAGGAAACTGAGGCTCACAGATGTGACTTGCTCAGCTCAGAGCCAGCAAATGCACCACTCAGGACCCCCGGCCCCTCAGTCTGACCTCAAGCACAGCTCCTCCCAATGCCTGCTGCACACTGCCTCAGGAGGCCCAGACCTGTTTCCCCAGCTACAGATAGGAGCCTCCCCAGTGCCAGACTGCTGTGGTGAGCACCTGCATAACCAGCCGTCCCCTGCCCTGGGCCCAGTGCAGCCTCGGTGAGTTACCTTCTTGTGGTAGGTGATCTCGTACTTCCACACGCGGCTCCGCTGTGGCACGGGGATGCTCCAGGTGACGGTCAGTGAGGTGGTAGTGCGCCCCTCCAGCCTCACTTTGGGGGGCTCTGGGTAGGAGAGAGGGTGAGGGAGGGGTGTGAGCACCCACTAGGGCAGGGGGACCAGTGGACCCAGAGCCGGCTGCCCCCACATCCCTGACTGACATGAGACCCCCTACCCTGGGTACTGGGAGTGGTAGTTCACGCCTGAAATCTGAGCACTCAGGAGGCTGAGACAGGAGGATTGTTGTGAGTTCAAGACCAGCCTGAACTGCATAGTGAGACTCTATTTCAAAAAAACAAAAAAAAGAGGGTATCCAGAGACCCTAGCTACAGACTCACCATGAGGGTTTGCACCCCATGAACACCCGCGAGCTCTTAATAAAAACTAAGGAACAAGAGGCCCCCACTAAGCCCTTCCCCAGACCAGGCACTGCTCTAAGAGCCTTAAATAGAATACTTCAGGGCCGGGGATTTAGGTCAGTGGTGCTGCCACCTGCCGCGCAAGTGCAAGGACCCGAGCTCAATCCCGGTACCAAAAACAAAGAATACTTCGGTGAACTATCCCAACAGCCCTGTTGTTGCTCCCACTTTGCAGGTGAGAACGCCGTGCCCTACACAGGCTCAGTAATAGTGCCGGAGTCACACAGCTCTAAGAGATGGTCCTTTCAACCAAGCTACCTCGGGACAAAGCCAGTCCGCCTCCACCCCCTCACCGAGTCCCGCCCAAGCAGGGACCCCAGGCCCACCCAGCACTGCAGCCACACCTGTCTGGTTGATGCTGACACTGGCCGTGCGGAAGCTGCGGCTCGTCACCAGCTCCGAGACACCGTTGCGGGCCTCGACCACGAAGGTGTAGTTCATGTGCGGCTCCAGGTCACTGACCGTCACGCTGGTGCGGGTGAGCGCGTGTGGCGGCTCCGAGTAGTGCACACTGGCCTCGCAGGGCCCACACTCGCCGGACTCCGGCCAGCACTGTTCGCAGGTGACCCGGTAGATGATGTCTTCACGCCCCCCAGTGTCCTGGGGCGGTGTCCAGCGCAGCTCCACCTTGGCACCCATGCCCAAGGCCGTGAGGTAGTGCGGGGCGGATGGGGGGCCTGTGCAGGGTGGAGATCAGTGCCTGTCCCCGTCACACCTCGTGGGCCACCCTCCCTGACCCTCTGCGAGACTCACGAGTGCAGGGCATGGACAGCGCGTCCTCAGGGGCCCGGAAGTAGCCTTCTTCACAGGCGCAGGAGGTGGCACCTTCGAGGGACGGCAGCGTGTGAGCAGGGCACTCCAGGCAGGGGCCCTCAGACGCCTGGGACTTGAAGAATCCCGGTGAACAGGCTGGAGGGCACAGGGACAGAGGCACACGGTCAGAGCAGTCTGTCCCCTCTGCAGGGCTGCTCCCAACCCCACTGTGGGACCTCAGGCAAGTCACGAAATCCCCATGGACCTGTTTTCTTGCTGGCTTGGGATGACAAGATGTGTGGAGAGCCTCTACGGGCTTCAAACCGAGACGCTGCTGGCCACCAACTCCCAGGAAGCGCCATGCCTGTGAGCCCAGCATTTTAGACCCACTTTCAGCTTCCTCGGAGAGCTAGGAGCGCCTGACTGAGCGCACTGCCGCCTAGGGTTACGACCTTGGCCTGGGGCACACCAGCCTGTCAGGTCCCCTTCTCCCTGGGGCAGCTCTGAACTGACCGTGGCAGAGACCATGTCTGCTCGGCTGTTGGTACTTGCTGTCTATCACCACCACGCCAACTGATCGGCCAGCTTTCCCAGCACAGGAAGCTCCCGCTGCAGGGGCTCCCCCAGCCCCAGGACCTGACCGACTTCCGGTTCCCGGGCTGGCCCACCGAGCAGCAGGAAAGGCCAGGCCCTTAGCATTTTTTCTGGACCAGGGATGAGTTATTTCTACCACTCACAGGGAAGCCAGGAAGCGGCCCTTCCTCCCCTGGGACCCGGTCCCTCCTGGCCCAGCTGGCCAGGAGCTCACGCACCTGACTCGGGGACTTCTCCCTCCCACAGCCCCATCCTGCTCCTGCCCAATGCCCTTCCAGGCCTCACAGGCAGGAAGCTGCTCAGACACAGGCACCCCGGGCTGACCAGGACTGGGTGTGGCCGTAGACACAGCCACAGTGGGGTCACCGTGGGACCTCTGCAGCTCTGCAGCCACCCCCAAAGAGCGGGTCCCACGGCACCTGCAACCTACTTGTCAAACACTTGCCTTCTCCTCCACCTGCCTGGTGCTGTACATTACCCTGGGGTGGTGGCAAAAGCCCCTGAACTCAGGCATAGGAAGGTGGCCTGGACAGTGTCTGTGATATCGGGATAGGTAAAGGACTAAGGGGATGGAGAAGAGGGAACTACCTTAGCCGAGGGTCCAGAGTCACAGAGGAGATATTCTAGCAGGGGTTTAGAGGCTCTGTAGGAGTTCAACAAAGCAGAGATACTGCGGGGAGGGAGTTGGAGGTGAAAGAGAACAACTAAAGTAAGCAGCTTTGGCACACAAACGGAGGCAGCTGCAGGCTAGAAGGCGATGGAAAAAGGCCTTGAAGGTCAGACCAAAGAGCTGAGGCTTTGTCCTGAGGCAATGGAGAACACATAAAGGTCTGAATAACAACTCAGACAGGTCTATAGATCGGGAAAAATCCCTGGACAGAGGCTGCCTAGGATCTGAAGTCAGCTTGGACAACCAATTTCAGGCGTTCTGGTCACCTCTGATCCAAGCCCCTCCTTGCACAGGGACAGGGAGTTAGGGGGAAGTGACCGCCGAGTCAGGCTGCATTCCCACCAGGGGCCCAGGGGCCCAGGGGCCACCCAAGCAGCCTCTCTCTGCCCATCCTACCACAGAGGCCCAGGGGGAGCCCTGATGCACCTGCGCCTGGGCACTGCAAGCACTCATCCCACGGCAGGTGGGGAAACTGAGGCTCAGAGAGGCTTGACCACCAGGTCTCCAAGCTACAGAGACGCAAAACCAAAACGTCCTGGACTCTGACCTCTCTCCTTCCCGCGGTTCCCAGGGACACTTCAATTTGGAGCACAGAGAAAGGAAGAAGGAGATATGTCCTGACCCGCTTCAGCAGCCAGAAAATTCCCAAACGGTTTCAGAGCAGCTCTTGTCAGAGCGGGCACATGTGTATCTAGGGAGGGGAGTGTGGGCTCCAGCCCGGGGCCCTTCCAGGATTAGCTAAAGTGGTCTCCTTCAAGCCTCCCGCTGGATCTAAGGAAACCACATTGTATTCCTCCCATGAAACCTGCTATACTACAAAAACAGCTCCCTCCTCCACCGGAGCTGAAGTAGGAATGAGACCTCACAAAGCCAGGCTGCCTCCCCAGGTGCCTGTCCCCAGAGGCATCCACATCCCAGGGCCCCGCACCCCCCCACCCAACGTACACATCAGGTCCCCACCGCCCAGCTGCGGTGGCTCCCAAGCCCTGCAGCCCAGTGCCAAGAGGCGGAGGTGGGGGAAGAGGTAGGCTCCATTCTCTGGCCCCAGAGCCTGGGGGTGGCCTGCCTGCTGCCGGCAGGAAAGAGGGAATTTGGAGAGATTTCCGATTCGGATGTGCCAGATGGATGATACAGCGAGGAGGAGGCGTCCACAGGGCATGTGCTTGCCTGTTACTCCTCATCCAACCACAGACCAGCCGCTCCCCGGCCTGCTCCCCCAGCCCCGACGTAGTTTGCAAATATTCTGAGGTCCCAGAAACCACCATCTGGACACCAGCAAGCCTCCAACCTGGCTGGATTTCTGGCATTCTGGGCAGGCAAATCGGGACCGGGGTCGTACACAAATACACACCCACATACGCCAAATACTTTATCTCTTAGCCAACCAGCAAACTCCTATGCATCCTTCAATACCCCGCCTATGCTCCTCTACACAACCCTCCCAGGCTGCCCAATTCCCCTGCGTTACATTAGGGGACCTAGTATTCAGTGTCATGTTTACCCAGCAGAACCGAGCACTTCCTACGACGTGTCTGGCAAGATGCTAGGCGCAGGGATGGGATACATAAGCATCTTTTCAGCTCCCGGGGAATTCACAGCCTGGCTTTCATGCCTCATTTGAAATGATTTCTGCACACAGGTAGATATCCCCTCTGTGAGCTCCGCAGCCCCTGGAGCAGGCATGGGGTCCAGTTTACTTGCATCCCACAGCCCAGCATATGCTTTGCAGGAAATTGGTGCTCAGTTAAAGGATGCGCAGACAGATGAATGAATGAATCAATCAACCGGCCGATCAATCAACCAATGGCGGTGTGGATGGCAAAGCCTGCTGCATGCAAAGAAACAGGTACCTCTAGGGCCACAGGAGAGAGCAGTATTCAAGTGTGCAGGGAGGCCGCTGGAGGTTGTACACTGAACACCCACCAGCCTCTGGCACACCTGCGGGGACAGCGTCTCCCCCTGGCCCCAGTTGCCTGGCAGGCCTGGGCCACTCCAACCTGGGGAACTGGGCCACGGTGGCTGCACCTAGGGCTGTACCCTGGTTTTTCCAGTTCCTGATGCCCGCTCCTCAGGTGGCAGCGTGGGTGACTCAGGGACAGACGCCCTCTGCATGATGCAAGTTCAGTCCCTGGCAGAGCTCCTCCCCCAGGCCCAGCCACCTCCCTGGCTGCAGGTGGTGAGGTCATGGGGGGTCAAGAGGTGACAATTCACCTAGGGCCAGGCACCTCCCGCCAGGACAGGAGGGTGACCTTAGGCACCACTGTGGCCCAAGCCTGGACTTTGTCTCTGTGCCCTGTAAGTTACTGACCTGCAAATGAGGGACCCTGGTAACTCCAGGGCCTGGGGACTTCTTCCTGCCATTCCGGCAGGAGGGGGCCGTTCCCAGGGTTCAATGGGGCAGGCAGGCAGCACCCTGCCCTGCCCTTTCACACACCCAGGGAGTGATCTGTGGGCACATTCCTCAGCCAAGCGTGATAAGCCCGCTCACCTCCCTCCTCCCCCTCCCTCCCTCCTTCCCTCCGGCCCCTCCTGCTCTCTCCCACCCCCAGCCTTTTATCTTCTGTTTGCTTTCCCTGCTGGCTTCCTTCCTTCCTTTCTCCCCTTCCTGGGACCCACTTACCCCAGCAGCTCTGCCTGCCTGGCTGCCAGTAGCTGCATTTGCCCCACAGTGAGCTGACAGCAGGGCAGGCAGAGGACAGAGGTCAGAGCCACCAGGATTAGCGCTGCCACCACAATCCCTGTCCCGGCAGCCACAAAAATAAGGCCAGCAGCATTTCCTCAAGGAGGGGATCAACAACTCACAGGGCCCCCAGCCTGGGGATAGGCCTGGTGCTGATGCACCAAGGATCCTTCCTGGCCCCGCATGTGACCACCGGGATCAGAGCCATGCCCTGCCCGGGAAGGCCTCCCCTTCTGCCGTGGACATGAGGCTAGGCCTGGGCCACTTGGTACACCCGTGCTGGGACCTCTTCTTCACCACACATGACGGCTAACACCGTCAACAGCTCAGACAGCCAGAGGAGAAAGCCACCAAAGCCAGGCTCTGATCTCCAAGGGGCAGGGTGCTTTGGAGCCACTGGTCCAACCCAGCCACTCCTTTTACAGATGGGGAGAAGGGGTCCCCCAGGGGGGTTCCCAAAGTCACAACGCTTGTGGCAGAAAGCACCCATGCCAGGGGAGACTGGGGACAGTGTGCTACCCTCCTTGTGCCATGCCCCAGCTCTTTCGGTTACTGTGTCCTCTGAACCTCCGTTTCCTCATCTGTGAAATGGGGAAAAGCCCTCCTGCTCTCCAGGACGCTCTGAAGACTTGAAGGAAATCGTGCTTGTGTTTAGCTCGGTGCTTAGACCCGGGTGCCCCTAAGAACCGGGGAGAGAGAAACCAGAGCCACAAGGGGATGTCCCCAAGGGGCTGGCTCCCAGCTGCTGGGCTATGCCTCAGGCCAAGGCTGCAGGCCACCTGCTCACCTGGCTGTGGTCTGCAGGGCTGAGGCGCCAGCCAGGGCCCCACAGCTTGGCTGCAGATGCCAGCACAGGAAGCAGACACAAAGCAGCCCCAGGGGACGGCAGTCGGCCTGAGTGACTCCACTGTCCCCTGGGCAGGGCCAGGGGCCTGGCGGGGAGGGGGCTAGAGGAAAGTGGGCTCATTCCTGACATAGCTCAGGGGAGCTCTGCTGGGCAGTGTGCCCACCTGTCCACGTATGGCACCTGGGATGCCACTTAACCCTTTCCTGAGCCCCGCCAGGCTCCCTGAGGAAAGCACCCAAGGGGAGAGAAACTGATGCGGACTTGGAGAGCTCGGGGGACAGCACCAGTGAAGCCCAGTGGGGGAACTGGGCTGACGGCCTGGTGAGGCCAAGCAGGGAAGCCAGCAGTGGCCTTCCAGCCACCCCTTCCTTTCCCGGAGCCCCCGGCCCCTGCACCATGACCCCCCATCCCGTGATCCGCCATCCCGGGGCTGCCCAGAGCACTGGGCTCAGGGCCAGGACCTGAGTCAGAGATTCCAAAGGAACTCACCATTTCCCACCCTGTTTCCCGCCCCATCCTGCAGCTCAGGTGCTGCCGTCTGGATTCAAATCCCGCGGTGTCACCTCCTAGCCTTGTGGCTGCAGGTGAGCCACACCTTTGCTTGAGCCTCAGTTTCCCTGTCTGTGCAAAGACACTAACAACCATCCCCGTCTTCCAGAAAGATGGGCAGACTCAACAGAGCAGCCTGAGAGAGCACAGGGAAAACACCAGTCCGCAGATCAGGGTCAGAGAGGGCCTTGGGGAAGTGCGAACCCAGCCACTCGGGAAGGCATTATGAGGGACCCTCGAGCCAGGGCAGAAGATGTCTGACAAGGGAGCCAGCTAAGTCAGAGCCCCCGCTCTGGGAACTGGTCCTTTCCAAAGAGGCTGCTCAGCTTTTGTAAACAAAGCCTGCCAGGATCCTGACCCCCACCTCCAGAGGAGGGGGCTCCTTCTTATCTCTGCAGGGCCTGAATCACCCGCTGTGGAAAGTTTTCCGCTGCCCCTAACTCCCACCCCCGCATTCCTGTTGGAGGATGTCACGTGGGAGGAGCCTGCTCGCCCGGAGGGTGTCCCCCCCACCCCGACCCAAGGGTCATTGTCTGAGGCTGGGAGTCTGCATCTGAGGTCACCGAGGCAGAGGTGGCCCAGGAAAGGGACCTCACTCAGCAGAGAGGAGCTGAGAGGGAACTTCTCCCCAGGTGTTTCCAGATGTGTTAAAGCCCAGTTCTAAGGATGTGCCCATCAGAAAGGGGTGTGGGGCCGGCCAGCGTTCAGCCCCTTTCATGGGGTGGCAGAAACACAGCGAAAAAGCAAGTGTGAAGTCTGCAAGTGACATGGCACCCTTTTTCATTTTACTCACAGGACAGAACGCCCAGAGAGGAAGGACTCACCCCAGGTCACCCAGCAGGTGTGCGCACCTGCAGGACCAAGCCCCCAGTTTCCCAACAGCCCGCCTCTCTCTGCAAGAAGTGCCCCGCGAGGGGACGAGCTGGCCTTCCGAAGGTCAGCCTGCATTCCTCGGGGCCCTGCCCCACAGCCCTCTCCAGAAGAGTCATCAGCTGGCGCTGTAGATTTCCACTGTCACAGGCCCTGGCCGCGCCAAGCCACAGTGTGAGGTCACTGTTGCCCAGGCCGCATTCCCAGAGAGAGTCTGACTTCATGGGCCCCGTTTCGAGGCTCAGTTTGCCACCAATAAAAGCTCCGATGGAGAATCCAGGTTTGTGGCCTCGGGGAAGATGGGGCAGGAAGAACAGAGCCTGCACCTCCCTCCACCACCCCCTCAGATGGGGGGTTCTTGTGCAGACTCTCAAGTGCAAACCCTGGATCCCATTCAATCTTCCTTATCAGAAAGGAATGCGAAGCCCAGAGAGACTCAGTGACTTCCCTAAGACCACAGAGCATGTCGCAACAGGACTGCAACTAGCTCTGTTGGTGCCACGCAGAGCTAGGAACTACTTGTGGGCTGAATCAAAAATCACAGTTGCACTTAAAGTATGCATGTGTCAGGCACTGATCTAAGCTTTTTATGAGTATTAAGTCATTGCATTATCACATCCTCCCTACAAGATAGATACTATGATCATCTCCACTTTATAGATGCTGAAACCCAAACACAGAGAACGTTAAGGGAACGGCTCAGAAATCACACAGTGCAAGGCAGAGCGGGACTTAAACCCAGGCGTTCTTTTCCTAGAATCTCAGCCCATCATCTCCATAGTAAACTCTTTCTAATTCATTTATTCTCAGTCTGGAGAATAAAGTCCAGTCATGACTTGGAGAATCCAAGTCATGAATAAGGAAGCTGACTCCGCAGAGGCCCAGAACCCCGAGGTGAGCTCACAGCCTCCCACCCGGGACCTCCTCCCCACCACCCGTCTCCGGTGCCCCAGGATCCGGCACGCACCTTGGCAGGCGTCGTCCACCTTCTCGTAGCCTTCCTCGCAGAGGCACTGCCCGATGGGCACCAGCCACTCGCCGTCCACCGCACAGTGCATGCGGGGATCCTCTCCCCCGGGCAGCACCACAGCGTGTGCCACACAGCTGCCGGCCACCGTGGCCAGGGACGGTGCGTCAGAGCCCGCGATGGTCTCAGGGAAGTGGGCCAGGCCCTGCACCAGCTCTGGGCATTTCTTGTAATAGACGCGGACAGAGAGCAGTGCCACGCAGGCCCCAATGTCCTGGAAGGCCAGGTAGAAGCCCTTGCGCGTGAGCGGCCCCACGGTGCGCTCCTCCACGTTCAACTTCACCTGACGGGCCTCAAAGTCACTGCTGCGGGTGATCTCGTCAGGCGCGATGGTGTCGATCTTGGTGAAATGGCGCTTCTGGAAGTTGGTGCCGTAGTCCATGTCCGACTCGAAGTAGTAGAGGTTGAAGGTCTCCTTGCAGGAGCTGGCACCTCCGGGGAAGCTGTTGCAGTCCCGCACGGTGAACTTGAGCTCGATGAAAATACGCTCGGCCTCACCGCGGTACACCCAGTTCGTGCGCAGCCAGTTGTCCTGGTCCCCGGTCACCACGTTGCACACCGTGTACATGTAGATGGGCATGTCGTTCATGATGTTCTGTGCCACGTCCCACTGTGCGGGATCGACAGGTTAGCGCAGGTAGGTACCAGGGGGAAACTGAGGCCCAGGGGGCAGAAGGGGGCACCGAGAAGATGTTTTTCAGCTCTTGCTCCTTCCCATTTGACGGGGAAGGAAACAGAGGCCTGGAGAGGTGCAGTCCCGGCAGTTGTACCAGGACCTGAGCCTCGGTCTTTCCGGCCCTCGCGTCTGGCTCCTGACTCTGTGCGTGACGCTAGGGTGGAGCCCGGGACTCTGAGTGACCTCCAGCAGGTCACTGAAGCCTTCTGAACCTCCAAGCCTCCATCTGTACCGTGGGGGACCAGAGCCCCTACCCCCCACGACTGCTGTGAGGACAAACGACACAGCGTCTACAGAGCGTCAAGCATGGAGCTTGGACAAAGTGACGGTCACACAAGCAGCTGGCCCTGCTACGCTGTCGTCACTCCTTGTCACTGTATGCCACGTGGCAGCACAGGAGTGGCCAGGAAGGGGTTAAGTCACAACAGCGGCAGATCCCCCATCATCATCATTTAGACTTTGGCTTTGGAATCATCCACACACATTCCTCCCCGCTCAGACACAGCTCAGCCTCTTCCGGGAAGGTTTCCCAGGCTGGGCCACCGCCCCCCTCGGCCCCCAGTCTCCCCGCCCTCTCGACCACAGCGCTTGGCAGAAGGTGCCGCCTATCCTGGCGCCCGTGCTAGATTCTGAGCCCTGGGGCCCCCGCGGACCCCACCTGGCACAGCCCAGGGGCCCAAGAAGTCTTGGTGGAACGACTCAATGCGCGAGTGATAGCAGAGGGGACGAGGAGAGAGGCCTGGCCTGCACGTCGGCTCGCACACCCTTGGGCTCAGTTTCCCACTCTGGATAATGACCTGGGTTGGATTAGAGGACCTGCCTTGCGGCTGGGGCAGTACAGGATCTGAATAATCTGCTCAGAGCTACGCCCCAGGCCATGGGGCGTGACCAGGCCCAGGCCCTCGAGTCGCAGGTCTGACCACTCTCCCAAAGAACACCTTGGGTCACCCCTGGCCCGGGCTCAGGGACCCAGGACTAACTCAGTAAGGATCCATGGTACATCAGGGATAGGGATGGCAGGGGACCCCCAGGGTCACGCGGCAGTCACACCCAAGGCCAGGGAAGGGACCCCAGCCTCTGGCCCAGCAGTGCTGGTCACAGCCTGGCACCATGGCGGGAAGAGCCCTGGGCAGCACGGCGGGGAGGAGCCAGGCTTCCGGCCTGGCAGGAAGGGGGAGCAACAGCTGGGGGTCAGGAAGAGAGGTCCGGAGGACCGGGAGGGGACCTGACCCTGGTGTGGCGAGGGAGCTGGAAGTCACTGCTTTCTGTCTGCACCAAGCACCCCAGTCCAGCCCTGGCAGGACCGCCTGGCCCCATGTAAGAAGCGGGACCTGAGCTGGAAGCCAGACCCCACCCCCGAGTCCTAACCCACACCTCTTCCCCGCCCCCAAGGCCTCCTTACCCCTTTGCCGTAGGGGTACGTGAGCCAGCCGAGCTCCCCTTTGGCTTCTGCGAGGTCCAACAGGACGACTGCAGGAGAAACAAGAGGGCATGGTGAGTGTGACAAAGACCATGGCAGGAGCGGTGACCGCACCTCCCCCAGGATCCCAAGGCCTCGACCTGAGAAGGAATAGGGGTCAGGCACGCAGCAGGCTGGGGTCAGAACTGGGCTTCCTGTCTCCCAGGTCACACCGCCCTCTTTCCAGTCCCCAGCTGGACAGAGAAGGACAGGGACTCAGCCCAGCAGGAGAAGAGCAGCTGGGCAGAGCTGGGGTGGCCACCACCCCACCGCTTCCTTGGACAAGACCCTCATGGGACTTCGTGTGCACACACACAAACACACACACACACAGAGGCTTCAGCTTTGGGGACTCTAGGTTGGGAACACTGGTGTCTACGCCTGTCACATACCGCAGCATGAAACACTCACCCCACTCAGGCCACACAATACTACACACAGGTATGTGTACCTGTGTCTCCTGGTGCTCGGAAGAGGGCACTGCTAACAGGGGGGAACAGGTGGGGAGGTGCCTGGAACCCACATTCCCACCACAACGCCACAGTGCAGGCGGAGGAAAGGTCTGAGCCCGTAGTGGCCCCTCGTAGGTACACACAGTGGGCGAGGTCTCTTCCCTGGGAAAGTCGTCCCACTGCCCCAGCCAGGAGCACCTGGGGGACCGGAGATGAAAAACCTTATGGGGGGCTTTCTAGGCTAAGAGAGACCAAGTGCCAGGACCATGCTGTTCCCTGAGGCAGTTGGAGCCGGGCAGAGGGACCCACTGCTGGGGGCTTCCCTAGCTGGCACTGCCAGGTGTCTCCCATGGGTCCACTGGCTGCTCTGCCAGGCTCAACGGCTGAAGCCAAGATGGTGTTCCTCTCCCATTTCCAAGTAATGCCCAGATGGGGTCACTAAGCACCACTGCTTTGGAGAGCAAGGATATTGGGGAAATTGAGGCTTAGAATCCATGAGCTTAGAGTCTAAAGTTCATCCAGCCTGCAGGTAAAGCCCTTGGGTAGGATGAAACCAAGCAATCACTTTCTTGGTGCCCTGGAGCCTGAGGGTCCAGCCTGAAGAAGCCACTATCCCCAGGCCAGAGCCTGGGAGTGGTGGTCTACAGGGCAACTGAGGCAGGCTGGGAGCAGAGGTGACAGGTTTGGAGACGCCGAACGGAAGGGGTCGGGGACCCTGAAGGTCGTCTTAAAAAACCTTTCCAGGCCAGGAGTGGCTGCATACACCGATTCCAGCACTGCAGGAGGCTGAGGCAGGATGGTTGACAAGTTGGGAGTCCCTCCTGGACCACATAGCAAGGGCTTATTTCAGAATTTAAAAAAAATGTTTTATAAAAGGGCTGGGGATGCGCTCAGGGGTGAAGTTCTCCTGGGGTTTGATCCCCAGTACTTAAAGAAAGACACTTTGTAAGGCTGGGTGTGCAGCCTAAGAGTACAGCGTGTGCTCAGCATGTGTGGAGCCCTGAACCAACAAAAATAATAATAATAAAACGGAAAGCCCTGTCCTGAGGTTAGACAGCCTCCTCCCCACAGTGAGGACCTGGTTTAAGGAGCTACCACCCGAGCCGCTGACCTCAGCCAAACCTCTCTAGGAAGGGTCCACAGCCAGACAGGGAAGAGGAAATCCGATGTGGCACTAGGCCCTACGCCTAGGCTGTGGGGACTGGGGAGAGTGGCTGGTGGGGTGGGCTGGGGATTTGTTCGGACTTGCCCAGGGCCCCGGCTCGGAAAGCCCTGCAACCCCACTGGCAAGTAGAAATGTTCCAGCTACACAGGAAGGAATCCAGGGGTTCCTGACCCCAGCTGGGTGGGGAGGACAACAGTGAGTGTGTGCTCCTCACAGCCCCACGCACACACGCGCACATGTGAGCACACACACATGCACACGTGCATACGTCCGACAAGGTTGAAGTCTGTCCCTCCCAGCTTCCGGGCTCTGAAGGGTTAGCCTGGCACGGCAGGTCCCTCCACCCTGCAGCCAGGGCGTCTCAGAGGTATCACAGGGCTCCATCTGGAAAGAAAGGAGCCTCACACAGGAAGGAGCCTCCCCAGGGGCTTCCAGCCACAGCCCCCTCCCGAGGAAATTCCCTAGAACCAACCAGCAGGAACAGGGGCCCAGTCTGTCCGCCCCAGCCTGACTCTCTGGAGCTTGCGGCGCCAGCTCCCCGGCTCTGGCTTCCCTGGAAGCAGGTAGTCCGGGAGCCCCTCAGTCTCTCAAAGGCTTTCTAGGCCGGGGATTTAGATCAGTGGTTCTGCCACCTGCTTTGCAAGCACAAGGGCACAAGGACATGAGTTCGATCCCTGGGACCAAAAAAAAAAAAGGCTTTTCTAGAGGGTGGCCTAGTTGGTGGGGGGGGGTCCCCTTGCTTTCCAGGGTCAGGAAAAGCCTTCCTCTTCCTGAGATCCCACTGTAAATGTCACCCTTGTGATCCACACTGCTTTATAGCATTTTCACAAATGCAGTGCAACCCACCCCTCACCTCCTCCTCCCTGCACCCCACCCGTTTTTACTGAGACCAGCTCACACCTGAGAAAGGGGGCGGCAGGCGACCAGGGCAGGAAAGCAGGCCTGGCCTTTGCAGAATCAAGAGCCCGGACTCCCAGGCCTCCTGGGCGCTCCTCAGCCCCCTTCTGACCCCCGGGTCCACGCTGGGACTCGCTACACGGCTTCCCAGTAAAAGCCACCACAAAACGAACCCCAAGGTCAGGATCCCTTGACTGCGGCGGCCCAGGAAGCAAGTGTTCTGTGCTCCCTCAGTTTCCCCACTTGTAAAAGGCAAAATGTACGAGGAACTAACAGGTTCCACTAGGGTTTCCAGATGCAAGTGAAGGGGCAAGAAAGAGAGACATAAGAGGAGCAGCCAGGGTCACAGCGGAGAGGGGACATGTGCCCTCGTATCTGCGCCGCCCCCCAGCACATCCAGCCTGAATCCCAGAGAAATGAAACCAGCAGCTGCCAGGGGAGCCAAGGCCCTGGCTCCCCCACCCCCCAGAGGTGCAGCATCCTAGGGAGCCCCTCAAGGGGACTCTCCGAGCCTGAGCAAAAAACGTCCTGGCCCAGTACAATCTGCACCCCTTCCTCCTCCACCGAATGGGAGGGTGGGGAAATAGGAGAGTCACGGAGGCTGGGGAGCACTGCACAGCGAGGCATTCGACCGGGAAGCTCCCAGCTGGGAGCTGGGGGCTGGGGCCCAGCAGCAAAGCAGCCCAGCAGCCTAATCCCCCCACCCCGGCAGCTCGGGAGAGAGGCCTGTAGTGATTCCAGCTGTCTCCCCTCCTCTCCAACCACAGCTCCCCAGGAAGGGGGAGGACCAGAAGCTGGGGTAGGGGGGCTTGCAGAAATCCCTGCCAGGCAGCTCCTCTGCTACCAGAGTCCCATTGGGACCAGGGGCCCTGCAACCGGTTCTCAACCTCGACACAAAACCTCCAAACCCAGAAAAAGAAGTCCAGGCTCACGGGGCCCAGGTTTCCTTCACTTCCTCCTGGCAGAGCCTGGGAAAGCAGTGTGCAGCCCAAGCCAGCAGCAAGAACAACTTCTTGCTGGGGGAGCCTGAAGCCAGCTGGCTGGACAGGAAAGTCCTTCGCTGGGGAGAAGGGGGTGGCGCGCAGGGGCCCCCATTCGCTGTGCAACCCCGGCCCAGGGACAACGCCCCTACCCGCACTCTGCTCTGACATGGGCAAGTCTGCTGCGGTCCCTCACCCAGCGCAGCCCAGGGAACGCTGGGGTGGGGTGGGTGAATCAGCCTCCCACCCCGGGGTGTCCTGGCTCCTTGGTGGCCCTGAGGTGACGACTCCACACCTCACTAGACCGCGCCCCCACCTGCTGCATTGCCTCCTTCTGAGTCACCCCTTGCTCAGAAATCTTGACTTTGGGACTTCCTGTCCTCACTCGCGGCCCCTAACTTGCGCCCGAGTTCGGGAGGGCAGCTTCAAAAGGAGGAAAGGCGCGCGTGGCAAGGACTGACCTCAACCTCTCCCGTGCTCACTCCGGGTCTGGAGGCAAGTGGGGTGTGGAGCAACCTCAGGGAGCAGGAGCTTCGGCCGAGGGCTCCCCACTTTCCGAGGAACCCCTCCCCACAAAGAGGGGCCTCCACAAAAATGCGTTCTCCGCTAAATCGGGGTGAGTGAAGCGAACTCGGGTCACGAAGAAGCTGATCCCACCCCGGGACGCCCCTTTCTCCAGAGGACCCTGCGCTCCGGAAGCCGCTGCCCGCGCCGTATCCCCTTTGCTGTGGCCTCCGAGCCCCGTGCGCCGCAGCCTCCGTCCCTGTGGCCCCTAGGATCCCGGTGCGAGTCCCAGGCTCTTCCCTGTAGCGCTGT
>NW_022900935.1:1644508-1649147 GCF_012274545.1 Fukomys damarensis
CGCCCGCACGCCCGCGCGCAACTTCTGTCCCTCCCGACCCGAGAGCTTAATGGAAGTTGGGTGAGAACCCGCTCCTGTTCATTCATGCCCCGCGCTGACGTCACCGAGGCCACGCCCTCAGGAATGTCTTTAAAGGAGACCGGCGCGGGGAGGAGGCGGGGGAAATCCGGGGGGATTTGGCCAGGACCAAGGGATCCTCTGGATCCATCCGCGACCCCCAGGCCCTCCCCGAGTTTGCGCGCCTTGAAGCTCCAGCGAGCGACCCCATCCGCCCATGTCCAGGAATCCTCGGTCCAAATGCAGCCCAGCTGCTCACTGAGCCCTCTGCCCGGGGAGACGGTACTCAACGTTGGCCTCAAGCCTGGCAGAAATGGGTCAGAGGCCCAAGAACCAGTTGCCCCCTTAGCAGCAGACTGGGAAGAGGAGCCTTGAAATAAACAGGATGCCCTCCCCTTCCTGGGACCCCCGAAGGGTGCACCAAGCCCACCAAACCGTTGAAGGTCGAGGAAAAGGTCTCCATTCAAAAGTCTCTAAGCCAACTGTGATCTAAAAGCGGCCGTCTCTAGGCAGGAATGAAGCCTGCGTTACCTCATTTAATTCTCCTCTGGGAGGCAGGTGTCATCTCCACTTCACAGAAGAGGGAGCTGAGGCTCCAAGAGGTTATACCACATGCCCAAAGGCTGTTCAGGAAGGATTTGAATCCGAGCGCTTTGGCCACTGCTCCATACTGGGGAAGGGGGAGCATCTGTACCCCGACCCTGGCATGGCAGGAGACACTGGAGGGCACCTGCCTCCCACGGTCCCTCCAGGAGCCTCTCCCCCAAGGTTCCTCAGAAGTGAAGTCATCGCTCCTTGTGACAGAAGCGGCTGGTGTTAGTGAAACAAACGGGAAATGTCCTGTCAGCCACGGGCCCAGACACCCACTGCTGTCTGTTGCCCAATCACCATGTGGCCAGTGCGGAAGGAGCACCGTAGCCAGCCTGGTTTCCGGGGCCTCCTCCGGCCCACCCTGACCCCATCCTTTCCTCCTCTGACTGCCCTGGACCTGTGCACCCAGCAGCCACGCTGGGCTCCTCAGGCACCCAGGCCCTCCCTGCTAGATGCGGACACCCTGGCCTTGGCGCCTGCCCTTGAGAAACGGGTCCAGACATTTCCCCTGCAGGGGGAGAGGAAGGGTTAATAACAGGTGTTGGAGTTAATGAAAGCCTTTGATCCGGCTGTTGGGAGGGGGGCCTTGGTCTTCTGAGGCTGCTGGGGTGCAGGAGTCTGAGGGTGCGTATTCACACGTAGATGAAAGCACGGGTGGGGGGCATCGGTGTTGGTGTGCGGATGTGTGTGTGGAGTGTGTTTGAACGTGTGGGTGTGCATGTCCATGTGTTGGTGTGCGTTTGAGTGTCGGTGGGAGGGAGAGGGTTTGCTTGTGAGTGTGAGAGTGTGGCCTGCATCACAGCGGTTCAGAATACAGGCTGTGGAGTCAGCCGGTGAGTTTTCGGGTGGTTTTTTTATTATTATTTTTTTTTTTGGTTTTTTGAGACTCAGTCTCACTATGTAGCTGAGACTGATCTGGAACTCACTACGTAGCCCAGGCTGGTCTTGACGAACTCACGGTGATCCTCCTGCCTCAGCCTCCCGAGTGCTGGGATGACAGACATGCGCCACCACGCCCAGCTTACCAGTGAGTTTCTTAAACAAGCCAGTTAGTTCACTTCCCTTAGCCTTGCTTCGCTCATCAGGAAGACTAAAAACCTACTCGGGAGAGTTACTGTGAAGATCAAATAAGGTCATGCATGTAACCACATAGGCCAGGACGACAGAAAGCACCAGTTAAATCTCAGCTGTTATTAGCGTTGCATGCGGTTCAGCAAGAGGAAGTCACATCTGGTGAGGGTGGAGCACGTGGTATGCCCAGGGCTCTGTGGGCAGGCGCATGAGTGTGCGTGGAGGCCAGCGTGTACATGTGTGTAAGACATGGTACCGGTGAGTGCTCTGCACGGGACTGGGGACACTGTGGTGTGTGTAAACCTCATGTGAGTTGTTTGTAAGACTCTGCTGTGGATGTGGATTTGTCTGTAGAAACCAGGGCTTGACATACAGCAGGTATTTGGCCACAGACCTTTGCTGAAAGAGTGAACAAAGGTGCTGGCAAGTTGTGCGGGTCCTGTAACATGTGAGTTTCCATGCATAGCCCCAAAAGAGTGAGCCCACACACGAGCCAGGGGTGCAGGCTGCCTGACTGTGGTGGGCTGTGTGCCCGAGGCTGAGTGCAGAGCTGCCTAGAGGGTGGGGTGGGGTGTGAGGTGGCAGGAGGGCGTGGGGTGGGGAAAGCTCTCGGCCTTTAGTCACCTACCTGGCGGCCCGCTCTTCCTCTCCTCTTCCTGACCAGTCTTGGGCTCCGGGTGGCTGCATGCTGAGGAAGAGAGTTCCCCAGTGAGTCTTAGGAAGCAGCACAGAAAGCTGGTGTAGACTGTGCCGTGATCAGCCCTAATGGAGACGGAATTACCCCATAAAGGCCCCAAACAGCCCTCGGGGCCGAAGTGCCCCTGTAACGGGCCAGGCTTCTGGTGCAGGCAGGCAGAACCTGAGTGTGCACCTGTGCGTGTGTGTGGCTGCCCTGCCTGTCTGCCCAGGTGCCCACCTTTGCTAGGACTTGGCTGGGGCCTGGGCACAGGCAGGCGACCGAGATGGATGTGGACCCTCAGTTTCACCTGCCTCACTCTTGATCTGCACTGGGAACGATTACTGCAGCCAAATTTTACAAAGCACTTACTAGGTGCCTGGCCCACTTCTGAGCACTTCCTCTGCTGTCCTCGGGAAAGTCGGGGCCGGGGTTCTAGGCAGTCTGGGTCCAGCAGTCTCTTCCTGTGCATCTGACTCCCACAGGGCCCAGACAGCAGCCGCCACCCCGGCCCAGAACCCCCACTCATCTTCTGCGGCCTGGTCGTCCAGTCCAGGCTAGCGCCCACAGGGTCGGCCCCCTCACCCCACGACGTGGCCTTGAGGACCCTGGTCTCAGCCACTTCGGCTCTCCCTTGTCCTCTTGAGCCCTGGAACTGTCTCCCGACTCTGTGGTTCCCAGAGGGCAGGAGATGAACCTGACGCCTTGCATCACTGGCCCAGCTGCCCTCCATGCAGGAGTGGCGGAAAGAGGCTCGTGCTCAGTGATGATGCTCGGGATCAGTTTCTCCATTCGCTCCCCTCCGTCTCTCCCTCATTAGTACCAGGGATTGAACCCATAGCCTTCCATCCCGAGCTACTTCCTCAGCCCTTTTCACGAGTGAAACGGGTTCTCACTAAACTCCTAAACTGCCCAGATTAGGCTCCAACTTGTGATCCTCCTGCCTCAGCCTCCCAGAATGCTAGGATTATAGGCACATAACCACCACAGCCAGCTTCAGTTCATATTTCTCGGAGCTCTGCTATATGCCAAGCCACTTTGTCCCTGTGAACTCATTCATCCCTCCCAGCAGCCCTGGAAGAAAATCCACAGCGCTTTTTTACAGATGAAGAAAGTGGAACTCAGAGACGTGATTCCGTTACACAACTGGTCCACGGCACAGGCGGATCCGGAGAGTGAAGCGTGTCTCGCCCGCAGCCCGGGCTACTGGCTCCCTTGGGAGCACATCCGGCGCTCTGATGCCTGGACACTGCTGTTTGAGCTGGGCCCCTCCCTGAGCGCCCTTTCTACCTGGCAAGCCTCACCTCAGCCTTCCGGACCTACCTCACTAAAGCACAGAACAGAGCCTGGAACTCTAGGGGCATCCAGGACAGACTTGGTGGGTGGACTGACGGACGGAGGTGTGGTGGGTGGGTCCAGCAGACCTACATTCTGCTGTGTGGCCACCTATGCGACATCAGGTGCCTGGCCTGTGAAAAGGGAGCATAACAGTAACGGCTGCTGGGATTGGACAGTGCCGGCCACACAGTGCATCACTAAAACTCAGCTAGCGCTTCCTCTACAATCGAATGTCATTTCTTCCTCTTTTTGTTGTTTTGTTTTGTTTTGTTTTGTTTTTGAGACAGGGTCTCACTGTGTAGTTCAGGCTGGCCGGCCTTGAACTCACTCCCTTTGCAGCCCAGGTTGGCCAGGAATTGGAGGCAATGCTCCTGCCTCGGCCTCCCAAACGCCCGGTGGGCTTACGGGCAAGGGCGCCCGCACCAGGCTTCCACAGTCACTTTTGTAAAAAGCCGCCTAGGGTACCTCAGACCAAACAAAGTCTCATCCTGTAATAAAGTCCACTGTGACAGTGTATTACAGTTACCTGTGCTTCCGAACGGGAGACCCCTGAGGGACAGAGCCCACGGTTACTCCATCCTGTTGGCCCCAGTGTGCTGGCACACAGTGGGTGTACTTTGGCCCCATCTTTAAAAAAACGAAACAAAACAGCTGCAGCCCCCCAAAGAGGGTGGACAATCCGCTGTTCAGGTGAGGTTTGTGGGGTGATCTGGCTGAGCACGGCCCCCACAATGAGGCGCTGTGAGGTGAGCCTGGGGTCTTGCATGTGGGCTCCGGATTGCGGCTGCTTCCCCTCCTCCAGCGCTGGCGGGGAGGCTGCGCCGCTTCCTCTGGGCTCGCGCGGGCTTCCTGGGACCCTTTGAAGTGGGTTCTCGCCTAATCCTGCCCGCGGGGCTGGGGGCGGGG
>NW_022900935.1:1649394-1652328 GCF_012274545.1 Fukomys damarensis
TTTTGAGAGACGGGGTCTCACTATATAATTGAAGCTGACCTGGAACTCACAATGTAGCCCAAGCAGGTCTTGAATTCGCAGCGATCCTCCTGCCTCAGCCTCCCGAGTGCTGAGATTACAGGCGTGCGCCACTACGCCCCACAGCCCACATATTTTTAAAAAACAAAGCAAAAGCAGTGCCCACTAGGTTGAGCCTGGATGCCGGGGTCCCAAAGCCCTGCCTCATCCCCTGCACACAAATGCTCTGAGAAGTTCGGACTCTGTCCCCATTTTACAGGTGAGACCCTTGAGGTGCTGAGAAGGTGGAGTCCTTTGGTCAAGGTCAGCGGGCAGAAAAGGCAGAAGCATCTCCAAAACCTGGCTTTTCCCACCACCCTCATCGCCCAGCTCTCCCTTGGACACCTTGAACACGTGTGGAGTCTTCGGGGTGAAGTCCAGGTTCTGTTTTACACAGGGGAAACGGGCCCAGAGGGGCAGGGGCTTGCTGGAGGTCCCACGAACAACGCGAGGGCGGGTGCACCGGCTTCCTGGCTCGCAGCAGGTCCCTCACTCTCTGGATTACTTATTCCTCTGTCCCATCACTTCCCACCGCAGCACCCAAAGTCCACAGATCCGCAATAAGCAAACTTGCAAACAGAAGCAGGGCCATCCTGCTCAGGGCGCTTCTGCTCACGGTTCTCTCTGCCTGGGTCACTTTTTACCCCCTAAAGCTTCCAGGCGGACTCCCCCTAACTCTTTCAGAGCCCTGTCGGCAGTGTGGGTCTCTTGCGACCTTTTCCCGATCACCCTGTCTGCCATCACCAACAGGCTCGCTCCCCCTTTCCTGCTGCTCTCCCACTCCCCACGAGGAATCTCGGAGCCCGGAGGAGAGAGCGCAGGTCACCATATATACCGGGCACGATTCCTGGTGTCACACTTACTGGCCCAGGACAGGCTAAGGAGGTCCCAACGACCCGTGGGGGGTTCTACTGCTGCAGAGGTGGGGCAGCCGGAGCCCAGGGCCTCCAGGCAGCAGCCTTTGCAAGTCCCAGAATCCCCTGCTCTGGGCCTGGGATCTTCCCGCATTATCTTGTTTCACCCCCACGATAGCTGCTGTGACTGGCAAATCCCTGGGTCACAGACAAGGAAACGGAAGCTTCCGCTGCTGAATTAACTGGCTCAGAGTTGCACAGGTTGGTGGCTAAGCCAGAATGAGAACCAGCTCCTCATTTGGGCCTCACGGCTCCCTCACACTACAGCCTTCCAAGCTTTCTCCGCCTTCTCAGCCTGGTCTCTCCCTGCACTGGTTTCTGACGGCTCAGCCTGACAGCCAGTGTCCCGTGGGCAGGGAGACTGAGCTGAGGCTGGCCGGAGGCTGAGGGCACACCCCAGCTTCCCAGGGCCTCCGCTTACGGTGAGACGCTGGGGTGGCCCTGCACAGCCCGGAGCGTGTGCTTTCTCTTCTGCCAGGGGGGTAAAGTAATGTGCTACCCACCTTCTGGGGGGTCAAGGAAGCAGGAGAGCTTGGCACGACGCCGGACACGTGGCAGCTACTCCAGCAGCGTCCGCTGTGACCACTTTTATCACTTAGCATTTTTATACTTGGGGGCCAGGCTTGGCACAGTACCTGCCAGGTGCCACTTTTACAGAGTCCTGACGGTTTGGCTGCTGGCCTGGTGGAGGCTCAGAAGGGGAGAAAGGGCCGGGGAAGCGGCCCTGTTTGCTTTCGGCCTCCAAAACCCCCAACTTGCCCCAGCCTCCTCTGGTCCCTGCCAACACCCACACACAGGCCCGTTCACCGTGGGATCTGCCCCGGCCCCTTCCTGCCACGCTCCCCAGAAAAGACCATCTGGACTCAGCCACGCTCCAGGCGCCATTCACACGCCACCCTAGGTCACGCACACTCACAAGTGTGTCCCCGACACACCCCAATGGCCAGGTCGCGGGTCTCTCGGGACCTCCTGGGGACAGGCCTGGGACTCCTCCCCATCCCGTGGCCCTCCCTGTGCTGGCTCCCTCTTTCTGTCCACCCATGTCCCCGCCAGTCCCAGGGGACCCCGCTCACTCCCACCCAGCCCTAAGCCTGTCCACCCACACTCCCATGCATGAATCTGTCTGTCTGTCTGTCTGCCGGTTGCCAGCCCAGCAGTGAGCAGTCTGTCCTCACCCATCCCAGCAAGATCCTGTCCTCCTGCTCAGCAGGGCCTCTCGTCACTCACCCAGGCCCCCACGCATCCACCCTTGCCTTCTCATCTGTCTCCCTCATCTGTCAATCTGTCCGTCCTTACTTCCTCCCTGCCCCGACCCTCAGCCCTCCCTGGGTCACATCCATCACTTTCCAGGTAGACGTCTCCTGGCTGCTCTGTCTGTCTGTCCACCAGCCCATCCATCCATCTGTCTTCCAGTGCATCTGTCACGCTGCAAGGTCTTGCTGCTCCTGCTGCCACTCACAGGCTCTTCCCACCCAGCCTCCTGAGGTTCCCCTGCTCACAGGGTCGGTCTCTGTGGCCTCCAACACCCACTGCCTGGGCCCTGCGCAGCACAGGCCCCGAGCCAGCCCCGCCAGGCCCTGAGAACGGGATGGGGTGTTGCAGGGCTCCCGGGGGTTCATCTCCTGTGTACCTTCCACCTATGCTGCGCACTGGTCACACAGGCACCTGTGACCGGTTCAAGAATCCATAATTTGGGGGCTGGGGATTTAGCTCAGTGGTTCCACCGCCTGCCTCACTAGCACAAGGTCCTGAGTTCTATCCCCAGCCCCGCCAGGCCCTGAGAACGGGATGGGGTGTTGCAGGGCTCCCGGGGGTTCATCTCCTGTGTACCTTCCACCTATGCTGCGCACTGGTCACACAGGCACCTGTGACCGGTTCAAGAATCCATAATTTGGGGGCTGGGGATTTAGCTCAGTGGTTCCACCGCCTGCCTCACTAGCACAAGGTCCTGAGTTCTATCCCC